>NW_026946675.1:335505-428005 GCF_900007245.1 Priceomyces carsonii | reverse complement strand
ATTATGTAATCCGACTTCTCAATAACATGTCTTTTTGATATTGTTACCTCCAAGCTTTAATGACTTTATATCAAATAATAAGTGATTATTGCAATGGCGTTTATTACTGAACTATGGGAATCCGTATTCACTCCTGGTACTAGCCCCGCGTTAATTAAGGCTACGCATGGCTCTTTCATTCTATTAATTATCTCATTAATTTCATTGATATATTTAAGCGGTTCAATACATTTTATAAACTTATTAATTATTGCCCTCTTCTTATATGGAACAGTAGTTTGGTTTATCAATGAGTTGCAGCAACTTAAGCTGAAGGCCAATGAGGAGCTGGGAGAGCCTGTGAATGACGGTTCCGAGGAGTTAACATCGAAACATAAAAGTTTCAATCGTCTTTCAAATGCACATTCAGCGACAGAAGAAGCGGTTGACAAAGATAGCCGCTTAAAGTCTGATAGTACAAGCACTTCAATAGACAAAAAGCTGGTTCCTTTGAAAAGAAAGACTTAGGATCCGCATGTTGACTCGTGAAAATCAAACTATTTTGTATATAAAGCTTTGCATTGACCCTACCTTTCAGTATTTCATTTACAATTTATAGTTTTAAGTCTTCTATATCTTTTAGTTTCAAGGGATCAAAGTGATTTTTATTCGAATTCCTCAATATCTCAATTGCAAGTTTCGCAAAAGCGTAAACCAACCCCGACGCAGTTGTCAGACTAAGATAACAAGTTATGAGCTTTAGAAATGCACTTCAAGCCTATATAGACGATCCTGATCGCTTCAAAGATGTCATTTTGTATAGTGACGAGAATGCTCTTATAATAAAGGACATGTATCCGAAATCTATAAGACACTATTTAGTTATACCAAAAGATAAGAAGGTCACTCATTTGCATCCATTAGGGGCCTTTAAAAGCGACGTCTCGTTATTCATTAAGTTTGATACTTATATTGAGATTGCGAAGCGTTTGATAGTCGATGATCTTCTTGAGAGTGGCTTGCTTAGTCGAAACGACAGTGATAAACCATATCTTTCAGAATTTTCAAGTCAGTTTATAAAGGCCGGGGTTCATGCTGTTCCATCCTTAAATAATCTACATATTCATGTCATAACAAATGACTTTTTTTCTTCACGGCTAAAGAACAAGAAACATTACAACTCATTTACTACTGCATTTTTTGTGGATTACAGCGCTTTGGAACCAAAAGAAGAGAGTGATGAAGAAGATCCAGAGAGCTCAGATTCGAGCTGCAACACACATTCAATAAGCAAAATAGGTGATTCATTTTATCTTCAGCTTTTAAAAAGCACTCCAATGCGCTGTTCATATTGCGGAGTTCTGTTTGGAAATAAATTTCTAAAATTGAAGGACCATCTTGAAATTGAATTTTGCCAAAAATTCAAGGTCAGCAAAACTGAGGCATCTCGTATTGATCCAAATGAGTCTACGCGAGTTCTGTTGACTCCAAAGCTAAATTGAGATGTCACATCAATAAATATAACTTAGTACTAACTCTTGGTATCCGGCATATGAAAAAATTCGATCTATAAAATAATCAAGAAACCAAATTTAAAAATTTTTACATATAAAAAATATTGTAATTCAATTATAAAGTGAATAGAATTAATATATTATTTACTATTTTTTCTTCATGACTATGTAGGCTTGGAATATTATCTCCACGTGTATGCCATTGATAGATATGGGTGGTAAACGAATTCCAAAGATAAAAAACGGTTATGATTTCTCATCAGGAACTCATTTCCTAAGTGATGTCTGCAGAAGAGTTAATAATATAAATTACGTTTATCAAACTCTTTTGATGATATCCTACAAAATTCCTTTCAAACTACTGGTCAGAATTAACAAAATCATGAACTCTTGAGCCAACTTCTCGTTTATAAACAATTGAATTAGGAATGGGACATCTGCTTCGAAAATCGCAATATTTACACTTTGTGATATCTGTATTAGGCTTTGGTGCTCGCTCACCATTCCAGAAGCGACACGCTTCTCCGACTTCTTCTTCGATGTCTTGATACGAGTACAGATAATGGTCAACATGAAAACATTCGCCACTATTATTATTATGATATTCAATTGTCGTATTATTTCCAACAAGAGGCCCAATAAGATTGTAGAATTGTGATGAGCGAGCAGCGAAGTACCTTAATGTTAAGGGATACTTCCATTTCTTTATCAAATCTTTTAAAAGACTATAGTCGAACTGGTCGTCGTAGCAGTTAAGTATATTTATGTCATTTTCTTCTAAAAAATTGCTCAAATCATAAGCATCCGCTGAATAATGAAGTCTTGCATAGTCATCAAAGGATTTTAATCCTAGATTGTGGCCATTTGCCAACCGCTTAAAATCATCATATAGCAATTCAAAATTCTTCCTTAAAAGAATCAATAATGTTTTGTAGCTAATTGGAACATCCAATCTACAATTTTTGATGGCAAGATTTTCTGCTAAGCTTTTATATCCCATTATGCTTTCACCATCTTCCCCTGATAGTATGCCTAAAAATTTTCGATAGTAAAACGTTTGCATCTTGGCTGCGCTTATTACAGACTCTTGAGACGGAACTTTACTTATTGATCTCGTCTTAATGTCCGTAATCTGCAATGAAAAATCATCACTATAACGGCAAATAATTTTCCTAACCTCATCAAAAAAAATGCTGAGATTAATGACATATTCATTATTCAACTTTGGAAATTTAGACTTAAAAAAAAATTCTATTTCCTGAAATAAGGAGAAATCATCAGGATTGGAAAGATTAAGTAGCCTTATTTTATCTATGATACCACTTACCAACACATTACCGGGTTTGGAAAGCTTTTCAGAATTCTGAACAAAATCGTGACTTCTCAAGTTAATGAAGCCGTGGACTAGGACTTCTCTTGATTCCGAATTCCTAAACAAAGAAAAGATACGCATCATAACTCTTTCACTTAGTTCCTCTGCATGTCTGCCCTCCAAAATATTGATATCAAAAAGAGGGTCGATCTTTTTACCAGCTCCAAGTTTGATCTTCTCTAACTCAGCTATGGCCACTTGCAATCTGTCAGTGTCAATGGGTCGATGTGCTTCCATTTCTAAACGGTGATGAACAATTAAGCCAAGTTCAATTTGTTTAGTAGGTTGTAGAGGAGGAGAATTGGAGTAAATATTATAGTATTCCTTTAGCTCACACCATCTATTTGTTAATAACTTAGTGACTGATAATCGGGGCTGATTAATGTAAGAAGTATCCGCATTGTAGGTAGAATGATATTCATACGGAGTCAAATTTGATGGTATCACAAGGGTTAGTAGACTCGTCTTAGAAAGACCTAGGTTGTCGTATAGTTGCGATAAATTTTGATTTGAAAAGTTCTTCAGTCCATCACCAGAAGTAGATATTATAAATCTCTTTATCAAGTCTTGCCGTTTCAAAACGTACTCTCCTGCAGATTTTGAGTTAGCTAAATAACGCTTGAAATTGAATTTAATTGTAGTCTTCATATATCAACCATTGTCTCTTTAGTTGGAACAACCACAATTGATGGTAATATCTCGTATCGCGGTTTTCTATCAAATATTTTATTTATTTATCAGAACGCGCCCTTACAAATTCCTTCATATCAAGTAGAGAAGTTCATGATTTACAATTTAAAAGTCATTTATTTTTTATAGTTAGTCCTATAGTGCCTCAGCTACCAATTATTATTAATGAATACCCCTCTTCATTTTCAAAGAATCTCTCTTTTTCTCACTTAGGCTATATTGAGAAGGTAAGTTAATCCTTGGATCTGAAGCATTATCTTCCTGCGTCAAAGTCTCAGTTGAATTTTGTGCAATTTGACCCAGAATTGCACCAGAAAAATAACCATAATCGTCTGAGGGAGTTGTCGCGGACATGAAAGGCGATTCGAGACCAGCATTAGTCGTTTGACCTCCATTCATCATGTTAAACGGCGTGTTAGCACTCTCTGTGTTGATAGTTAAAGGATTGGGGAACAAACTGTTCCTACATTGAAGTCCTTGTCTTTGTTGAAGCAGCTGAAAGTTAATTTCATCTATTTCCGGGGCATTCGCCGTGTGAACAATCTGGATATTTTGAGGTGGTGTAACGCTTGAAAGAGAACTTTTGGTCGAGCTTGGAGGCGTTTGATAGTCCATCATCATAGAATTGAAGCCACTAGATGATATTGTGGGTGTTGTCGAAGAATTATAGTTTGGATAGTTTGGATTTGGATTTGCAGATTTATTAATTAACGCTTGAGGAACAAAATCTTGCATAGATTGCAACAGGTCACTACTATTATTTTGATTCTCAGTTACATAAGGGGGTCTTATGTTATTCAAATTGCCGACATGTAACCAGTTATTTCCAGTATAAGAATTATTTCGAGTGAGTGATTGCTTTCGCAAGCTCATCGAGGAAGATCTTGATCTATTTTGATTCTGAGGATTCTGAGGATTTTGATTGTAATTCGATATGTTAAGTTCAGTCATAGACAAATTCGAAATAGATGATTGTCTAAGATTATTGTTCCCGTTTCCAGACAGCGAAAGTGATATAGTAGTTGACTTCGGTAATTTTCCATTTGAGCTACTACTGAAAGTGCATAAATCTATCAATCTCTTTCTAATTAATTGTAAAAATATGGGCTGAAAATGTCCATTTCTTAAGTAATCATTGCTAATCACACTTTGATAATCATATGGAGGAAACCCATTAGAGGACGTGTTCGATATTAAACTAGTCATGGTTTCATGTGCTACCTTACTCACTAAACCGCTAGGAGGGGTTGTTCCCAGGAAAGGTGTAGTAGTTGGCAATGACAAGATGTAAGAATATATTGACATGACAAGCTGATCAAATGACGGTGTGAAGTTAAGCGTGTAATTTTTAGCCATCTTCAAGGATGCTCCTGGTGGGTCATCTGAGTCGGTTAATATGTCGTCACTTTCATTGTAGTTTGGATGAGAGTAAATAGACCCATTGGTTGAAGAATTTTGTGAAAAATTAAACTGCTGCTGTTGATTAGGCGGATCTATAGGGGTCTTGAGTGTTTGATCCAAAGGAGTGAAAGGACCACTATCAACGTTACTCAAGGACTTATTTAATTTCAATGACAAGTTTAGCTTCTTGTTGATCATCATGAAGGTCCTTTGTACTGGTTATTGCTATAATGTCAATTTCTCAGCTTGATATATGAGAATAGCCTCTGCTTGCGATTCCTAAATCGCGCGTTTCTATTGTCCACGGTTTTCACAGCTGTTAATATTCGAGACTAAACCACTTTCAGAACCAAGATAGAGTATAATTCAGCCTTTATCACAAGTGAGATGTTCTTATTCTTTATTGAATGATTGCGGGTTAGTGATATCTAAAAATGGGAGGAGAGGGTTTAAATTATAAAAAGACGAGTCGCGATTTTTTTACTGACTCCTTTAATTCCCAAAGCGGTTAAAATCAGTTTGCATCAATCTTTCTACAAGCGAGGCGGATGTGAAGCGGATAACCAGGGGAAAAAACTCATTAACTTCAAAAACGCTCAACTCGGATTAGCTGTGTATAAATTTACTATATGAATTCAAAACTTATATGCGCTAATACAGTCTTGATGCTTCTTATCCTAGTATTTCGACTTGAACGAATGCTCAACTAAATAGCCAAGAACATGCGATGCAATATAATGTTACCTTTTCATATGCTTACCTAGAGCAATGGATATCGTACCCTTAGGTTTCTATTTCACCTATTTCATCGTTTTCGATTCCGTCATTTTCATCACTTTCTATGCCATCTACTAATGTAGGATTATATGTTAAATTGTACGGGAGTATACTTGTCAATTGGCTGGATGGGAAGACAGGATTTTCAGCAGATTCATCCACGCCAAGCACAATATGATCGTTCTTGTTGGCTGATATCAAATGTTGTTCTAAGTCTTGACTCTGTTTGTCAGTGATCGGGTGGAAATTTGGATTATTCTGCAATTTGAGGAATTCTTTGAAAAGGCTTGAATTAAAAAATTTCAAATTGTGGCCTAGCTTTAAGTCCTTTTCAATCAAATAATTTAGCCACAAAAGGTTGTAGGATTTATCCACGAGTTCATCATCTTGATCTTCTTCTAAATATGAGAAATCTTGCTCATCATTCAACCTAAGTTTATTGTAGTAATCCTGTTTTTCCTTATGTCTCCTCCTTTTCTTATCCTGCTCGCTAGAATCATCTAGGTCAATCTTTCTCTTTTGCATTAGATTACGCATGACTTCTTTAGGCACTTCACTTAATTTTTTACCTATACGAAAGGAATCGCTATATCGAACCCAGTTGGCAAATGATTTCATCGTTTTTGTATTATAACTTTTCAATAAAGTTGAATTCGTATCTCGTAAGTCATTAAATTTAGGTAGGTCGTAGAAATTTAAGTAAGGCTCAAAGCTATCAGGTTTGATCAAAGAAACATTCAACATTGCTTGTGTTACATCCTGTAATCCTATAGAGCTTGAATTTTTCCTCTGTATGCTAAGCTTGATGGACTGTCTGACTAAGAGATTAAAAAAGTGAATATAAATATCTGTCAATGCATTCAAGACCGAAGGATTGCATTTTTCAAAACCAGAAGCCTTTAGTATTTGCAAAATTGATACCCGCAATAAAGCAAAATGAAAAGAAGTATTCATATTTCAATCTATGTTCAAGGTAAGTTTTATTGAACAAGGCAACATCTGAGTGACAAAAAATATCCAAAAAAATGAACTGCGACATAATTTACGTGCTACGACATTACTACACGTAGGTATAATAACTTGCCGTTTTCCCTATAATACTACCTTCAGAAACCATCAAAGTGCATTGTAATTGTATCTGATTCCTACATGAGAGATAAATACGTTCTAGTCTATCCAGTAGATGACATCAAATGCTATTTAATTCAAGAAAACAAAACATCAGACACATCCAGGAATCATACTTTTACAACTTCCTGAGTATGCAGCATAGAGCACATAAAGCTGACAAGATGAATGATATGCATTATAACGCCTTCGTTTTAAAACGATAAATCAGTCTAGCTCAGCTCTTCAGGATTGCTATATCTAGTATCAAATCATAAACCATGCTGAAGCCTTTCTCCAATCTTTTTAGAAGCAAATGACAAGGCATTGAATAATCCTTTTTCTGATAAATCAATATGTATGTTTTTGTCATTACTGATACCTGAACCAGAAGGAGGATTTGTGACTCTGCTGACGATAACTGCAGGTTCAATCTCAAGTATGATTCCATCATCAATAGCCTCATCAATCGCCAAGCTCACCAAGTCATATTTCTCCAAGACTGTTGTTTTATCCAAAGCATTATCAAGTAATATGTTTAAGCTTTCAAACAAGTTGGTAGTCAACGAGTAAATTAGTGATTCATTTTCATTAAGTTTAGAAACGATAACCAATATGACGTCGTTACTTTGTTTGTAAGTAATTAAGTGATTATCATACAATATTATGTCTTGATTCATTTTATTGATTTTTCCAAATATCGACTTTTCAAAGTTAAGTTGTTGTGATAATGATGCGTATTGCTCACTCTTGTTTGCCTCGTAGTATTTAGCATATAACCTCGCTCCATGGTTATCTAATATCAATGCAGCAGTAACAGTGTATAACGATATGTTCAAAGACATGCTGAAGAAATATGCTTGCTCTTTCAAAGCAAATATGATATTATAGAGAGGTATATATTATACACGGTGGTTAATTTTCTGATGAAATTTCGTTGTAATTACATCCGGTATATAGAAGGAGAATAATATTAACTTTTAATTATCTTTAAATTAGGTCACATGATTAAATATATTTATCAGCACCTACTAGTCTGAAAACAAACTCATGAATTGATTTATGCATAGGGTTGTGTTCATAAAAGGAGTCGGTGAGTCCAGAGGTAGTGAATTCGGAGTTTTGGGCAATTCTTCTCCAGCCGTATACAAAATTAATCACGAGACCAATTATCAAGCCTAAAGATATTATTAAGGGACCGATAATGTTATCCAAGTGTTTGCCTGATCGTTCCATGATAATCTCTCTCCTTCTCAAGAATATAAAATATCCCCAAAGACACGAGAATACCGTGAGTCCGAAATAAATGTAAGCTAATGTCTTCGATAAGCCAATCGAGTGGGATTTCAGAACAGAGGAATAGATGAAAACAGTTAACGAAGAAAGTAAGAGCGTCACATGGAGCCATCTGTTAATAGTTCTTTCATTTGCTAGCCATACTTTAGGTTCTATTCTCAATGGACCCGCATTTTTGATATAAGATGAAGGTTTCGTTACTCCTGCAGGAAGTTCGACTTCTTCATCCTCAGAGTCGACGTCTAACAACTTGGAGAAGGTATCCGGAATTTTCAATAATTTCGAAAAAGGAGCCGGCCTATCATGGTAGTCCTCTGATTCATCTGAAGATTGGTCATCATCCAAATCGGTTACGTTCCGATTCTCCTCAAGATCTAATTGGCTCAAATTTTGCGAGCCTTCAATAGTCGAGGATTTTGAAGGCGAATTCCTTGGACTTGAGTCAAACTGCCGATTAAATACAGAGCCACTGAATGACTTAGAGCGAGGTTGAAAGGTATCGCCTTTCGATAACATTGATTTGAATTTTGAAAGATTTTCTTCATCGTTTTGGATCTTTTCTAGTCTCTTCTTGGAATCGATAAACGCTTGCTGTGGATCAACTTTAATACTAGTTTCCATTTCATTGAACCAGAGAGGAATGTTTTCTAATTTTTCATCTTCTAGAAAGAGAGATGCCACACCTTGAATGAATTTTGAAAAGTTTGGAATTTCTTTTACCAAGTGAGAACTTATCAAGTCATCAATCCAAACATATCTCTTCTTACGATTCGATCTGACTTTGATCTCCATGACAGAGTAAGGAAATTTTGAAAATTCACCTTTTCTTAACAAAGAATAAGGATTCACAATTTTGGAATCAATATCTGTCCGGTGCCACTTAGATGGATCACGAATGGGACGTTCAGTATCGAACGAATCTTCCCTGATGAACATAAGATCAGAATCAATGACTACTCTCACTTTATCGTCACCAGGAATTTGGAAGGCAGTTCGTTTATAAACAGTTCTCATACATGGCTGTAAATTGTTATCCTTGATAAACTGACTCAATTTGTTAACATTATCAGTATAATCTGCAATGACTTCATCATCATCACCTCTTTTTTTCATCTTTTGAGCTATCTTACCAGGATCAAACTTACCTTTAACGAAAGAATCCAAATATTTTTCTTTGACCGTTAATTTTTCGTCAATGTTGAAATTATCAGATGTAGCATCAAAATTTTTCTTTTCAATTGTAATTTTTGGCTTTTCACTAAGCTTTCCAATCCATTTGATCCTCAAAGTTGATGAATTTTGATTTTTTACTAACTTATTGTTGTACAAATCAAAGTTATTATTATCAAAATACAAACAATTAATGGTAGGATCGTTACTTTCCTCATCATCTGCATCATCATCGTAATACGAAATTTGCTTCTTATTATCGTAAATCAATACCGGTAAATGACGTAAGATTGTTGTTTTAACTTCCATTAGATTATCTGGATGAATCCAGAACTTAAAAGATTGATACTCTTGTTGTTGAGTGTCGTCATTGAAAGATGAAAGCTTCGATAAGGACTGATCAATATCGTAGTTTTCACGCAAGAACTGAAAAAGAGCAGAGATCTTGTAAAGCAATGGACTATAGTCCTCAGAATGAAAAGGTAAGCTTTTTAAGCGCACATTCAACAATGGCTTGACCAGAAATTGTGGGTGAATCCTGTCATGCTTCTTGACAATTTTAACAAATCCTGTGTAATTTAACCTTTGAAAATGATCCAACTCTTGTGCCTTTGCCAATGTGTCATCAAGCTTCGAACTAAACTTACCAACATCGAATGAATTTGGACTACTCTCCGTCTCTAATTGAAGCTGGTCTAGCGTTTCATTTAACTCATCAAATTCATTCAGCTGAAAAGTATATACTCTTTCTAATTCTTCGTCTAAAGCACTCACAAAAGCTTGTTCATCTTGGTCCGTCCAATTATTTTTTAGTATGACACCCTCCTTTAATAGCTTCTTCAAACGTCTGTAGTTGATGAAATACTCCCTCCATGGTGCATATATCTCACTCTCTAACTTATTTTCGAAAAGCATCTTACTAGTATGAGACTCTTTCCCACTCAATTCTACGTAATCCAGAGAAATTTAAAGACAGAATGTTTCGAGGTATAATTTATATCCCTTTTGTAGCACTTTTAACGAATAGAAAAAAATATTGATAATCCACGTGGGACATGATCCAACGCTTTTATTGAATAATTGAAAGGGCCAAACTTTCTCATGTAACACACAAACTTTATAATTAAGAACGGCATATGCCTGCTCTTATATGTTAAATTCTAAGTAAGTCTTCATAGATTTAACTGTACTACAATAGAATACAAATACAACAGTTATAGATTTTTCTTTCTCTTTTTGCTTGTTTCAAAGGAGCTAAGACCTGCCATGTACTGTCAAGTCAAGATTTTTAAGAGATCTAGGGTTATATATGATAATAGTGGATATATTTTTGGCGCTGGCTTTTATTAAGTCCGACAAACAACAAGAGAGAGCGCAACAATAGCTTGTAATAATCTATTAGTTGTAAATAATCTTTTTAAAGAAATTAGCTCCTAATTACTAGACTGATGCATAAAATCTTCTCTCCATGTCCAATTCTTAGCAAGCTCTTACAGCAGCATGAGAAGTGTCAAAGAATTGTTTGGTCTAGTAAGAGTGTTTGAGGAGAAAAAGATCTTATAAGAATCAGATCAAATGCTTTAAATAACCCGAAGTTTTACCTTTTCTAACTTATTAATGGCTAACCAAGCCATTCTAATTGATTAAATCTATTGAATATTTTATTCTTGTTAAGTTCGATATTATTCATTTTCTAGTAACCATTTTGATTTAATCTTCGCACATTTAAGTTTTGGTTCAAGTTCTTTTCCAACTAGTAAATTTTATCAAAATGAAAAAATAATGTCCAATGATTGCGCAAATTATGGTCGATCCCCCTCTGGCCTGAATAATAGTAAGGAAGAAGATTACAAGCCATATAATTTCAAAAGGTGTGGTGATTCAGATAAGAAAGTCACCTCAAATTCTCATGCGATTTCTGATCCTGGACAGCATCAACCAATGAACGAAGGATTTCAGAGTGCTCTTTTCAATGCACTTAACCTGTTTTTTGGTAGGTTATTATTACATGTCACGGTAGGGAAAGTGAATGATGACGAACAAGACCAAAGTAATGAACAAAGAGTAAGTAAAAGAGATAATGGTGAAGAAAACCTCGTCTATTACCCTAGCGAGGACATCAGTAACGAAACCATAGAAGACAACGAAGAGGATAATAGTATAATAATAGTTGATGCTCTTCTGGATCAGCTGGACCAGTTAGCGCCATTCGTTAATCCAAAGAAGGAAGAACAAAGCGCAAAAGTAAAGTCCGAAGCACCTCAACAATATGGAACATCATTTGGCATCTCTCAGGACTCTAAGTATTTAAGTTCGATGGGTAATAGAAACTACAAACCAGAGTTGAACCGCTTTGCTGACGACAATTCAAGTAGCACAGTTGATGTCCTCAACTTGATTCCTAATTACAGAGACGAGTACAAGAACACCATCTTGAAACATTATTTGCCAGAAGAGCCAGTATCAAGGCTCAAGTACTCAGTTCTTGACTCGTTACTATCAAATTTTCACATAGATACGATATCGGATCTTTATAAGAAAGAAAAGTCCGCAGTTCAAGACGCTGTATTAAAAGAGAGGGAACATTTAAAAACTCATATTCAGGGCTTGAGTTATGAACAATCATTAGTTGTCGAGAAGTCTTGGAGTAGGGCCTCTAATGAAATCATAGTATCCGATTTTCAAATTGAAATTTGTACAAGAGATTTACGCACTTTGAAAGACGGCCAATGGTTAAATGATAATGTAATTGACTTTTACTTCAACTTGATCACTTCCAACGATCCGAAAGTTTATGGGTGGACAACACATTTCTACACCACCCTAGAATCAAAAGGGTATCAAGGTGTATCTCGATGGGCAAGACGAAGGAAAATAAATCTTGTCGAAAAGGACTTAATATTGATTCCGATAAACATTATGGAAACTCACTGGGCGTTAGCAGTGGTTGATAATGTAGCTAAATCGATGAAGTATTTTGATTCTTTGACAACTAATGGAAACATGAGAGCGTTGAAGATAATCAGTAATTATATGAATCATGAAGCAGAGCGCTTGAATATTTCACAAAATTATGACGACTATACCTTTTCTGAGAACGAAAAAACACCACAGCAAAGAAACGGATCAGACTGCGGAGTATTCACTTGTACGTGTGCTAGGTTCATTGCAAAGCATGAGGCGTTATCCTTTGGTCAAAAAGATATGAAAATTATTAGAAGAAGAATGGCCTACGAAATAATCGAGAAAAAGTTATTAGACTAATATATATTTCTTTATATTAGCACCCAAGGTCATAGCCTGAAACTTAGAAAACTGCTTCCTTTACTTTGGCCACGACTAGCGATATTATTTATCTGATTTTCATAATCAATAATATTTTTGCTGGAGGATTCGATTTTATTGAACACATACGAGCTCCTGGTGTCCAACTTCAAATTCCTAATGCGATGCAACTCATCTTCATATTGCATGATCTTTTTATTTTCTAAAGATATTAAATTATTCAAGTAATTGGTTTCATAAATCTTGTAAATCTTCGGGTCATTAACTAATTCTTTAAATGCGGCTTTAAACAATGGCCTACCAGAACATATCGAATTTAAAATTCCTTTGTCTTTCTGCAAACAAACCAAGTCATGTTTTTCAAGGGTTGATAATGTGGCCTGAGTCTCTTGCACGTCTTTAAAAAGCGATGATTTAGTAAGCTCATCAAATGAAATTGAGTGATTTTCTGAAAGAAGTTTCATAATTACCCAAACTTGCGAAGTGTTCCAAGTTTCATCTGACTTTGCTTTCGAGTTACTCAAAAAGAACGTTGTGATTTGCTCTGCTGCCTGAACGACCATTTCCTTAATAGCGTCTTGAGGTGATTCGCCAGATTTAATCCTTCTAATATAAGCTTGAAGGTCGAGCATTCTACCCCCTAACGGCTCTAAGCATATATCAAGAGAATCCTCTGAATTTATGTCATTGCCCAACTGTTCCAAAAGATACAGCTTTGCATTACTCTGAGAAGCATCATACAAGGCGATCATTTTAAAAACGAGGTTTGGCAACGAGATGTTTAAATATTGAAGACTGCCGACATCATTTGTGATGTAAATAACATGTGCCAAGTTACTCTGGATTAACTGGGAAGTCCAGTCAGCGATCATACCATGAATATTATTGGAATCGCTTTTACTAGAGTATTTATCAATAATGACGATGGGTTTCACCTCTGGAAATTGCTGCAAATAGTCTTCCTCCTTTAGCACTTCACTGTCTAAGGAAAGATCGTCGGAAATGTTCAGGTCTCTTTTCCTTTTCTTCTCTTGCCTAATAATATTGTTTCTGTAACAATTATAATCAGATAAAGCAACCTTTCTTAAAGCCTGGGTGGCCAACAGAAACATATTCTTTAATTGCGTTTCTTTAGACTCACTGAACCCAGATTTTTGACCTGTAAGGCCCTGAACGCCTAAATCAATAAACTGTGAGATTCCATTTACCCAAGTAAAAATAGGAAAATATCCCAATTCAGAGGCGGTACTTTTTAGTAAAGCATTATCGGTTCTTGATTTGGCTAGCTTTTCACAATCAATATAAAGAGTCTTATGCCTGAGTTTAGGGTCCCGTTGGATAGTGTTATCCATGACAAACTCTTGCTTTCCTGTACCTTTAGGACCATAAACAATAATATATGTATTGACATTTTCGTAAATCCATAACTTGAGTTGCTTTGACATTTCTTTTCTTTCGTTCCACATCAAATTAGACTCATCAGCAGTTGACCTATAATTCAGATTTGAAATTTCTTCTGGTTGCGAATAAAGCTTCTCATCAATATAGTCATAGCTATTATTGATCAAGCTATGGACTTTCCTGAATGGCCAAAATATAATACTGATATACATATTATCTTTATAATTTTCAAAGGAGAACTTGTGAGTGATTTTTTGTTCAATAAACCATTCTCTGATGGGGTCGAATATTAAAACTGCCACGGTCGCCAAGATTGCTAAAATGACGGGGATCGAAATCTTTTGATGATTAAAGATGAATTCGTTAATGTAGTTTACTCTTTTTACAGGAATGTATTGCAAGTGTAATACTGTTTTTTCTTGATCCAAAATAATACCAGTGACACAGTTTCTTGCACATATTGCCGATCTAACATTTTTAAAGATAACCGTGGCAAAGCTGGCGGTGCTAGAAGCTGGTATTATATCTAGTATTAACCCATATCTTCTGAAAAGAACGTATAACTCTTCTTCATTTAATGGTTGTCCATCGAACATTACTTTCAATTTCGGACTCGGAAATCTTCTCAAGTCCTCGATCCAAGGGGTACCCTTTACACTATAGCAATATGGAAAACGATTCCATATCATATTGGAAACCTTATTTAAAATTCTCTCATTATACTTCGCTTCATGTTTTCTGACATTTTCTTTAATTTGGGCTGTAAATTCATCTGTGGAGACATTAGGAGGAACAGAAAATTTTGCAAATGCTCCACCGTCTCTTCTCAAAGGGACGAAGTCCAATATCCTCGTGGAAGCGTGCAATGGATTGCTATCTGAATTAGATAATTCAAGAATTTGTTTCTTCAAATTATCATCATTGTAATTTCGTTGTAATGGAAGCATATATTGCAAATACTGTTTCCATCTAGAGAATGACAAAGGATAAACATGGTCGAAATACATCACAACCTCCTTGCCTCTTTTGTAATCTAAAACTCCAGTTGTTGAAGCAGAATCATCATGTTCCCTGGAATCCACTTCTTCTTTGAGAGTTTCAATGTTAGTAGTATATCTCCTGATGTGACTTATATGAGAACACCATGGCGTAACATTAGCTAGCAATATGTTAGAGATGCCTTGAAGCTTACTCTTCCTGATAAAAATTTGGCTCATAGCTCAATAGACCGTTAATCCAGCGAAGGCAAATAAAGATCTTATAATTGCGGTGCGACCTCATTTTATTTGATATTGCCAAAAAAGATAAGATCTACTCAGTCTATAAGAGATCAAAAAAAAAAAAATTTCTAATGGGGCCAGAGGAACTATAGCTAAAATATAGATGTATCAAACTATCGACAACTGATAATTGCATTATCAGTCCCAAACTATTAATATTTCTTTGAATGGGAAAGCAAGTTTGACATAGTTATTCTAGGCCCCGCTTTGAATCCTCATACCACGAAAAAGGTATGAGGATCTTCGAAGGGGCCACTGTATATCTTGCTAATCGAACTTTTCCTTACACTTCTAAGTCAAATATTCCTAGAATTCAATAGCAATATCTTAAAGAGATTGATTGAAGAAATGATGTATTCAGTTTATAAAAACACTATAAATATAGGGTTATTATATGACTATACCAAAATGGTAAAGACTCACAATAATCTCATTCCCCGAATAATTCTTGCGTTTACCTTCGATAAGTAGGAGAATTACTTACAAAGTTTCTATGTCAAAATTAAAGCTTCGTCGTTAAAAAAAAAAATTAATTTCGATCTTCGAAAGCCAGTTGCGGGTAACAACATAGTTTACTATTTATGTAATCTATCAAGATACTAATCAAGCGTTGGAATATAAGAATGCAGTCTGATAAAATCTGATGTTCTCAAAGGTCTCACAGGTAAATCATCACTTGTAGATTTACTTAAAGTGCCCGAAGAATAATCATAGTTTTCTCGTATATATTCTCTTACTGGAAGAATTGCAGCTTCACGGCATAATTCTCGAAGATCTGATCCACTCATACCCTTAGTATTAGATACTAAGACATCTATACTGAAGTCTTCGGAATCTAGTTTCGCTCCTTTTAAAATTTTCGTGAGTATAGACCTACGTTGCGATGCATCGGGCTTTCCCACCGAAAACATCTTCGGCATTCTACGAAGAAAAGCGTCATCGATATCATCCTTTCTATTTGTAGCACCCATGACCATAATCTGACCATTACTTTTCAAGCCATCCCATAAAGTCATAAACTCTGCTTTCAACATTGCACTTACTTCATGGTCATTTGATGACCTATCTCTCAAAAATGAGTCGATTTCATCAATAAATATTATGCATGGTTGCAATTTGTTAGCTAAGGAAAAAATAGCATCCGTTATTTTATTGGACTCTCCATACCATTTGTCCATGACAGTAGACATTCTTATCAGTAAAAAAAAGGCCCCGCTTTCCCTTGCTATCGCTTTAGCTAGCATGGTCTTACCACAGCCCGGTGGTCCATAAAATAGCACCCCCTTAGGTGATCTTATTAAATGCAGATGTGAAGCAAATAAATCTGGTTCCGTAAGAGGTAAAATTACGGCTTCTCTTATCTCATCTATAATGTCCTGTAATCCGCCAATATCCTCAAATTTTATTGAAATATCTTCTGGCATAACTAGGGAATTTAATAGAGATTTCTCGTACGAATTTAAGCTTATTGATTTTAAAGACGGGTCCAGACATTGTATTCTCTTTAAAATTCCCTTACCTGCTTTATCTTTCTCTTTACTGTTGACAGAGCTATCGATGTAGTCTGTGAGTAAAGAGTTCACGATGTAGTACATCGAGAGACCAGCTCCCGCCAAGACGAAAAGATCTCCAAGGAACCTCACATCAAGCTTAATCTTTCCCACATCAATCTTTATTTTATTCAATAGACTATTCATGTTTTTGAAGTGAAATATTGGTGATCTTCTTTAAATCGTTTTTAAATTGTATGTTGAAGGGCAAATTATAACTGATTGAGATGCAGTCCGGTATTGAAAAAGTTCACACTGAGATGAGATGAAACTAAAAAATTCGAAGATACACTTTACTAAACTATGGTTAGAGGTAACGGAAATGAGGGTCAAAAGAGTCATTCAATACGTATACCAGGGTCTATAATAGATAAAGTTAAGGAGAATGGCTCTTACGATGAGAATGATCTGAGGTTTTCGCTACTCAAGACGAAGAGAAAGAGAGACAATATCACTAGAAAAGAGCGTAGGCAACAAGAGCGACACCAAAAAAAGCAAAGGAGGTCAAAAAATGGAGGCTATAATCATCTTAAACCTGTATCTTCTAGTCATAGAAAATACAGTTCTTCGGCAAGTGCTATGAAGAAAATTAATGCAGGCGATGGTGCAACTTTTGGGACTGAGTCCGATGAAATACTGGACAGCTTTGAAGACCTTGAGGCTGAGAATGAACAGTTTAGTAGTCTCTCTGATGAGTTTGAAGAAGATCCTATTGAGCAACTAAGAAAAATTAAAGAAATGAAGCTGATAAAAATTAGAAATGACGCTAACGACAAGAAAACAGTTAAGGGCAACAAACAGGAACATATGAAAGGAGATCGAGTCTCTGTTCAGCCAGAATATCTTGATAAAGACAATGAAGAAATAGAATACTATGCAAAAAAATTAGGGTTGAAAGGGGGAAAGAATGCAAGGCTAACGAAAACGAACGACGATGATTTAATTGGTGGAATCCTTGATGGTCTTGAGCTTGAAATTCCAGAGAACGAACTGAATGATGAACTTTCTGATAGAAATCTCTCTTCCAATGACCTGTTTCAAGATTTCGATTCTGATAATGATCTGCATGATCAAACCGATGATGAAATTGAGCCATCCCGTAAAGAAAATCCGTTTGTGGCTCCTATAGAATCTACTACAACTCTTGAGAGTGGATTAGAATTGAAGCAAAGGTATGTTCCTCCCGCTTTACGTAAAAAGATGGAACTCGAAAAGGATTTTCAAAACGACGATAAATTGAATAAGCAAATAAAGAGTGCCATCAATAAGCTTTCAGAAGCGAATATTGCTTCTATCGTTAATGAAATTAATGGTCTATTCTCGC
The DNA here is from genome assembly GCF_900007245.1 of Priceomyces carsonii. NCBI lineage: Eukaryota > Fungi > Ascomycota > Pichiomycetes > Serinales > Debaryomycetaceae > Priceomyces > Priceomyces carsonii. Next base: position 409,859 of record NW_026946675.1, on the reverse strand, counting down.
AATATTCCAGGAGAGCCGTAACGGAATCCTTGGTCAATGAGTTATTGGATAGTGTTATACAAGAAGGAAGGATATTAGACTCATTTTTAACGCTATATGCCACTGTTGTTGTTACTATTAAGAGATTACAAGGTATTGAGTTTGGTGCACACTTTATTCAAGAGTTGATTAAACTTTTTGACGTTTGCAGAATAGAAGAGGGCTCCTCCAAAAAAGCTTCAAATTTGGTTTCCTTTTTATCAGCCACTTATGCCCTAAATTTGGTTTCTTCCAAATTACTATTCGATGTTGTAAAAGATTTGATCGGCAGCTTTAACGAGCTGAATGTTGAAATTTTATTACGGCTAATAAGAACTTCGGGTAATCAGATGAGAATAGATGACCCAAATGCATTGAAGGAGATTATTGCTTTAGTGAACACCGTATCCACTCATTCCATTAGAGAAAATACGAGAATGAGTTTCTTGATTGATACTATTTCGTCTCTCAAGAATAATAAACTCAAAACCACTAATGAGCACACTCTTCATCTTACTACAAGGATGAGAAAATATTTATCTTCATTTAAAGGTCATAATCTAGATGCTCCAATACAGGTTAGCCTAGATGATATTAGAAATGTTGATTCAAGGGGAAAGTGGTGGTTGGTTGGTGCAGCATGGAAAGGACAAGAGGAAACCATAGTACCAGATGTCAATCAGAGTGCAATCAACGATATTTTGGATAGTGCTGAGCCTAACTGGATGAATCTTGCAAGATCACAAAGAATGAACACAGATATAAGAAGAGCGATATTCATCGCAATAATGTCAGCAAGTGATTATGTGGATGGTCTAACGAAGCTAGAGAAGCTATCTTTGAAGCGATCGCAAGCAAGAGAAATTCCTAAGGTTCTTCTCCACTGTACCGGCGTTGAGCCAGCATGGAATCCTTATTACGCATTATTGGCCAGCAAATTGTGTAATTCTCACTCATATCGTAAAACATTCCAGTTCATTTTATGGGACCTTCTAAAAGATCTTGAGAATTCAGATAGTGAATCATATAGTGATTTCATGGGATTAGGTGAAAATGAGGATGAAGAAACAAAACTCAAAAAAATTTTAAATGGTGGAAGGTTTTTCGGCTATATGCTATCTGAAGGATCTTTAAATTTACATGTGTTGAGAGTAGTTAACTTCTTAACAGCATCTGAAGATACGACGCTTTTTTTGGAAGCCGTATTTGTTACATTTATTGATCGGATTGCTAAAAAATCTCTGATTTCTTCTGTAGGATCCGGAATAGTTGATACAAGCAATTACAAAAAGGGCAGTACCTACCACGACAAGATTTTGATTGAGATGTTATTGAAACAGAAGGATCAACATTCTTTATTACGTGGAATAAAATATTTTTGTTCGAGAAGAGTCAGTGAAAGTAACTTGGTGACTAGCAAGTCTCAGAGAAAAAGAGTACATTGGGGAGTTGGATCTATAATAGATATTGTAGACGAATTCTTGAAATATTCGAATCAAGTCTAATTTATGCATTTTAATAAGTAATTAGTTCACTTGAAGCTCTAATACAGCAACACTTTCTACGTGTTTTGTTTGTGGAAAGAAGTCGAATCCAACAACTTTTTTAACTTTGTAGTTTGCGTTGTATTCGTCCTGTAGCTGTGAAATTATTGATAAATCTCTAGCTTGAGTAAAGACATTACAGCTGACGTAGAACACGAGTTTCGGCTTGAAAGACAAAAGCTGTCTAATAAATGGCAAATCAGTTCCCTTTCTTGATGGGTCGATAATGACAATTGAATTTTCACCTTTCACGTTGGCATTATTAAAGAAGGCATTCGAGAAGATGGAATCTGCAGATCCCTCAATAAACTCAGCAGATTCAGGAACGTTTATACCATTTAATTTAGCGTTGTGTTCTGCGTACATTATAGATTTCTTGGATATTTCTATTCCTAATACCTTTCCACCTATTTGTATCAAATCTCTAGATAATGAAATTCCAAAAAATCCAGAGCCACAGTAGGTATCAATGAGATACTTGAAACCTTGACTGCGATCATTTATTTGAGTGCTAATGAAATCTAAGACATATGGCAAGATATGACTATTGTTTTGAAAAAATTCAGATGCAGGAAATTGAAATACAAAATCCCCAATTTTGACAGTTACGACTGATTTTGGATTTGACAAACAAACTTCTTCATAGTGTCCTGTACTTGGATCAACTTTTATACTTTCTCTCATGAGCATTGTATGTCCCCACTTCTGTTTTCTAGTAGGCTGCGAATTTTCGGCCAATGAAATTTCCTGCTCCCGAAAGGTATTCATATGATCATTGATGATATTAGATGCAATAGGACAATACTCAATATCTACTATTCCTTTTGTAGGATTTACATTATTAAAACCCATTGATACATCATGTTTTAAGGTCTTTTTTTGCAAGTTAAAATGTGGAGTTAATTTATTGCGGTATGCAAATTGCATCGGCGAACCAATGACTACTCCGAAACTTTCTGAAGAAGCAATTTCAAGGCTTGGATAGAAGAATTTATATGCTTTTTTGATCACCTCTCTTTTAAATTCTAATTGGTCCTCATATTTCATCATCTGTAGGGCACAACCAGAACATTCATTAAACTTATTACATATTATCAAATCATTTCGACGAGAACTTCTTTTTGATCCTTCATGATCAATAGATATGAGTTCGCTGTCAGAATAATACATGTGATGCATCATTAATCGTACCTTTACATTATCTCCAATCAATGTTTTAGGGACCTTGATAATAGAATACTTTTCATAAGAATCATCATAATCATTCAAATATGGCATTGCATAGCTTGATTTAGGTATTATTCCCAACCCATCACCTTCTACTGTTTGATAAAGAATCTGGAAATTGCATATAACATCCCTGGGACGTTCATGAGAGCGCAAAAAGGTAGAAATTAATGAGTCAGAATTAACCACTTGTTCTATATCTATCTTGGGATTATTGGCACTTGAAATCTGTTTCAAGAATTCTTTCAACTCGAGATAGAGTATGCTTTCTCTGGAAGTTATATCTTTAGTGTCTCTTTTCTTTGGTTTATTAATTCTCTTGACCAAACTTTGAAAACCACTAATTTGGTTCTCAAATGAACCATTCTTTTGATTTGCCCCATCGAACAATAATTTCGTACTAAGTCCCCTCTTATGAGTCAAAGTTCTCCGCAGTTGAAAATATATCCTGCGAATGACATTCGCCTGAAGAGACATAGCTTCAAGACTATTGGAAGTTGCAAAGCGTGATACATCTTCTCTCATCTCGTAGATGTAGAAATTTGACTTACTTATATACACCACTCCCATATATACATATACATATATATATAAACATAATATCGAGCTAGGAATAGGGAAGAGTAGGTGATATCAGCGAGCAGTTATTGGGCTTTTCATACTGACGTCTTCGTCCGAATAATCCCTCAAGTCAAGAGTCACAGTTCTCGAACTATTCTCTCTTTGTTCTCTATAAATACCGACGAGAGCATCCGATTTTTCGAATAAAGAATTTTTTAACGAAATGACAATAAATTGAAAGTTCGCTCCGGCGTTCTTTTTAATGTAATTAGCAATTTTTGCTACATTGGAATTATCCAAAGCTGCATCGACCTCATCCAATACAAAAAAAGGCGATGGCCGAAAAGAATGGATTGCGAATAATAAAGCTAGCGCTGCGACAGTCTTTTCTCCGCCCGACAAAAGATCCATATCTCTAAAGCGCTTCATAGGAGGCATGGCATGATATTTAATCCCAGAGCTATAAGGCGAGTCTTCATCTTCTAAGGTAAGATAAGCGGATCCGCCTAACGGAGTTGAGGTCGCCTTCGTCAACTCTTTATATATAGAATCAATCTTTCCCGAAATGTGATTAAATGCTTCCATAAATAGAGCTATTCTCTTTGACCTTACTCCCTGATACTTGTCAGATACTTTACGTTCTGTTTGTCGAGCCCTGGTGTGATCTCTATCAAACTGCTTTAGTCTTACTTCCGCTTCTTTCAATCTCACTGTGGCCTTTGCATTTGGTGTTAATTTCTCTAGCTGGTCCGCAGTCGTTTGTATCTCTGCTTCCAATTCAGCTTCAGTTCTCAGGCTAAAGCTTTCCTTTAATTTATCGTCCATCATGCCATAGTCGATCTGAATACGATAAACTTCGCTGCCAATTTTATCTGAATGATCTCCGAGAGATACAGAATCCAAGAAACCATCTATCAATGGAATCTCGACATTTTGAATTTTACAAAACTTGAGTAAACTGGCTCTTTCAGCATCTATCTTTAGTAATGCTTCTTCAGAACGAGTCAAAGATTTATTTAACTCCTTCAATTCTTCTGTTGCATCCGACTTTTCTGCTTCCATTGATTTTGTTACCCTTAGTTGCTCAGCAATATTCTCCTCAGACCGCTTGAGCTCCTCCTGCGAAATTTCCAAGCTGGCCCCAAGAGCATCCACCTTTGACAAGAGATTATTTCTATCGTAATCCAACTCTACTAATTGTTCTTCGTAGGATTCCAATAACAGTTCAAGCTTTTCATTTCTGGACGAATCAAGTCTTTCCTTCTCAAATCTCAATTTATTTTCTAACATAGAAATTGCTTTAGAATACTGGGAAAGTTCTTTAGATCTAAACCTTAAGCTTTCTCCATGCATGTCCTCGTAATCTTCAATTCCATTTTGGAACCCATACTTAGCACAAAAATCTTCGTAAATACCTTTCTTGGTGGCTCTAATTTTGGCTTCTAAATTTTTGATATTCATTTCAGTTGCATTCAAAAACTCTTGTTTGTCTCGAATCTTTTTATCGATATCACTTAGCGTGGATCTTTGGAAAGCGATTTCCTTTTCACGGTCACTTATGGTTCTAATAATCTGTGCTTGGGTACTTCTAAGACTTGGCAACTTAGCCTCTAATTCATTTATTTCGTCTGAAAGAAAGCTTATCTCCATTTCCTTCGGCTTTTTCTCATTCAAGTTTGCAATCTTTAGTAGTAAGTCTTCCTTGAGCTCAAGTTGTTTCTTTAACTCGTTTTTATCCCAGGAAAATACTCCGTTAGGTTTCTCATGTTGTTGACCACCAGTCATTAAGCCAGACCTATGGATTATATTACCATCAAAAGTAACTATCTTATTGCTTAATTTTTGATTCGAGTCCCACTTCAAATGCCTTGCGACATCAATATTTTCAGTGACTAGTGAATCTCCAACCACATACTGAATTGCCTGTTCTAAAGACTTATCATCATATTCTAATATGTCTATTGCCGGCTGAGTCAGCTCATGGATAGAGCGTAAATAGTTTAAGTTGAGAGATTCTCCAACAATTGAGTCCAAGGGAATGAATGTTGCAACACCAGATCTTCTTTCTTTCAAGATCTCAATGCATTTGTATGCTACTGAAGTTGTCTCCACTATAATTGCATCGTAATTCTTCCCTAAGACTGTCAGGAGAGCCGTCTCATATTTCAATTTCTTGGGTCGAACTAATTCATAAACAAGTCCCTTTATCGAATTAGCGGGAAATAATTTTCTGAGCATGGATATATTCTCTCTTAGTTTCCGTTGTTTGTTCGACTCTCTTTGCTGAGATGAAAGCTCGTCCAATGAGACCAAGGTATTGCGCAACTGAGTATTTAGTTGCATCTCTTTAAAGTTAATTTCTTCTTTAGCTTTGATTAAATTACTACGTGCCTCAACTCTTTCCAGCTTGAGAGCTAATATATCCATGATCGAAGTTTCAATGTCGCTTTTTTTTAACTTAAGTTCTGTATTAACCTCTGCCTCAAGATCAGATATTCGACTTAAAGTGTTAGAATTTTGATTTCTGTAACTGTTAATCGTAGAAATCATTGATCCCTTCTCATTGACTAGAAGTGCAATCTCTTCTTCGAGATGAGAACCTTCACTTGACATATAGAGATCTCTCAATTCTTCATACTCATTCTGGGCTTCAATAGATAACGGTGATGAATTGTTAGAAGAGAACTTATCTTTAAATTCCTGGAACATAGACTGTGCTACATTTAACTCTTTTTCTATTCCTTTAACAATTTTTTCCTGCTTAGATATTTCCAGCTTGAGCTGCTCGATTTTTCTTTTGGTTGACGAAATCTTAGAAATAATGATTTTTTTATTAGCTTCAAGAGGCACCAAATCTCTTTTCGCTGAATCGACCTCCTTTGCGAGGTTCCCTATCTCCTGTTTCTCTTTTCCAATGGCTAAAATTTTTCTGGAATACTCTGCCATCAACTTACTATGAATCATTTCTTTTTCACTTAGTACATTTTGCATGTTCTTTATTTCAGCTTCTTTGTCGCGTAATTGTTCGATGAGTGATTGGTGTTTTTTTTCGTTATGAAATATCTTGTAGAGATTAAGAGATTTAATAAGTTCTGATCTTCTTGTTAACAATTCCTCGAACTCTTTTTGTTCTACTAGTTGCTCCTTATATTGCTTTGACTCAGAATTTAAGATCCTTTTTCTTGAAAACATAGAGATAGTATACTCATGGGCCTTTTCATATTCTTCTTTCAATGCCTCGTACTCTTGAGCATACTCACAAGAGCCTGAAACAGTTTCAATTAATTTCGTCAAGTCCTTTGGAGATTGCGACGCGATATGTTCAACGTCACCCTGAAACACCAAAAAGTTTCTAGCTTTGATCAAAATATTTTCAGACTTAAGTATCTTTGAATAGTGTAACGACGTAATCGATTTATCATTTATCTTATATTCACTGCCTCCACTATTAGAGATTGTTCTTTTAAGTTCTAAAAGTTCTCCGTTGTCTTTTTCGTATGTCAACATAACATGCGCCTTAACTGGATCTTGAGCTGTTTGACTAGTACCACCTGAAGCCTCGGTGACCTTCCTTCCACGATAGATCAAATCCTTCAAGTTCTGTGACCTTAAATGAGATGATTTTACACCCAAGACGAATGATATCGCGTCCATCATGTTGGATTTACCTGCTCCATTGGGACCAATTATTGAAGTGAAGAAAGACGAGCCAAAGCCAATACTACATTTGCCCTTGTACGACTTAAAATTATAAAGCTCTAATCCAACTAGTCTGCCCATTCTTTTATTTCAAATGTATCGCATACGATAGTGTTGCAAGTGAATTTTAGCATTTTGTTGCGTTGATACTTTTATATTTACAACTAAAACGCGTGTAACATAGTTCCTGTATAATAATATGCTGCGATTTGATGCCTAACTTTCCAATTACAAAATGCTGGCTCATACTCTATATCACGCGTTATAGATTCACTTTTCAGTCATAACCATTGGCGTACATCGTCTTATGTACTTACGATGTTAATGCAAGAGTAATGTGGTTAATGAAAGCATAATAAGTAAAATGTTTCAACCCCCCGTACTCTTTCTTTCTAATGTCACTCTACCTATCACAAATCGCTCTAAGTCCTGCATGTGACTTGCGGATTCTAGCAGACGGCTCCATATTCTGAACTTCCAATTTGAACTTATCATATCACCATTTTCTGTCCATCACAAAACCATGACGGAACGTTCTGAAAAGGAACCTTTGCTTCAAGGAAATACAGGCATATTATATAAGGGAACTAGCAAATTGTCTCAATGCATTACCATAAAGAAGATCTTATCAACATTATTTCCTTGTTTCCCTGCAGCATATACTAAGTCTGAAACTAAAACAGAGCCTCCATCTGATGTTGGAGATATACTTATACATGGTGGAAGTACCTATTTCAACTGTGACTATTATCCATATTTTATAGACAAAATTTTATCAAGCCATGAAAAGTTGCAACTGTTAAGACGATTAATGAAATTACATGGTATAGGTGTTTATATTGTACCTTCAGGAGATGAGCACCAGTCAGAATATACAGCTTCTTCTGACAAGAGACGAGAATATATCACTGGGTTTACTGGTAGTGCTGGTACTGCGATAGTTACCCTTGACGATCCTGAAACTTTAAGTGGGGTTGCAGTTCTAGCAACCGATGGAAGGTATTTTTTACAAGCCGAAAAAGAGTTGGATCATAGGTTTTGGAAGTTATTGAAACAAGGTATTGCAGATGTACCTCATTGGTTAGATTACACTGCTGACATAGTACGCATCAATAAGTTCAGCAAAGTCATAGCTTGTGATCCCAGATTTATCAGTGTAGCAATCGGAGAATACTTTGAAGCAAGACTGTCTAAGAAAGAGAACGGCTTTGACTTTAAACCAAATCTTAAATACAACTTTATTGATGAGATCTGGGGAAAAGATAAACCTAATCGTCTGCGAGAACCAATTTATCACCTCTCGTTGAAGTATTCAGGTGAGCATACAAATGACAAATTGAAAAGAGTAAGGCATTTGATTGAATCAAAGCATAATTGTAACTCAATAGTGGTGTCTTCTTTGGATGATATTGCCTGGTTCCTAAATTTGAGATCTGACAGTGACATACCACAAACACCAGTTTTTTTTAGTTATTTGATAATCACTTCAGAATCGGTGTTATTCTACATTGACCCAGTAAAAATCAAAAATGGGTCTTCTGAGCTTCGCCATTATCTATCCTCTATTTCAGGATTAAAGATTAGGGATTACAATAGCTTTTATGAGGAGCTACCTAAAATTTTATCGAAGATCGGAAAAAACGGTGACATCGTTCTACCCTACAGAGATTTAACAAATTTCGCTCTTTTTTCATCAATCCGTGTGTTTTTTGGTCAAAACAGCTTAATATTTGACTCCATTATTGCGGAATTAAAATTAGGTAAAAATTCGGTAGAGCGTTCTAACGCGAAGCTTGCCCAGCGTAAGGATTCTTTAGCCTATATTTTATTTTTATCGTGGCTTGACCATGAGCTATTACAGAAAGGGTCAATCATATCGGAGTATGATGCTGCAATGAAAATTTATTCCATCAGGTCAAATTTTGCGAGCTTCAAAGGCCTTTCTTACGATACGATATCTTCTTCGGGCCCAAACGCATCAATTATTCACTATGCCCCGACAAAGGAGGAAAATTCAACGATCGACCCATCTTCCATTTACCTAATTGACTCAGGTGCTCAGTATCTCGAAGGTACAACTGATATAACTCGTACTTTGTTGTTCGAAGATAGTGACATAGAAAAGTATCGGCGATATTATACTTTAGTTTTAAAGGGTCATTTGGCAGTAGCGAGGGCAAAAATCCCTAAAAGTTCGAAAGATATTGGATCAATCCTAAATGCATATGCCCGCGAATATTTGTGGAACGAAGGTTTGGACTATAACCACGGGACAGGACATGGTGTTGGAAGTTTTCTCAGTGTACATGAGGGCCCTTTATATATACTGCCTTCTGTAGGAGGTTGTGGTTCTGAGTACTTTAAAATTGGAGCAATATTAACTGTTGAGCCCGGATACTACGTTGATGGGGTTTTTGGCATTCGCATTGAAAGTGAATTAGAAATCATTGAAATAGAGAGCGACCTGAAAACCTTCATCGGCTTCAATTACTTAACTAAAGTTCCGTTCTGCAGGAAATTGATTGACAGGGAATACTTGACACCACTAGAAATTGAGTGGATAAATGAATATCATGACCTGATAAGACATGAGTTCGGTCATACACTACTAAAGATGGGTCAAAATAGAGCTTATAAATGGCTTCAAAATGAAACTAAACCACTATAATGTATTGAATTGTACATATATCTACTGAGTTGAATGCATTTGTGATGAAGCAAAACTTTTCCTCGTTGGAAACTTCTTGTAGGTTGGACGCTGAAACCTAGCCGGCTTTTTTAAGTTACGCGTGGAAGGGCTCGATATATTGTTATCTGGTGCTGGTTTTTTGAGGATATCTATTCCTCCAATCTTATGTGATATAAATGGAGAGAGTCTAGTTTCAGTTGTTTTGCTTGATCTTGTGTTGAATATGGGATTCGCTGCCGAAATTTTAGAATCGGGGGGCTTGTAACTGGGCATTTTAAGTGTCGAAGGAATCGATCTTGGTGAACGCGTAAAAGCAAAATTAGGTTTCAGATCAGGATGCGAACCACTGACTGCTTTTTGAATGTAAGACTGTTCCAGGTCGGATGATTTCAATCTCTTATAATTGTTCGATAGATCATTAATTACCCTTTTGGATCTTGAGTTCATATTTTCCCAGTTATCCAAACGTGTAATATCAGGTGAATCCAGAGAAATGTCCCTGAACGTCGTGGATAGTCTACTTAATATTTCATTCCTGTCTTGTCGCACTTGCAAGGAGCTCTCCTCGAAAGTTTGTGTTTTTGAAGTACTAGTGTAAAATGGATGGTCATTAATTTTGAAACGTGGAGGGACTCCCCTGGACAATCTTGCTATCCTATCTATGTCACCCGCAGAATTGATTTCTTCTAATAAAGACGAAATAATTGTTACTGTAGCTGAGTCAACAAGCTTGAAGTCAGTGTTCTTCAGTTTCGCAAAATGAGAGGCAACCGCAGCAGAAGAGCAAGCTATTGCCAATAAAGTGGCCAGCACGTTCTCCGACTTAAATGTGCCTGTTATGATATTAAATATGTCACTTAGAGGATTTACCAACTTTGGATCTTTTGAAAATGATTCTATCTCTTTATCTTGTATAAACCTTTGGCGTTCTGCATCAGAGCCAGCCTGAAATTTTTCTTCCTCCTCTTTCTTCTCCTTTGCCATTCTTCTCCCTTTCCTTATATTATATTCTTCTTCAACCCACAAATTCTTTTCGGATGAATCATTTTCACCAAATATCAAAGCGGCTCTTTTCAAAACTCGAGATCTAAGGTCGTTGTCTTTGTTCCGTTCGGCGTTGACTACCCTCCATCTCTTTTTTCGTGCTCGATTTATCTGTCGAATTTTCTCTCTATATTCAAGGGAATCCAGTTTGGGTTGACCACTGCCAAGTATTGCACTAAAGCCTCCTCTTAGAGTAAAAAAATTAGATATAGTAGACATTATGGTGTTGCTGATAGAAATAATGTGCTCATTTGCAACGTCTTCATAATTTTCAGTAATATATGATGAGTTTTCATTTTGGTCCTTCTCGCCTAACATATTAAGGACTTTGTCTATTAAAATGAGAGACTGAGGAATATATTGTGATTGAATACGTTGTTGTCGTAAGAACTTTTTCGTATGACACAACGCTGAAACTATAGTTTCTTTTCCTCCTTCATTCTCATAATTGAACATTATTTCTTCAGGTGAAAGGGAAAACCTTTGGGAAGACTGCTTCTTCGTTAAAATATTAGTCATTTTCCTAATAACTTGCAAAACATTCTTTTCTGAACCAGTCTGATCAGAATGAATTTTGTTAGATATAGTTGATAGAACTTTAGAGAGCTCCAGTCCGATTTTAGTTCCATCTGTATTCCACGGATCTGATTTAAGAAGCTCTTCTAATGTTCTGATGGAGGAGTAGTTTTTCCTTGGTGCGCTCATAGATGACCGATGAAGTGCTAGAGTCTCCGCAATTGATAAAGATTCATCATCCGTTTTAGAGAGATCATCTTTCTCCAGATTATGCGTTGAAGCTTTCGAGTCATACTCTTGTTCCAAATCATCAATTGGAGAGTTTTTCTCATTAAAAGAGAGGTCTATATCTTTCGAACGTTGCAAAGAACTCAAGAAAGAAGCAATAGACGAAGGTAGTTGACGAATAAGAGTGGTAGTAGAATTATTTGATGCTTCCTCATCTTCTTCATGCAGTTCATAAGAAGCCTTGCTATCTTCATGTTCGATTTCCATGTTTGTCAACAAACCTTGTGGGTTTTCCATAGCCATGTTGAAGGCGTTCTGCAAAATGTCGTTCATCTGTGATTCTTCAAACTCTGCCTCGTGATTTATAATTCCTGGTGACACAGAAGACCCAGCATGTTCTAAACTTGTCGATGCATAATTATTTTTCTCGGATACATGCTTTGATGAGACAGTAACAGCTTCTTCTGTTCTACAATCTGAATGTTCATCATTTCTCAGATTTGACTCACTTGGATTACTCTTCTCTGTTGAATGGTTGCCAAGTAGCTCTTCCTCTACTTGGTTTGTAATTTCAGCAATCAAAGTCAGCAATATCTCCTTGGAGATCTTGGGACCATCCTGTCTAATTATACTATTTGACTCGGAAATCCTCTCTGCCACTTGTTTTGCAAAATCAGATGGACCAATTCTTCTATTGCTCGATAATTCTTCATTCTTGAAGTCTTTCACCTTTTCTAAGGCAACGCGAATCGTACGGGACTTAGAATCTTCCAAATTATCTTCCAAATAATTTGTCTCATGGGACGTACCTACTATAGCATTAAAGGCATCTCCTATAGCTCTTTCGAGTTCAATGTCCTGTTCTTCAATCAGCTGATGACCTTGTATAATTTTATCCTCTCCTTCAATTTCTAATAAATTTGTTCCAACATTTGGTAAATTACGTTCTTGCTTCCCCTTTTGGTGTTCCAGCTCATTAAGTTGTTCATTTTCCGAGTTATTGGAATGTTGAATTTCGCTTTTCATCTTAGGTTTATCCTTACGAGCAGCCGAGCTCTCCGGAACCTTGTTTTTACTACCGACATCAGAGACATGCACTGAGCTTATTGAGCTTATTTGATTCTCTTTTTTTAAAACATCATTGAAAGCATTCCCGATAACCACATTCAAATCCATCTCTTCATCCAGGCAGGAAGGGGCGTTACCATCATCTCCATCATGCTCCCCTCTCTCTATTTCACTCCTTATAGAGTCCCCAAAAGCGCTTTTTATTGCTGCTTCTAAATCCAAATCAGATTCATTTACTTGCCGTTCATCAGCTTCGTCCAGATTATTTGGTCCGAGATGCGATTCTATTTCTTCAAAATCCTCCAGCTCTGGTTCCTTAAAATTTTCACTCTCATGATGCTGGCCGTTCTTTATAAGTTCACTTTTTACTGAACTGGACTGATAAAAGTCATTCAAAACGTTTCCAATAGTCCGCTCAAGATTCGTATCTTCATGTTCATCCTGCCTGTTTGGCACGTCACAATTAAGAGAGATGTCATCTCGACCATGGTCAGCCAGCAGATAACTTAAGGAGGTTAATGAGTCTGATATCACCTTGTTTAAGTCAACAGCCTCATCTTTATGCTCTTCCCCTTTGCTCTCCATTTGAAAGTCTGACTCCAAAACTTTTCTTTTTCTGTATCAGCAAATATGACTGTTTTACGAATTACTTAGGTTATTTTTCGTAAAATGCATACTGAAGATTAGAAAACCCTCGATCATGTATATAACTTAATAATAAAATTCTAATCTAAATTACTATAATCTTCATCTAATAACGCGAAATTTACAGTTAAACCTAGCTTACCATGTCCTACACCTTCATATCCACCCTGCTTAATGATCCAATTGAAATTGTTTAGTTTTTCATTAGCATAACTTAGGACATTAATATCAAAAGTTCTGTTTCCAAAAGTCGGAATACTCACACAATAATCAGAATTAGCCAACTTCAAAAAATTTGTGTCAAATTGGAACACATAATTAGAGTTTTCATTAAAAACAAAATTTTCACAATTTGAAAGCGACGTGAAGAACCTCTTTCGGGCGATGGATGTTTCCGGAATTTTGAGTATGTTATCGATATTTCTATTCAAGTTCTCAGCAAAGTTAGTAGTGTCGGTGATTTTGGCTCCTTTATCCCGCTTTTCGACCGTTTTGGGTTCATCACTATCCGACTCCAGGAAAACATTGTCAATTGACACGTAGGAGAAGCTATTTAACGCTAAGCCGTAAAGGTAAGGCTTATCATTGTAAACATCACCTTTCACGGTATTGTTAATGAACCAATTGAAAAACTTCAATCCAGTAGCTAGTAAAGACGTTGGTACGTAGTCGCGAATAGGAACCGTAAAATCATTTCCAAATATCAACTCCGAACCTTTTATAGGATACTTAGGTCTAAAATGTACCTTTAGTCTCAAGTTTGGTTGTTCTTCTTCAGGATACACATTTCCAGGGTCATATGAGTCACCATTCAAGTAAGTCTTATCCCCCACGTTTTTCAAACTGTTGTTCAAGTGAGGTTTGGATCCGTCGAAGTTCTTTATACCGACAACGAGACTAAATACACCAATATCCGACTCGATCTCGAGAGGATAGTTAGTGTTGACGGGTACAACTCTAAAATTCTCTTCATAGGAATTCGACGCTTTAATTACTAGTCTCTTGGTAACATTGTCACCCATTATCACCAACAAATATTACTACTGTCCTCTTCTTCTTCAAAGTATAGCCGCTCCTTAATTGCTAAATGTACCGGGTCTTACACGTGATTGTCGCAAATGAACTACACACAGTTACTATAAAAACTTTCCCCACCTATAATGTAAATAGCATTCATGTCTCAGCTAGCTACTGAAATCCGAATAGCAACGATGTTTGATCAGATCTTTATGATCAATATCTAGTACATAAAATAGGATGATGTGACTAGTCTTTAAACTGATCTCGACCATCGAGATCACTAATAATTTACAAATATCGTGGAGCTCATAACCCTTTGTGATCACATCGCAGAGCAAATTACCCGGGATTTGGGCAAGTCGGTCCAACAATCTCCAGTGGTCATATAAATAGTCAGAGAAGCAAAAAGGCTTTTCTTTAGGAGGTAGAATAAAATTTAACAATTGAGTTGAATATTTAAGATAAAATTGAAAAGTCCAAGTTATATTCTTTATAAGTAAAATGACAAACTCATTAGAACAATTGAAAGCTACGGGAACTACAATCGTTACCGACACAGGTGAATTTGAGTCGATTGCTAAGTTTACACCACAGGATGCTACCACGAATCCTTCATTAATCTTGGCTGCTTCAAAAAAAGCCGAATATGCTAAATTGATTGATGTTGCTGTAGATTATGCTAAAGACAAGGGTGGTTCGCCAAAGGAAAAGGCTGCACTTGCTTTGGATCGTTTGTTAGTGGAATTTGGAAAAGAGATCTTGAAGATAGTTCCAGGTCGTGTTTCAACTGAAGTTGATGCAAGGTTATCTTTTGACAAAGAAGGAACAATAAAGAAAGCTATTCATTTAATCGAATTGTATAAGTCCCTTGGTATCCTGAAGGACCGTGTCTTGATTAAAGTTGCTTCAACGTGGGAAGGTATTCAAGCCGCACGTGAATTGGAATCCAAGTATGGTATTCACTGTAATTTGACTTTATTATTCTCTTTCGTACAAGCTGTTGCTTGTGCTGAAGCTAAAGTAACTTTAATTTCTCCATTCGTTGGTAGAATTTTGGATTGGTATAAGAAGAGTACCGGTCAAGAGTACGATTCTGAGTCAGATCCTGGTGTGCAGTCAGTAAGACAGATCTACAACTATTATAAGAAGTTTGGTTATAATACCATTGTTATGGGAGCATCCTTCAGAAACGTTGGTGAAATTAAAGCTTTAGCAGGATGTGATTTCTTAACTGTGGCTCCAAAGTTATTAGACGAATTATATAATTCGAACGAAAAGGTTGCAAAGGTTTTGGAAGCAGAATCTGCTAAGAAGTCTCTGGAAGAAAAGGTCTCATATGTTGATGATGAAGCAACTTTCAGATTTTTGTTGAACGATGATGCTATGGCCACAGAAAAGTTAGCTGAAGGAATTAGAAATTTCGCAAAGGATGCTCAAACTTTATTGACTCAATTAGAAGGAAAGTTCTAAGTATATATCAATGAATAAAAATTTTGTATTTTAATCCTACTTTCAACAAAATAAGTATATATAATTTCTATTATTACTAAGTCGTGTATTTGCAGAGAATTCAGAGTGAAATCCTGGTACCTTCATGTTAACTTTCACATTAATGTTGAAATCAAAGTATGCTGCGGCCACCCGTGGATATCCCAGAATCTCCATCGTCTCCTTTCCCTATTAAAATTGAGTCAAATATCATTTGTGGCTATGGGAGAGGATCTGCTGAGCTAGGAATTCCCACTGCGAATGTCCCTGTGAATGATGATATTAATGTTCTTGACACCGGCATTTATTATGGCTGGTGTCAATTAAAACCTGATACGTATACCCACCTGTCGAAACTGCAACGATCTGATGGAAATGAGATCACCTTTAATTACGGTTCTAGCTTAAAAAAAGAAGAGTTGGATGTTTTTCCAATGGTAATGTCAATTGGATGGAATCCATTTTATAATAATAAGCAGAAAGCGGCGGAGGTTCACATCATTCATAAATTCAATGATAATTTTTATGGTGCTACCATTAAGTACGTTGTTTTAGGCTACATTAGGCCTGAACTTAATTACACGACTAAAGGTAAGTATATTTTATAACTCGATTTGATGTTATCATAATT
Source organism: Priceomyces carsonii (assembly GCF_900007245.1). Lineage (NCBI taxonomy): Eukaryota > Fungi > Ascomycota > Pichiomycetes > Serinales > Debaryomycetaceae > Priceomyces > Priceomyces carsonii. The sequence continues at coordinate 393,481 of NW_026946675.1, read as the reverse complement.
AAATAGTTGGCTACCGACCGGCTCCCTTTTGTTCTTGACCAGTTCGAGTTAATTACTAACTAATAATAATAGAAGCTTTGATTAAAGACATCAATTTAGATATAGATATAGCTTTGAAGGCACTTTCTAAGAAATCGTATTTGAGTTTCAAGAACTACGTCTGAATTTCGGAATTTGATTATACTTTATAAGTATATAACCATCTTTTTATGATTGGTCTTGCCTCAGGCTCGTATTGCTAGTATAGTTAGAATAGATATCAATTTTATAAGAATATCCCAATATTAGTATATGAATCTATGTGATTAGGAGTTTAATTCTGCATATACTAAGTTCGATGATCTAAGAACGCATTGCTATTATATTGACAAGCATTACCATATATTATCGGAATGGACTTGTGACATGTTGAAAGCAAGATATGGAGTCCGATTTCTTTCTATTGGCCTATGCTTATTATTTCTATATGTGCTTTGGAGAGAGCTCAAAAGTGATTACTCGAATGTGACATGCCCTGTGAAGTCTGGAGAACACCATTGTCAAATATTGAAGGACAGTTGTAATAACAAATATTTTGCAGTTGCTATAAAGTATTATTGCTCGAATTATTACCCTTCCAAGTTCTTGGAAGTTTTCATTGCCTGCAATTTAATCTTGATTTTAATATTATTACTTAGTACGTTGAGCACAATAGTCTCGAATTATATGTATGTTAGCTTGGAGAGCTTTGCAGAAATCTTCAAGATTAATGGACATACCTTGAGCTTTATTTTGATACCGTTGATAAATGCTTTACCAGACCTTATTGATTACCATATTACCATTAAAGCCAAATCGATAGAACTAGTGTTAGGTCAATTGATTGGTTCGAGCCTCATATTGTGTACAGTTATCATAGGTGTAATCTGCATCATCCGCCCTTTCAACATTCTGGACTTTAAACATTTGATGACGGATCTTGTTTGGCTCTTAGCAACCTTAATAATGTTGATATTTATACTATCAGATGAAAAAATAACCGTTATGGAATGTGCCGTTATGATGACAGGCTACCTATTTTATATATTTTATTTATTCTGGTTTGGGAAAGAGAGTGAAAGAGAAATGGCAGATGTTGTCTTAAATTTTGAAGAAGTACTAGATAATATTTCCGATGAAGATCTAGTAGGATATGGTTCGACAGGATCTATCAAATCTGATTCATCTGAAAATATTGTTGAAGAAATCATTATCCTGGATTCAATCAATGTTTTGAAGATTTATTTTGCTATATTGGATAATTTACTATTTTATCTAATTCCCATTTCAAGTTCTCAACATGAAGATAAGGATGTTCTTAATCAAGATATTTTTGTGAAATTGTGGTTCTCTTTCGAAATTCCAATCTTAATTAATATTCAGTTCTTCAATATTTCATGGATCAACATGATACCAATAATTCTCCTATTGACATTGTTAAACCAATTTCTAAATATCTCGAGAAGGTTGGGTACAGTATCTATTAATGTTTTAAGTATGGTTATATGCTTGATATTGATATCGGCTATTTCAGTTCAAATTTTGAAAATCTTAAAAAACTTTGGCCTAATTTTTAAAATATCAGACTACATCTTAGGATTATTAGTGTTTTCGATCAGTAATTCAATTAATGATTTGATAACAAATGTTACGATCGCAATTAAAGTGAGTCCTGTTTATGGTGTGAATTCATGTCTTGGTACACCAATTTTACTAACGCTCGTTGGGATTGGCATGCATGGCTTTTATGTCTCATTGATCGACAACTATTTGATAACTTTCAGTTTAAACAAGAATTTAATCTTAAGTACTATTGCGTTGATTTCGGTGACTTTATTTTTTCTAATATATGTCCCGTTGAACAAATGGAATTTTGACAGCAGGCTAGGAATAATTTTAGTTTCGGCTTATTTTATAATTTCTCTTATGAACTGTCTCACAGACTCAGACTAAGAATTGTCTAAGATGCTCATCAAAAGAATCTTTATTGGACTCATTATGGTTACAAAGCTTTTCCATTGAATGTTTGAAAATGATTGAATCCTTGAACGCAGGCTCGAATTTCTTGAAAAAGTCAATTAATGCACTATGCGCTATAGGATAATTCAAGATTTGCTTGAAAAACAAATCATTTTGAGTATCATTTATAACCTCTGTAAATATCCGTAATAGATAATCATCGTCGTCTCTATTTAATAGTCTTTCAATGCATATTAGCTTATTATAGATAGGCAATGGAACAGACGAGTTAAGTCGTATGTATAAGACGATAACATCTCTAGCTCTCGTATAATTCCCATTATAGATTTCTAAATCCACTAGCTTCAAGATAATCAGATAATGATTGTTCAATCTAACTGCTCTTTTCAAAGTCTCCTTGGCAGCAAGGAATTTTTTTGACATGAGCAAAAAATCAACATATCGCACCCAAAACTTCACATATTTGGCTGTCGCAATGAGACACCTTTCATATATGAGAGTAACGTACTCAATTGGATAGTTGATTTCAACAAAATTTAAATAGTTTTCCCAAGCAGCTAATTCCAGATTCTCGATTCCTTCATCACTGAAGTACTGAATTGAAATACTCTTTTCAAAATTGAACATTTGATAGGCTTTATACTGAGTGGTTATGTAAAGATCAGTGAATACCTTTTTCAACTTTGAGGAGCTGCTTTTCATGTCCTGATTCAGAAAATTGGACAAATCATTTTTAGGGACTAAGAATTGTATGCTTCTCTTTTGCATGGTATTTATATGCAGAAACATCAATTTGAAAAAGTAGTCATAATGGTATAGGGGTATCTCTATAATGATTCGTAACAAGATAAAATACTTCTCCTCAAAAGAATTACCTGCATTCGAATAGTTCTTCAAAAAGGACAAATACAAATCGTAAAACTCATATGAGTAATAGTGGTAGCCTATTTTAGATCTCGCCACTTCAAACAAGGATAGAACATCCATTAAATTATCAGAGATGGTGCTGATCTTGAACTTAAGGTAGCTAATCCACAATTCAATGGAATATTTCAAGAATATTAATGCCCTATTGTAGATATTATCTGCCTCGAGAACGCTGCCCAATTTAAGTTTCCATTCAGCGTATCTAATCCAATAATTCACTAATAAAGGATACTTCTCTAAAATATTTTCTAATGAAACTGACAACAATTGAAGCTCATCATTTGAACTGCATTTATTGAGGCCCTTTTTATTGTTCGCTTCAGCAGCATTAACCAACTTTTCATAGAGTCCTAGGCTTGTTGGATTTTCCAATAGCTTTAGACTGACATCAATCCATTCTATGTTATTCCCCAGGCTGCTGGCATTAAGATTCTCGACAAGTCTGAATGGAGTATTAGCTCGCAAAAACCTATCACCATCTCGAATGCGCGAATCTTTTTTCACTGAATTTCTAAACACCTCTATATCTTCATCAACTTGCGCCTCTGTGTCATTATTACCCATTTCGTAACTTATTGCAAACAAATAACTATTTTGTTGCTAGTACATGAACATCTTAATCACAAGAAAAAGTTCTAAAATATTTCGAAAAATATCGCAAATGTCGCGAAATATATTTAGAGTCGACTTGACGACAAAACAATGACACCCTGGAGTACGAATAGGCATATTCCGAAAGAAAGTATGCATTCGCTGTCTTGCTGCTTCAGATTGGGTCTGTCCAGATCTCTACTTTCACCCCGACGTATTACTCCAATCAGCTGTGGTAATCAATGCCATGTAAAGGATAGGTACAGTAATCAAAACAATTGTTATAAATGCACGTAACTTTAAACTATACCATGCATGCACAAGTAGCTCTTGTTAAATCTTATTATAAGACTTATGTGCATCCAGGGGGTCTATTGGTAGTTGCGCCACAAGACTAGGGGGGTCATCTGCCGCGCAATTATTAGCAACGGAGTCAACAAATCTAGGAAGATAACAAATTTAGACTGCACGCGTCGTAAAGTCGCCTGAATCTAACTATTACGAGACTCTATGCAGTATTGAGCCTTGTGATTGTCGATTTTAGGTCGGGCACGGGGGGGTACCCTTATAACCAAAAGTCGCCTAAAAGGCAATAGATTAAGAGTCCTGATTTATTATTTATTGTAAAGCTGCTATGTCAGCGTATGTGATAGAATGTGAGTGGTGTAGCTGTACGGAGATCGCTGCAGTCTTGGGTCTACAAACTTCATGGAGGAGAAAATAGACTAATCAAAAATTGTTATCGGTAGTGGTCCAAGTCCGGAATGGGTGACGGACGCAGATTTGTAAGCTTAATCCTGACGCATGAAGAGCAAGAAGAGAGAAATCGGGAGCTTATTTTTTTTATTTTGCTACAGCCTCCTCTTTGGTGGGGATAAACCCCCCCTATACAGGTACCAAAGCCTGATACGACGATGCCGCAGAACTTACTTGGATTTAGTGGGGAACAGGCTCGTGCAGGGTTTATGGGTTTATCATAATCCTGTCATCGGTTTACATACTACATACCAGTACTGAAGCAGAAGCCTGCTACACCTCATTGACTAGAATTTGGTAAGCTTGTATCATATGGTGTTAATCTGGTCGCACTCCTTGACTACAAATACAAGGAGTGTAATAAATTTACTTTTCGGGCAGTAATTCACAAAACCATAACTGCACTAGAAGAGCCACGTCTGAAGAGGATGTATTAAAATGTGTTGACATGCAGGGAGAGCGCATTATCTTGGTGTATTGTTCTAGATATCGCAACAGCGTTTGGGAAGGGGACAACGTTTGAGATCCGACATTGTATGACAAAGTCCAGACATAAGCATTAAGGTTCAGGCTTATTGCATATCTGTAACACTAAAAAGTGCCGAATTAGGTGTTGTGGTTGGACGCAGTATTTCCGGGAGGGTAGCAAAAAATGGGGCGTTGAGTATACAGATGAGAGTTTATTATACGTTTCATATTCTTGGTAAATGCAAATGGCAGCCTTTTCTTTTTTTGAATTTTTCCTATAAAATATATTTAAGGTGAGGTGTTCTATCCTAGTGAGAATATTCTAAGCCTATTCAGAATATAGAGCTAACAATTAAATGGTTGAGCAAATGTTCTCGTCCCACTATTTAGTTAGCCCTGACTTGTCATACATCCAAGAGGACTTTCAGCAACAGGCACCTGTTAGAGACTCTATTAATTTGAGTCTTAAATTTGGCAACTCAAAAGGGATCAGTGGCTATTGCAGCTACGCTAGCTCTAGTAGCAACATCAATTCTGGCAATAACATTAGCATGGCAGGTGAGAATAGCAACAACCATATTTGTAATAACAATAGTAACTATAACAATATCAATAGTATTGCCCTGGACGCAAACTTTGGTAGTTGGCCGAATGGGACTACCGGATTATGGAGCCCAACTGGATATACTCATTTCTCCAAGGATCTTGAGCTGGATTCGATTTCCAATCTTGAAACAGAGTTTTCGTCCCCCTTTATGGTATTTGATGCTGACAATTTAAATTCACACTTTAATTCAAATGAACGCTTTATTTCTGAAGTTGATAAATTTAATACAACAGACTACGGATCAGAGAATACTTTTTTTAACTCTCATCTGCTGTCAAGCCCTCGCAAGAGATCGGTTATAAGCTGTGATGATAGTGTTTCAACCTCTTCAACCTTGACGACCCCGGAGGCTGATTCTGGTTCGGCATCCGAAGAACAAATAACAGATTATCATCTAGATATAAAGACGGCTATAAAGTTGGCAACTAATGCTATCAGTAACTCCACAAACTCTGACCGTAGGGGACCTGTTAAAAGATTCGAAAGCGTCTCCGATAATCTAATAAAAAGGTTTTCAAAACAATCACTTACTAAGACGCTTCCTAAAAATGGCTCTCTCATCTGCACTCATTGTAATGAGACTTTTTCGTGCCACTTAGACATGGCCAGCCATTTCGATCAGTTTAAGCTAATCAGATCTCATAAATGTCCTATTAGCTCATGCCCTTTCAACATTATTGGTTTTGAGAAAAAGGCATTTTTAAGACATCACTTAATCTCGCAGCACTTCAAAAAAGGCTATCTTATTCCGGAATTTAATCAGTATGGCAAAGAAATTCACTCCATGATCTATAAATGCGATGAAAACGCTTGTGGTAAATGTTTTTATCGTAAAGATTCGTTGTCTCGTCATATAAAGCTTGTTCACAACAATAAGTCTTCAAAGTTCAATAGAAAAATTGAAAGAGAAAAGCAGTTTCTGAGAATAAAGAAGACAATCGAGTTATAGATACATATTATTATGTCTCTTTATTTCGCTTTGTAACCAAGACATTCATTTTTTGGTGCCAATCCAAAGGACGATAGATTGCAAGTTGAAAATAAATACTTCTTTCAGAATAGGGATGCGTTCTATAAATAGTTCTTAATAATATTTTATCTAGTAATGCGGTGCGCCACATCTCGGAGATTTCAATTCGCAACCACTATTTGTGTCAACTAAGGGGCGCAAAGAATTCAGTCCTGATTCGCAACCAATGTTGATATTTCTGAAGTGTAATTGCCCACAATGGAAAAGATCAACGTCAAGAATATAGTTACCCAGTCTCTCTTGTTGGGAATAGCATTACTGCTACCAAACTCTGCCAAAATTTGTACAACGGCAGGTCGTCACTTCACTGGATATGTGGTGGAGAACCGTATCAATCTCAAAGGACTAAGTAACGAATATCATCTTCTGTATTGCAATGACAACAAACTAATTTTTGACAAGAGTTTGAATGACACTATACCTTGGACAGCCCAAATCAGTTTTGGATGTGATGAAGTAGTTCTTGCAAGGAGAAAGTCATTCTCGCTTCGCGAACTCCCATTGTATTTCCCGCATACTTTAGTTGGGGGGATTTTCGTGAATCTAGGCAATGATACAAAGACATCTGTTCCGTTGATCGCAGAAAGCGTGTCAAGACATTGGATTGAGATCAACCACAGAAAAGAGGTAATTTACCATTTTCCTATTTTGTCTACTCCCAAAATAGACAGCAAGAGGTATCATATGACAATGGATTGGGATCGCTTCATTCTGACTACCGAAAGCTACAATTTTAACTATGACCCAAGAAATACTCTAAGAAAAAACTATGATTTGATTTTAAATATCTTGAATTCATTAGTTGGCCAAGAAGGCAATAAAGAGACAGTTTTTATTGCTCTCTCATACCTCTCTGATGCTCTATCCTCAGTCCAGTTTATGGGGTTGATGAAAAAGTTAGACAATCTATTAAAGTACTAAACTCTCATGACTGTTCTGTAGCGAGCAAATTATGCAGAGATATGAGACGCCCTGAGCGAAAGGACTTCGTCCTTATTATATCTCGATACACATACATATTTGATAGCGTGGCTAAGATCCTAAGAGGCACTACCCTGCCTCATTAGTTATTCAAGTAAAAATGCTCTTCCTTCATGTTCTATAAATCTATGTCATCAAAATCTGAACTCTCTGATAAGTCAAAGTCTCTTGCAATTAATATACTTGACTCTGATACAGAAGTGTTGTAGTTTCGTGAGGGTGTAAGACACTTCGGCAGAAGATTTTCAAGCTTATCGAGGCCAAGAGGCCCCAGATATGGCTCTTCAATTTCGTGGGTTTTGTTCCCTTTATTCTGACAATTGTTTAATTGCTTGGCGACGAAAGATCTTGACATGTATCCTGTTTTATCCGCTATAATACTTAGCTGATTGGTCTCTTTTCGAAGGTATTTGAAGTATGATGAGGATTTTGCTGGAATTCTTATGTGCTTACGACACAAGAATTCTCCCATCAGAGGTTTATTTGATGAGCTGTCATATTGAGACGTCTTAAATCTATTCTTTACGATCGTAGAATCGGCTTTCCTAGAAGGTTGATGATCCAGAAGTACGCGACGCTTAGTTCCCGGATTTGACATCTTCACTATACGGCTTTTAATAGCTAAACTCTTCAGTTCAATTCTATTAAGCGTGTCTGATGAATCAATTCGTTGTCTTTTGCAAGTGACCTTGCGCGTTCTAACATAGTTTGATATGTCCCTCTGAAATACACCCAAACTGTCAACAATTTGGATAACGAAACGGTTGTTTGCCAACTCGAATTGGTTTTCAACTTGAAGGTTTTTGAGTAGAATGCTTTCAGTATTCGCCTTTTCAAAAAAATCAGTCGTAATTAGTGTTCCCTGTTCATTATAAATTTCAAGCTTATTATTTAACTCGTAGTATTTCAACTTTCCATCGCACCACCTTTTGTCTTTTTGAGTTACTCTGCTTGAATAAAGTATCTGGTACTCATAGACTGTGGATACTAAAGAACAATCTGACATGTCGGTCATCTAGTCCTCTGATTATATGAATAAAATTATGATTAACAGGACAAGTTCAATCTAACAAGCGCGCATTGGCAGCAAATACAAGATTAGATGGTTGGGTAGTATTAGTTAAAAATAACTTACATAATCTTTGCTCTATTTACAAATATTGAAATTACTGGCTTTTAAGGATCATAAAATGGCAAACCTAATCCACTTAATAAGCTTTTGGCTTGCGAATCAGTTCTAGCGGTTGTCTTAAACGTGATGTGGAAGCCGAATAAATTTGGAAATAATTCCTGAAAATTTTCAATTTCTGGAAAGTATTTGACATCTTCTGGGTCAAGACCGAAGGTAATATTACCATTTCCATCTCCCGAAGTATTTTTTATTCCTCTAAACGTTCTAATTCTTGGTAAGACTAACTCTGTCAAAGTAGTTAAAAATTGAGTCATATCGCGCCCTTTTAACTCTGCTTTACAACCACACGGTTTACCAACTCTGCATTTCCATGGTAAGATATTCGACTTATTGTAAATTTGCTTGGCTTTGACATTAGTAATCTGTGATATCTGTAATCGGGTAGAAATATTCAACCAACTTTCCTCTAACGAATCAGAATTATAGGCGTTAATAGATATACCAGTGAGCTCTGGGATATTTTCATTAGTAACCGGATGGATATCTTTCGAAGCACGGCTTGCTCCTTTTGGGCGCTTGAGATTTCTATACAATTTGTACGGAGAATCAGTTCCCCAGGATCTTTTTTTGTTTCCACTTATTGTTTCAGCATCATGCTCATAATTTAGCAAAAGTAAGTCTGATCTCAATGTATTTTCATAGTATTCAACGACTCTGTCTTGACTTATCTCGGTTGGGCGGTAACCAACAGACAATATGTCATTTTTTGGAAGAAGTAAGCTTTGATACTTGGGCATTAAAGCCGCCTTACGGATTTTAACTAAATGGTGCAACGGCTCCACCGAAGAATATCCAGGCTTCTTATGAGCTATGCTAGTTGAAAACTGACGACCAAATACTTTATTCATCTCACGGCTATTGTTGGAATCATGGGAGCACTTCGATAAAAAAATTTCAATTTTGCTCTATCGGTCTCGTGATCGATTTTACGCAAATTTGTGTTGTTATACTTCAAAATATAGGAATGGCCTAAAAGATTAATAGTCACCTTTGTTCGCTCAAATGAGATTTGGAATCCCTTCCAGCTTCCAGCTCGAAGTTGAGACAAAGGCCCCAACAGTTCCGAGGCTGGTTCTGAAAGGAATTGACAGGATAGACGATATCAAAGTCATTCTACAGGAACTATGCAATGAATGGGATAATGATGAGCCAGTACAGTTTCCACAATTGAAAAGCTTTTATGACTCAATAGAAAAGTTCAACAGCAAGATGTATGAACAAAACCGTCATAGAGTTATGGAATACAATTCTTTTTTAAATTCACTCATTCTGGAAAAAAAATTATTCACTGATGCAGCAGTAAACGCTGTTACTGAAAGCTTTGGGAACAGGTTGAGTCTTCAGTCGCAACAAGTTACGAAATTGGTAAATAAAGAAGAAGAGAGAATTAAAATTGAAAAAGAAAAGAAGAAACGAGAAGAGGAAGAACTCGCTAGAAGAAAGGAAAATGAAAAAAAGCTAGCAGAAGAAAAGGAGAAGAAGCTAGAAGCTGCTAGAAAATTGAAAGAAGAGGAAGAGAAAATTAGAATTGCTAAAGAAGAGGAGGAAAAGAGAAAGATAAAAGAAGAAGAAAGAAGAAAAAAGAACGAAGAAGAAAAGAAACACAAACTCAAATCCTCCTCTGGTCAAATTGAAAATGAATTTCTCAAGTATAAGAAAGACATATCTGATATCAAGCAAAACGTTGTGCTCAAAATAAATGAGAATAAAGATTTAAAGAGGCAGGTGAATCAACTTAAGAGGAAACTAAACCCTAAATTTGGACAGCTTTCAAATTCAACTCTGCAGCTTCAAAAGATTAATATTGAAATAATTGATTTGATACGATCAATGGAATCTACCGATGAGCTAGCACTCAAGTGGATTCTCAACTTTATTGCTAAAGCAATTATTGACCAAGCAGAGATGGAAGTAATTGTTCAAACTACCGCTGCTATACCATTGGCCCGACTTGCATGTAGTTTATTGAATACATTCAGCGACTTTGACTATTTCTTAATAGCTCGTTTTGTCAAAAAATGCCCATTTATTATTGGATACACATGCTCCATTGATTCTGAGGAAGGAAGAATACGAATGGGCTGGAAGCGAAAAGAAGAAAAATGGGAAGACGATATAAAATATGACGAGCGTCTTGCTGGTATTTGTACTGTGTGGTGTACGATGACTCGTATAGAAGACTTTCCGCAGAAAATAAACTATTCTTTTGAGTCGTCATGGAGATTTTTAGCCAGGTTGTTAAATACCAATGCAGTGTTGCTCACTAATACCCACTTTTCGGTGGCTGGTAGCTGGTGGGAAACGTGTGCAACATATTTTTTAAGGAAATATGGGCAGCAGGCAACCAAGCTCTTGAACGTATTGTCTATTGAGTGGCCAGCAACGACTGTCGAAAGGAACTTTCCAGCTGCAATGCGCCTCTTGATATTAGGAGAAGAATGGAAAGATAAAAATAGGATAGAAACAATAAAGGAAATGGAATCGTAAGCTATCGGCACAAACATATATTTACTAGATAAATATGAAAGACGGGGTCTTTTCTCACATATAAACTTTATTATTCTATGTAAGAATCGCTCTCATTGTTTCCAGATTCGAAGTCACTTTCTTCCCCGTAGTTCAACTTTTTAGTCACCCTCGAACTTTTTCTGGAGGGCTTTTCGATCGGTTTTGAAGCAGTTGCATCCTTCGGCCGCGAACTTTTTCGATACTTAAGATTTGATCTCTGCGACTTTACTTTAGGCTTCTTCTGTTTATCATATGTCTCCTCAGCTACGGCCCTCCTTTTAGTATTGACTCCAAAAAATCTTTTACGAATTATTCCCTTCAACTCAATTTGGGTCTTATCAGGAATGTACACCTTCGTTATAATATTTTGAAGTTCTCTAGCATTGGAAATTGGCGTATATATGTCAGATGGTAATTTGAGCTTTCCTGGCCAAGTTTGAAGTGGCCATCCTCTTTGGTCACTATATTCTTTAACAGCCAACTGAGTTAGTTCAGATACTCTGTAAAGGTTCGTTGCCGCTTCAGTTCCTTCACTATTATCATAAATTTCTGCTGAAACTGTTGCATCTCTGTGTTGCTTAATACGACTAGCAAAATAATACAACAATGAGATATTCTCCACTTTTCCTATCAAAGTCAAAAAATACGCTACGAATTGTAAGGCAAAAGTGTAAGCTCTAGTTAGCTTCTGTTCTGTATCTACTTCAGTGCCCTCGCCTTGTCCTTCAATCAAAGCAAGAAACTGTTCATGATGAGCAATGATATGAATTAATCTGACCAATGACTTTTCAAATTTTATCGAAGACTTAGCCTCCGATCTATTATAAAGAGATTTAATCCAAATCGTTGAATTTGTCTTTAATTCTTCTGATTGTTCGATAGCGGTAAAAAACACTATCGGTAAAAATCTTTCTGAAATTGTTTCGTTCACTAGGTTCTTTTGCAACTTTGATAGGAAATTAGATCTGACACGATAATTCGAATCCGCTACCAAAAAAGTTAATCTTCTGATCGTCGTTGGATAAATCATCTCATTGAACGTTGGTCTTTTGGACAATTTAAGCAAACTTAATCCGGCAGCCAACCTGATTCGCAGCTTATATACCTCAGGAGTGGGCCATGTTGGGGACTTCTTATTTATGATTTCTCCCCTGTTTCCAATGATAGAAACAAATAATTTCAATACAGGCTGTGCCTGCTCTACCAACGACTCGTCACCGCCAACATTCTTATCTCCGTCATCATCATAAGACTTGAGTTTGTTGACTAAAATTCTTATAGCAAGTAGTTTCTCGTACAATGTGGCATGAGATACAAAATTGTCGTCTAATTCATCATCAGTTATCCAATCTCCAACACTTTTAATAGCTATTGAATTAAGCGGTCTATTCTTCAAGAATATTTCCTTTATCAAATGAGAAGTAATATCGCTAGACTTGTCTTGAACTGACAATGGATCTACTAAGTATAGCTCAGCCATTGCCGCTAGTTCAGTTGGGAAGTTTTTATGCTGCAAATCCAAAGGATAAATGGAATCGATAATCGATGAGCAATAAAGCTCCCTCTTATCACTCAACCCTAAGATTTTTATTGAATATCGCGCCTCTATGGGAGTCCCATAAATTGCAAGATATTTTAATTTTTCAGTGAATTTAATATCTTTCGAAAATAAGTCGGGGTATCGTTTTATGAAATGGTATATTGTTTTCAAATTAAGCGATTTCGAATCTGAAGATGTATCCTTGTCAGTATCGCTTATAATAAGATCTGTCAAAGCACTCATATGAAATTTAAGGATATCTGGCACAGTGGCTGAAATGTGTTCTAGCAATTCGTTGGCAGTTGAATGCAATTTATGATCTGGATCCTTTGCATATGTGATCAACTCAATAACATTTGATTTATTATATAACAAAAAAGATGCTCTAAACATAAGCATCTTAAAAGTTGCCACCATATCGGTGCTTGATATATTTGAGCGCTCACCATCAAGCTTGAAATTTTTGGTATCGCTGAGTTTGGTAAGCAATTCTCTCAACGAATTTTTGACAGTGTTATAATCAGACTCAGGGGAAATACAGACTCTTATTAAATATAGAAACCTGGGCTTTCTCAACTTGAAGAACCGCTCTAAGCATATATATGCAATGTGATCATCTGGTAATGCAGCACATAGCCATTTTATAATTTTGTCCATCTTTAAAAGTAGCAGAACATTATCATTAACATTATCTTTTTCATTAGTCCTGGCAGCCACATTGAAGTTCTCCTTATCTACCAAAACATCACCCGTGTCATTATATTTCTCAGAAGTATCAATATAAGTCTTTATGACTTTAGCTAACTTTTCTTGCCTCTTGTTTATAGCCACAAAAGATTGCTTACCTTTATCATCCAAAGTAAAGTAAAGTCGAGTCAATCGCTCAACTCTAGCTATAGAATTACTTTCAGATATAGGCAAAAGTTTTTCAAAAAGGCAAGAATCTACCGCAGCAGTGATGCTTCTATCATTTATGTAGATTAAAGATAAAATCTGATTGGGAATTCCATGTGATATGAGATTCTCAAGCTCGGCACTATCCTCTTCTTTTGAGAGGCCAAAATTAATAATCTTGTTTGATGCTTTAGCTCTCATATACATGTCAAATATATTACCAAAAATTCTGATACTGTAGTTTCTGATATCAGCATTTTTCTCTCTTGTTAAATGAGACAACGTACTCATGATACTTCTGCTGCATATTTTATAGGTGAACAATTCAAACGAAATTTTTTCGACACATCGACAAGCAGCAAGTCTAACTTTTTCGTCTGAATCTAGAAGGCATTTGTTCAAACAAGCAGATAAAGAGCTGCTGATTTCCGATGTTGAAGAGCTTGGACATGCTATGACTGCTGGAACCTGCTCCACCCATTTAACTCGAACATAAGAAGATATATCGGTAGTTTTTTTAAGCCAATTAGCCCAAATCTGCTTATGGCTAATGAAAAAATTGACCTTCGTTGTCACTATCCCAGGAATAGAATTTGTACCAATTATATGTCCTATTGTTTCAGTTGCCAATCCACGAATGAGATCATCTTCTGCGTTTAGTTCATCGTCTATCAAAGCCATAATTGAGCTCAATAATTCGGGAACGTATTTCCAGATCTTAATTGATAACCTATGTATTTTAAGCAAGCTTTCAAAGGCTTTAGAGTTTTTGAAGTTGTGGTTTGATGCTGTCTTACCAGTAAGCTCGCTGTGCTCTGTACTTTCGTATAACATTTCAGAGAACATTTGAGCTATCTGACGAGACATTCTATCCAAATTAAGCTCACAGACTTGAACAGAAAATGCTAATGCAGGGTTCGTGATTTTTCCTTTTGAATTTATTGTCGTAGATTCCACGTCATTTGTCAAAAATTTCTCGATCACAAGCTTCACAACTTTCGTTGGAATAACTTCTGCCTCTGCAATAACTTCGGAAAGGATATCAGCAGCTAAAGGTTCCAATTTTCTGGAAAAATCCTTCGAGGATAAGTGATATAACGTTTCGAATAACAGTTCAATTAGATGCTCCGCATCTGGCAAATCAGTAATAAGTATTATTGACCTCACTTCTGCCAATCTCTTTAAAATGTAGCATTGTTGTTGAAAGTATGGTGTCTCTGGATCGCCAAGCTTCCTAAATTGTCGGAAAAACGCCTTAAATATAAGTGATAAATCGGTTGCATTATATGGAGCATTGGGCGCATTTATTCTTAAAATATCAGATATACAACAGCATACGAACGCCTGAACGCCCATGTTACTATTTCCTAGTAACTTTCCATTCACCAAGTCACCCAGGATTTTAGTAAATTCACTCAAGTTAGCTGAATCAGCATCAACTGCCGAAAGTTCATCGCTAAGTGTTTGTAATCTTACTAATAATTCTTTTGTTGATATCGGCTCCTTAATTGTCGCCACTATGCTCTTTTTAAATTTGAAACTCTTCTCATTTTTTGAGTTCGAACGTGTCATATCTTCTAATAATCAAGGTCTTAGACGGTTTCGACTAGTCTTTAGCAGTGTAGTCAAAAAACTTGTTTCTCAAAAAATGAGAACGCGTCTCCTGGGTTGCATATACTTTATTATTTAATTTGGTGCGAAAAACATAATTGATATCGCAACCTGAGGGGACATATTGAATCGTTCATTGACCCACATACATACATCCTTATACACCTAAATAGTTATTAGGAACAAATCCAACTCTCATTGAGTGCTCTCCAGCCAGAATCTTACCAATGGACCAGTTGCTTTGCTCTTCGACAGTCAGAAGTTCAACAGATTGAAAATTGAAGAGAATTTCAATCTTATCGCCCTTTTTGAAGCTTAGATCCCCAGCCTCCATACCAGAAAAATCATATAGTGCTCTTCGTGTCTCATTTTCTCGTTTCTCGGATATCTTTAAAAGCTGATCGAAAAAAATGTTGAATTCCTTAAGTTTGTAGGCAATAGAAGATGTTTTGTTGAAGACTTCCAGTTCTTTTACCCTTGTCAATAGCAGATCGGAGTTCACCGTAATCGGGCTGGTTTTTATATTATTTTTGGCAGAATTGTAAATTTTGCGCAAGCTCAGATCAGTCGTTTCGGCGTATGTCCTTGGCACAGGTATATCACTCGAAATGGAAGAAGCCGACAGAGAAGATGCGCTAGAGGTCGAGTTAACTTCGTCGTTTTGATCGAATTCCTCGTCACTTGATAAGTCAATTTCAGACAAGCTACTGCTGGAGGATATTACTGGATCACGCACTGGTGCCGAATACATCGCTGCTACCATTGCATGCCTGGTCATTCCTGCTGATACTTTCAGTCTCAGGGGTAAAGGAGGAGCAGCCAGAATATGAGTGTCTTTTGAAACAATAACGTCATTTATATCAACCTTGTTATGATAACTGTAAGTTTCAGATCTATTCTGATTTGGACTATAATATTTGACAAAGCTATCTAAGGGATCAGCTTCAAGATAGTCTACGAACACTCCATTGACATGATCCTTGGCCTTAAATGTTCTGCTTTTCTTTGGTATTTTATCCGCTACATTTCCCCAGAGTTGCTCTCCCTTCGACTTTTTATTGTCTCCATTAATCTCCGTATCCACTAAATTAGGCTTTTTGTCGTGTATAATAGCAATATCAGATTCCGCTTGGGTCTTGGTAGGAGTAATAGCCTCTTCCCATTGTCGAACTATGGTTTCATATGTGGGTAAATTTCCCCCAAAATCGCTGGCTATCCCATGATATGTGGCGTATTCAGCAATTGTACTATAAACCTTATTATAAATATACCATTGTTTGCTCAAAATGAGTCTAGTAATGCTATCAACAAACTCATCCAAAAACGATATAACATGAGGTAAAATTGTTTTCATTTTCTCGTCAATAGCCGAAAAGTCCTTTGTTGCATCTGAGAGCTTATCCTCGATTGCAAATAGTTTCGCCCTGTCTTTTTCGTCGAGTAATGCCTTCTTTTTAGCAATATGCTCCGCCTGCTTTTGATACTTTTCTTGTCTTTTCCGCTTTTTTTTTCGTGTCTTCATTACTTTCAAAACCTGCTTCAAATGTTTATTCATATCCAGAATCTTAATATTGATGGAATCAGAGAATGCTGCTAATTCCTCTAAAACTGACCATTCTAAATTTCTCATTAGTTGCACATAACCAAAGATTTCGATATTAACACTTTCAATTAAGAACTCTTTTTCTTTCGGATGAATAACTGGTAATTCCTGCTCGGCCTGAAACTTGTCAAACTGTTGATAGTACTCATCGATTCCTTTAAAGTGTAGAGAATCATGTCCTATCGAATTTCCAAAGAGTTTGGCTACTTTAACGTTTGATTCAAAAAAATGGGGCCAATATTTGCTAGACAATGATGCCAACAGCTTTCCTATATATTCCAATGCTTTCATTAAATGTTTGATGTCATGGTGATACTGTGATATTAGGTCTTCATCAGGACCATAATCGTGTCGATGAGCAATCGAGTCCTTAACATTGCTGCCTAAATTACTCAATGTGCCACCCAAGTGGCTCACATTGCCTTTTATCTTGTCTATAACCATCTATGCCAATGATTGATAATGGCTATGTGGCCATCTACTTTATTGATTTGCCCAGGAAGTACATCACGAAGGTACTCTCGGATAGTAAAAATGACACAAAGTTGATTTTGTCATTTTATGCATTAACAACTGCAAAATTAGGTTCTAAAAAAGATTCAGTGTGAAGCTACGCTCTTCTTCGTAACGTTAATGGCAGTGGAACTAGTTTAGCTGATGTTCAATTAGATACTATACGCGTATTTCTAACTAGTACTGTTATAAAACTAGTCATCTTGAGGCGGAAGTCTATCCAAACTGAGTTTATTGTCAATAGTTTCGTCGCGTGTTGCAAAGTTCCGAGAATAAGTTGCGTAATATCAAGAAATAGACCTTCGAATTAAGTCATAGTACGTTTCATATTACTTTGTCGTGCAATGAAGATCACTCAGAGCGGCTGTTGTGTGTCGAACCTCTTTTGATTGCGAAGAAAGATCACGTTCCCAATAACTGTCTCTCAGAATAACACGTCCTTTATGTTCTCTTAGTTACACCTGCCTATGGCATGCTAAGGGTGCTGCATAGTCAATTTTTGATCCGTACTAAGCAATAAAGAGTCGGAGGAAGCTCTGCAGTGTGAAATTCTTGTGGAATCGCTGACGTGCTAGTTGCTGAATGATTTTCGTTGCTGCATGACTTTCGCATACAGTAGCTGCGGCTCAGCTCGCATCTGTTGGTTTTGGAGGACTGCAAGACAGCAATTATTAACCGGGGGTCGTCGTACCAGAAAATACTATAAATAAAGCTCAGTCATCCTAACTACTCAGAGATTTGGCGTTAAGTTACTGTTAAGATTAAAATGCCAGAACCGCATAAAATATTTTATAAAGGAAAAGAGAACGATTTTATCGTCTTCGTCGAGGATTCAGATTTACTTCAAAAGTATTTGAAAGGTGACACTACGATCCCATTGATTGATGTGGTATCAATTTATAAAGTATTTACCAACAGACAGGGAGGATCTGAAGGTGTTTTAGATGAACTGTCGAAATCTGAATTGACAAATGAATTTGGATCAGCAGATGTTGATGCTATTATTAAAAAGATTTTGAAAGAAGGAAGTGATAAGCACTCAGTTTCAATCAACCGTGGTCATAATTCGACCAATGACTCGATGGGTGGTGGTTCTACTGGTAATTAGAAAAAGTTTACAAAATGTTATGTATATAAAGTTTAATCCAATATCTCACTGATGATTATTTCGCAACACTTTCTCTTACTTGTGCTTCAGCGGGGTGGAAAAAGCCAAAAAGAGCACTTTTTACTCTGTTCGACCTAGAACGATGTATTTTAAAATGTTCCTCATGGGACTCGATTTTGTCGGCGTCCTCGATATTAATTCTCCTTAAGTCTGGTAAAGTGATAGATTTTTGCAATAATTTTCTCTCATTGAAAGTACTTGTGGGTTTTAATTTTTCGTGGGTGGCCTTAATCACAATATCTGAACCGTTATTAAAGATTCGATCACTATTGTTGAGTACTTCATTGAAACTATTCGAATATCTCAAAGACTTGAGAGTTCCCATTCTGATTGTAGTCCAACTTGCACTTTTTCTAAGGGATGGCTTTCTGTGAGGTGCTTTTCCAATCTCATGGAAGATTAAGGGAACTTCCTTGCTCCAAACTTCAAGTAATTCAAATTCTGCGAAAATTCTTTCATTTTTCTTTAGTATTACCAAAATTTCTGAATTATTTGCTTGCGACCGATAAGGTAAATTGGTACAAGTGGAGGAGTTTTTATGGTTTAAATCCTTCAACCTTTGATTATAGAAATTCACCAGGACATAAATAGCAATATGATGCCTATAATAGCAAGAGATTCTTACCTCTTGAGAAATTGATGAGTGAGCATCATATGGCGACATAAAACTTGGATAAGTAATTAGTTGTTGTGAATCATTCTTTGAGAAGTCCAACTCATAGGGACCATTAACGAAATTAATGAGAACATTTAACGAATCATACCATATATCTTGCTCTGCTCTCGTTATAGCTAGTAATAGTATTTCATAATGGCACATTTTATGTTCAAATATAATTTTGAACAAGTAGGGAAAGCTTGATTGTAAACCGTCCATTATTTCCTCGCTATTTTTCAAAATTTTGCAACTTGCTAAAGGAATTATAAACTTGACAATAAACTTCTTAAATTTTTTTTCATTCATATCACATAAAACAAAATGGCTCTTAAACAAGAAGCAGCCAAATGTTGTTGATTTCTGATGCTTGCTTTCCACCCAAATTCCAACTAGGGAACCGATAAGAAGCGGCTTACCAAAAAATTGCAGGCAAAGTCCGAATTGGTATTGAATGTCATCAAAAATAAGCATTTCGTTTATTTTAACACTAATATCACTTTCCTTTGATTTTTGAGATTTGTCGTTTATTGTGGAAAGTTTGGCTTTAAGGCTACTCAAACAGCTATTTAATTCTTCATGCTTGCTTTTGGCTGCGTGCTTTAACATTGCCTCTACTATCAACCTATACTTCCCTATTCTAGATATGGGCCTTTGAGCTAATGATATGAAAGACAAATCCATACGAATAGTACTAGTTTGCGTTGCATCCAAATAATGCTCCCAAGCTTTTATCCAATGGTTATTCAAATTTAACATATTTTGATTAAGATTATTGCCTTTCACGAAATTGAGGACATCTTCATATATATTACAGTATTCCTCATATAAGTAAGTATTCACTCCTGTGCTAGCTACAAGCTGTGCTAATTCCACTGTGACATCGTCGATAATTTTACCACCCGCTAACTTGCTTCTCATATCTCGTAACAATTTAGAATGAATTGCAACCAATTGAGTGATGTAAAGCTCAAAGAACTTGAAAGGTTGAGCAACTTCGGACTCATAAGTTATATGAAGTGGCTCAATATAAAAATTAAGTAGCATTGTCATCGATGCAACATAAGTTTGCTCACTATCAACCAATTCTTCTAATGTCTTTCGCTCTTTGAATCTCCTTAACAGCAATGATTTATCTGTGGGAGAAAATGAAATTATAGGCATAGGAGATCTGAAAATTGGACTTGTAGATGACGGTGGATTATCAATTTGTGTTACACCAGATATTGGGCTCAATGGTCCCGAAGAATCTGTTTTGGTCAAGCAATTATTTTTAGCTTCACGCTCTTCGTCATTTTCATAATCATTATTATCTTGAGTGAATTTTAAGTGGCTCTTCTCGTTGTAAGATGTCAGGCTTTCGGCGCTCATTTTTACTTGCAGCAAGTCTTTTCTATCATTCATTTCAGCATCAACTGAATATGTACCTCTAAAAGACTAAATTAAAGCTCCTAGTTCCAAAAGAGTATTTGTTTAATCTATAATTTTTGACAAACAGTCACTTACAAAGGTATAGAAGCCAACTTATCTTGTCTCTTTTTACCTTTTGAGATGTCAATATGTTTTTGCAGTTTAATGACCGTCTTTATAAGTTCGGTTTCACTCAAAATCAACCAAATTGATAAATTTCAATCAGCAATATATCTATTGCAGAAAATAGTTTTTAGATTTACGCTTACACTGTTCTATTGGTACTTTTTCTGTAGTTTTAAATTTGACCTCTTTTGCATCCACAAAACAAAATTATTGATAAAACCAACCATATATCAATATGCAGTGACAGCATTATATTTCAAAGCGATGGTTTTTCTTTAAATATAATTATACTTTTATATAATTATGAGTTCGAGGGCATTGAAAAGACTAGAAAACCAAAAGGTAGAAGAGAATAAAGAATCAGATCTGGGCTCAGGTGATTGGGAAAAACAAGGCTTCATTCATGAGCCTAAGCTATCTTTTAACGCTTTCTCTATTTTAAATGATGACGGCGAAGATGAACAGTCAGGAAGTGAGAGAGAGGAAGTCGAAACAAAGAACTTATTCAATACATCCAAGGAATCTGATAGCTTCAAGAAATCAAATAGATCTAAAGGAAAGAACAAGGGTAAGCATAGAAAACCAAAAAATACGAAGAAAAAAGGTGATAGCGATAGCGACGAGGAATTTCTCAAAAATTTGATTGAAGCAAGAGAGAAGGATGACAATAAGTCAAAGAATGTAACTAATATCAATGCCTCCTCAAATGACATGTATAATTTTGAAGAGGAGCTTGATCTGATTATTGAGCCTCAGCAGCATTATGATTCAAATTTCAAGTACTTTACCTCAAATAGAGCTAAACAGAGCCTTCCCCTATTGTCAGTTAAATCCTTAAAAGACTTTGATCCGGACTCCGAGCTAAAAAATTTGTTTGGTAACTTGTCAGCTGAAACAATTGAAGATGCTAACAGAACCACGTCATTGTCCATTTCGCCTAATGTCCTACTGCAATATAAAAAATTGGCTAAATTAACTAGAGGATGGGGTGGAAGAGACCATAAAAGTGTTCCAGGAACAAGTAGAAAACTTCTTTTAACTAAAATTAAAGATGACTGGTTACCCACATCCCAAAGACCAATGACGATGGAGGAAATAAAGTTTGATGAACTAGTAAAGTATTTTCTGTACAAGGAGGACACCTTTGAAATTAGCGAGATAGAGTCTAAGATAGAAAAGGAACTTCATTTAGGGGTGAAATATTTCAAGTTCAAAAGAAATGATACTATTCAAGCTAAAGTGGCAAATTCAAAATTTTATGCATCCGTCGTGATGACTCCCGATCCTGAATCGCTAATGACGTTGCTTCAGCAATATCCTTATCATGCAGAGACGCTCCTTCAAGTTGCTATGGTTTTGTTGAGAAATGGGAGTGACAAAGTAGCTAGCCATGCGCTAACAGAAAAATGTTTATTTGTTTTCGACTGGTCATTTCATAAGAATTTCCATGAGCTTTTGGCTGAGGGAAAAAGTGGCCTCATTAGATTGCCTTACGAAGTATTTTTGAATAGACAATTCTATTTGTGTTTATTCAGGTACATCACTATTTTAGGCGAGCGTTCTACTTATTTCACAGCATTTTCATTTTGCAGGTTTCTCTTAGCGCTCTCTCCCGCGGAAGATCCATTAGGAGTTCGATATTTCATTGATTTTTATGCCATTTTGGGAGAACAATATGAGTTTTTAATCAAATTTGTGGATTCGCCCCTAATCACAACTTATGATAAATGGTTCACTCCTGGGTTGGCATTTTCTCGATCATTGGCTTTTCTTTATTTAAATGAGAG
This sequence comes from Priceomyces carsonii, assembly GCF_900007245.1. NCBI lineage: Eukaryota > Fungi > Ascomycota > Pichiomycetes > Serinales > Debaryomycetaceae > Priceomyces > Priceomyces carsonii. The sequence goes on along the minus strand of NW_026946675.1, from coordinate 371,116 downwards.
GGAAAAAGCTTCAGGCGCTTTGAAGACAGCATTCATGAAGTATCCTATTTTGGCTCTCAAGTTATTTGAGTCAATTGGATCATCCCGGGATATTCATATTACAGAAAAAGATATTCCTGTAACCGACGAGTCGATACTTGCCTCCGAAACATACATGGTACGTGCCGGAATGCTATGGAAAGATCCCCAGCATAAGCAGTTTTTGCACGATGAGTTGAAGAAATTATTCGACAACCCTGATTTAATGCCCACAAAGAAAGGTATCGCGTCGTCTTTGGCATCGTTTTTCGGAGCTCAAAGGCAAGGTCCCCAAAGTGAAGAGATACCATATAATTTGATCAGGTTTGCAATTTTGTCAGGTGAAAGCAAAATCATGGCCAAACTTCCAAAGAAAGTTTGGTCTTTCGAAAACTTGTATGAATATGATGTTTTACCTCCAAAAGATGCTGGACGTAGTTATGATGAATTTAATGGTTTGGGAACTAATGAAAACAGCGTTACAGATTCTTTACTTGATCATATAGATCAAGGTGTGATCGGATCAATTCTTGAACGAAGAACTGAAGAGGATGATTTTGCGGAAATAATACGCCAGTTGCAACTTCAAGATGCCGAAGACCCAGGAGTGCATCAAGGTTAAGATAGACAAATTATATAGTCGCGACGTAAATAAAAAATGAACAAACATAATAGAATTGTTGACAGTTCCTAAGATGATATCAATTGACTTGAGGTTACATGAATGGCAATGGCAGTATCAGATATCAAGTACTTTCTTTGTATTTGTAATTGTGCCATTATTGTGTTATTTATATGCTAAATACCTTACGTCTCGCCCCAATCGTTATAATAAAATAGAGGAGCCTATCAAAATAGCAATCCCCATTCCTGACGAAGCAAAACCTCATTGGAAAGGCAAAAGGTTATATCCCCCTAATTTGAGTATCAAGGTTCCGAATGAACCCACTAAAATTCAAAGTTATTGCCCTGCTACTGGCCAATACTTAGGTACGTTCAATGCGACCAGCAGAGAAGAGATGAGCAGACAAGTTGAAAGAGCAAAAGAGGCTCAAGCATCCTGGCGAAAATCAGACTTCACACTTAGAAGGAAACTTCTTAAAACGCTTGGTCGTTACTTAATAGACCACCAAGACGATATAGCTAGAGTTGCATGTAGAGATAGTGGAAAGACTAGAATTGATGCGCTGATGGGGGAAATCATGGTGACATTAGAAAAAATCAATTGGATAATTGCTCATGGAGAAAAAATTCTAAGACCATCTAAGCGACCAGGACCCTCTCATCTATTGGTGGGATTGTTAAAAAATGGGGAAGTAAGGTACGAACCAATAGGAGTCGTCGCCGCATTGGTGTCTTGGAATTATCCTTTTCACAATCTTGTGGGGCCAGTTGTAGCTGCGATATTCACAGGAAATGCCATAATTGTTAAGTGCTCAGAACAAGTCTTGTGGTCGTCTAAATGGTTTGTGGAACTACTAAGGACAATTTTGAAGCTGCTCAATATTAATCAGAACTTAATTCAATTAACTTGCTGTTATCCAGAGGACGCTGATTTTTTTACCTCAAACCCTGGAATTTCACATATAACTTTCATTGGATCTAAACAAGTTGCTCACAGGGTCGTTCTGAGTGCAGCAAAGGAGTTGACACCTTGTGTGGTCGAACTTGGGGGAAAAGATACAGTCATTGTCTTGAATGACGTAAAAAATCTTGAGCGTCTCTCTTCCATAATTATGAGAGGAACTTTTCAAAGCGCTGGTCAAAACTGCATAGGAATTGAAAGAGTAATTTGTTTGCCCAAAGTGTATGATGAATTGTTACGTATATTAGTAGATCGTGTCAAGATACTTCGATTAGGCTCTGATATCGATCAGTTAGATGAAATTGACGTGGGTGCAATGATTTCGGGTAACAGGTTTAATCATCTAGAAGAATTAATTTCTGATGCTGTTGAAAAGGGGGCACGCTTACTTTGTGGTGGTAGTCCATTTCAACATCCGAATTATCCTCAAGGTCATTATTTTGAGCCTACAGTAGTTGCAGATGTGACACCTGCAATGAGAATATTCCAAGAAGAAGTTTTTGGACCTGTGCTCACAATGATTAAAGCCAAGGATGCAGCCCATGCCGTCAAATTAGCCAATCTGACTGAGTATGGATTGGGCAGCTCTATTTTCGGGAAAGATTTTGAACAGATCAATGAACTTGCGAATCAGCTCGAATGCGGAAACGTTGCCATTAATGATTTTGCAACTTTCTATGTCGCTCAATTACCATTTGGAGGTACCAAGAAATCAGGTTACGGAAAGTTTGGAGGGGAAGAAGGTTTGACAAGTCTCTGTGTTGCGAAGTCAGTAGTCATGGATAAACCCTTATTCAGAATGTTGGGAGTAGCAACAAGTATACCTCCTCAATTAGATTATCCGATCAAGAACGATAAAGTTGCATGGAGCTTCTTAAAGAGCCTAAATAAAGCTGGGTATGACGATCGAATTTGGGAAGTTTTAAAAGCATTCAAGAAATTGGTGACGAAGGAGACACAAAAGTAGATTATAGTTCCCGTACATTGGATACAAAAAGTAACTAGATATATTTTAGCATTAACATATACTCTCTATTAAAGCAAAAGTTTTTTTTGAAACATCAATTAAAGGATCTTATTCTAAGATCAATTGGCGTTTACATGTAACTCTGGAGCAGGTTTGATCGTACCGTCTACGACGAGCTTGACAACAGAAGTCTTCTTTTCCTCGTATTTACTTTTGATAGCTGCCAACTCCTTTTGAACTTCAGCGTCTGCTTCCTTGTCGATCTTTTCATTCAACCCAGCATGCTCCTTTTCATATGACTGAAGTTCAGCCTCTTTCAGCTTCTTGTATTCAGCAATCTCACTTTGAGCATCAGCCTTTGCCGACTTTAAACGACTGGTTCTGTATCTTCTTGCCTCATTTACTATTTCGGCCGCATCCTTCTCTGTCTTCAATAATGATTGAATACCTGAAGACATCTTCCTTGATAAACTTTGAAGTTATTCTATATAGCAGGAGATAAAAGAAAATATGTTCCACCCTGATAATAAATTAATCTAAACGAATCTTTGATGTCGACACGACTATCCCTTTTGTGCCCTATTCTAATGTTTCTCATAATCATTTATTATACAATTAATATACAAATCTATTTACTCCCAAAAGTAGCCTTCGGCAATAAACCGGAGCATGTATTCATCAACATGACCTACACCTTCTTCGAAATCTTCATCTTCTACGTTGCTACCATTGATAGAAATTTGTGAAGTGGTTTCTGGAGGCGCGGGTGTTTGAAAAGGGGAACCTTCTGCAGTAGCCGAATTACTTTCCTCATTGAAGTCTTCATTATCCAAGACCGATTCTTTCAAAGCTTCGCTTGCAGCTGCTCGGTCATCTTCATCTTCAGCCTGTGCCAAAGCATTTTCGACGTTTCCTTCAGGAGCAATGGGTCGATCGCTAACATCCTCCACAATGTTTGAATCATTAACTAAATCTTTCAAAGAAAGTTTTCCAAAATAGTCAGTCGTAAATTCACCTTCTTGGATAACGACATTATCTAATTGCCTCTTCTGGTTTGCTTTTTTAAGTATATTTGACTCAATAGTGTACTCAGACACAAAACGATATATGTGCACTTCTCTACTTTGCCCAATCCTATGACATCTGTCTTGACACTGCTTATCCATCGCAGGATTCCAATCAGAATCGTAAAATATCACAGTATCTGCACCAGTCAAATTGATTCCTAAACCTCCTGACCTGGTTGATAAAATAAAGACTGGAATCTTATTGTCTCTATTAAATCTTTCAGTCAACATTTGACGATCATCAATTTTGGTAGCACCATCTAATCTCATATATCTATAACCATGAATATTCAAAAATTGTTCCAAGACATCCAACACCTTCGTCATTTGAGTGAAAATTAAAGCTCTATGACCTTTAGAAGTCAAATCTTGCAACAAGGTAGCTAATCTTTGAAGCTTCCCGCAATCGTATTGAAGTAGAGACTTATCTGGAAACGCAATTGACAATTTCACTTGTGATTTATGAAAAGGGTTGTCAATATTGTTTTTTAAAGTCTCCTGCCGAATTTTGTATTGTGTCGAAATTGGAATAAGTTGATCTTTCATATCCAAAGCAACCACTGCAGGTGTAATAACAGAAAACTTTTCAATCGTATCAGTCATTCGTTCCACTAATTTGAATAAGGTAGGAACAATATCAATATATGCACTCGTGGTTCGACACTTCGAGGCCGTAGCTGACTTAAGCTTGTTCAATAATGAGCATCCGAAAATTGGAGATCTACCACACCTTAAATTGTTTAAATATATGAAATGTTCTAATTTGTCTTTGGTCTCTTCCTGCTTTTGTCTCTTAACCATTTTATAGTAATCTAGGCATAGAGGGCCCGATTTGCTATCGTCCATACTTGACTCAATGAGAGAGTTTAATTTGCTCTTCTGTTCTTCCAAGCTTGATGAAGATTTCAATCTATTGATTGATTCCGCAACAAAGTAGTTCATGCTGTCCAAATTTACAATATCTAAATTTAAAACATCCATGTTAACTTCATTCTTAAATGAGTTATCATTAATATACCTTCTGACAATAGCATCTGTCGAGTTAAATGAGCTGACAACCGACTTCGGCATTGCATAAGAAGTCACAATAGGCCGCACTTCAAAGAGATCTGGGTGATTGCATACCTTCCTTAATTGCATGAGACAGTTGATAATTGACAAGAAGTTTCCTGAAGAGAGGGTTTCTTTGGTCTTAGCCCGAGACATGAAATCATCATATAGAAACCGTTGCCTTTTAGACAACCGACAATATACAATGTGCTCGAACTTTCCTGGCATTTGCTTTTCTACATCTTTTTTTAATCTTCGTAGTAAGAAAGGTCTCAAAACTTGATGTAGACGAGAAACTGTATTCCTAGTTTCTTGGTCCATCGTAGTGGTAGAACCTTTACCATCCATAAGTTCATTACTTCCAGTTTGTTCAAGAATTTTGTCCACAGGACGTCCAAACCACGTTTGAAAGTCATCCAAATTCGCAAACGCATCGGGCATCGCTTGGTTTGCTTTCGATGAAGGCATTAAGAAATACAATAAGGACCAAAGTTCAATTAAATTGTTCTGTAAAGGCGTCCCCGTTAGTAATAGACGATTTTCGGTATTAAAATTCAAGAGAGCTCTCCACCGATTAGATCTAAAGTTTTTAATATTATGGGCCTCATCTAGAATCATGTACTTCCATCTTCTTCTTTTAAAGGACAGTTGATCATGCACTACTAGTTGATAGGAGGTGATACAAACATGAAATGCATCAGGCTTGTTCCAGCCTTTCCTTTTCTGTGCCCTTTGTTGAGGAGACCCATAATATGTGAGGACCTTGAACCCAGGTGCAAACTTTTTAAATTCCATTTCCCAATTCAACATTACAGAAGTGGGAACTATGATTAAATGAGGACCCCAAATATGATGCTCACAAGCTAAATAAGCCAACAATGAGATAGTCTGTAAAGTTTTACCTAATCCCATTTCATCAGCTAATATACCATTCGTACCATTGTTATATAAACTCGCTAACCAGTTTAGTCCTTGTTTTTGGTATGGTCTTAAGGTACCTCTTAGCAAAAACGGAATTGGAACATCTTGAACTTTAGAGCCATTGATCTCTTCCTCCTTTACCACTTGATCATTTTTCGTTTTGTCGAAAGGTGAAGTTACAGACTTCGGAGTTTTCGGTTCATCGTCTTCATCCGTTGTCGAAAAGATTTCATCATCAGAATCTGCCTCTGCACTAGAACTATAGCTCTGAGAAGCGTCATTATCCAGGTGTTCTGAATTAAACAAAGAAGCCAATTTTGACACTTTGCCGTTGTTTAAAGAATCCCTTTTCTCAACCTTAACTTCGTTATTTTCAGAGACCTCGCTATCATGCAGATCCAGACTCTCACTTAAGCCCATCAGATTATCCCTCTTATCCATCTTCAATTCGTTGATTCTTTCCTTCTCTTTTTCTGTATAATCCGTGTTCGTTGACAATTCATCACTTGGCTCCACCACATCATATAATGCTTTTAATCCTATGTTCAAAGGCTCATGGTTGCCTTCATTCTCGTTTTGATCAATCTTTGATCGAGAATCTTGGATTGAATTATCTAACAAATGAGCATACTTTTTATTCAATTCCTCCACTGTTAGCTCCAGATCCTTATTTGCGATGTTCTCTTCTGACTCCGATGTACTTGATGTAAAATTACCATCAGAATTGAGATCGCTATCATCACTCAACAGTTCAGCATGGTCAGAATCCAAACCTTCAGAACCCCGGTTTGTTAACTGAGCCTCTAACAACTGTGTCGAATGTTCTATCATTTGGCTCAAATGCTCTCTTCCTCGTATTTGCTTGAGTTCATCCTCTTTCTGTAACTGTAAATATCGATACACCTTAGTAGCCTGTATCCATCTCTTCTTGACCGCCAGAGCAGCAAGTCGACTCATTCGCTTCAAGTTCTGCGCCCTTTCTCTCTCTATTCTTTCCTTTTCTCCTTTCTTCTTTTTAAAATACAGCTCAATCATTTGTGCTATTTTCTTGGTCTTCATGTAATGCAGTCGTCTCATTTGTTGGCGTATTTTTGAAACTGTAATAGCCTGGTTCAAAAAATGATCATAATAAGTGACATTATTTTGTCCACCAGGATGCTTAGGATTTACTGATCCATTTGACCTAAATGGATCGGAGACTTGCTTGAGATTAGATGAATGGGGCAAAACTACTTTGCGCCTTTCTACTTTGTCTCCATTTAGTTCGAGGCTCTTTTCAATCATAACCTTTTGATATATCTTGCGCACCAAATCCTCTTGTTGCTTCATTATGGAATTGTATTCTTCGAGAGTATAGTTATAATCGGTGGCAGCCCCATCGTCAATGATAGCACACTTGTATCTATACCTTAAAAAATTTTCCAATTTGCCGTTGATATCAGGTATAGTGCGTATTCCAGAAGTTGAGTTTATTATTTCTAACTTATCCGGTCCAGCTTCTGGCATTGAATGTTCATTTCCATTACTTAATCCGCCATCATTAGGTATTCCAGGGATCCAGTTAGGAATATGTGAAGGGTGAGTCACCTTTGAAGCTGGAATTGAATATTTAATAGCTTTTAATTTATAGTTCGTGTTAGCACATTCTTTGAGTTGTAATTTGTCTGCCCCTCCTTCAAAATGCTTCTCTCGCCTCGAGATGAATTTTGCTGATCTATCAGGCTTCATAGTATGGTTGCTATGCAATGTTTCCATTTTTTCCTCGTCTTTCTTCTCATCCTTCAAGAGATGTAGCTCTTGACTTTTGCTAATTTCAAGAACACGCTCTCTGAAAGGAAAAGTCTCAGCCACTTTTTGGTCTCTTTCTGCAAGAACCTTCTTCTGGAGCCTTAAAGGCAAATCCTTGAGCTTTTGAGCATAGTCATCTTCCTGATACCATGTTAGATTATATTTCTGATTTTTGAGAAAAGCTTCGAACAATTCAGACAGAGATGGTTCAGCTGCCAAAGAGAAATCTAACGGGTTCCAGTATACAACTGACTTATACTCTCTAAGCTGAAATAACTCATTCACATTTAGGTTAAAATCAGTTATTAACTTTGCCAACCTTTTGTCTCTTTGATCTTCCATCTTATCAATCTTTATTTTCTTTCTGCTTTTAACGTCAGAATCATCAAAATTTCGGCCGTTTCTTTTGGGAATGATTTTTGGAAAATCATTTCTCGTTTCTTCAGAGGACGTAACACCCACCTTGGCTGCCCTGTGTCTTCCCATTGTATACCAGAACTCTTCAAACGTGAAGATAGTCGAGATTAGCTCTTTTATTGTTCTTTTATTTTGCCTCGATATTCAGTAGCATATCTTTTATAAGTCATGTAAGAGTATATGCAGGTCTACAACTGATTTGTGAGAGACATGTATTCAATCATGTCTGCTTTACTGAATCTTAAATATAATGTTCAATTCGAAATTGTATGTTATGTAAATGGTAAGCTATATAAAAACGCACTAAGACTAGAAGTATTTTCTGAGTATTAGGGTTATCAGTTTTCCTTCAGTAATCTAATAACTTTCATTTATAGCTTAAGTTTCAATAGCTAAATTAATATATGGCATACGAGTTCTGTCACTTTTATGCATTTATGAAGTCAGAATTTGCTTTAACGTAAGCATCGCGTTTTTCGGCAACAGATTCATCATAGGCCAAGAAACCAAGTTCTTCTTCTGCCGTAATATCTGGTTTAACACGGTAGAAGAAATCGTCTTTATCATCTCCCGAGCCAAGTTCCTTTGCTAAACCCCCTGAAGGATATGACCTTGGCATAGCTGGCTTAGCAGGATTCAATTCAAAATACCATATGGCTGCTCCAAAGCCAAATATAAGTGAGAAGAAGATACCGTTGTGTTTCAAAGCTGTTTTGTCAGAGACAAAATTAAAATAATCAGGGGACCACATATCATAATAGTCATCATCAATATTTACAGGTTCACCAATATTTCTTCTGTTTTGTTGATCATCATACTTGATGTAGGGATCTTTTTCTTGAGCTAACTTGGGTTCAGGGTTGGGATAGTCAGCTATCTCTGGACGACTAGGATCACTTAAAGTAATAACCCTTCCAGTGGCATGGTCAGTAATACTTGTTTTTGTTGTTAAATACCTTATGTTTTTAACAGGCAAACTTCTAGATCTTATGCAGCTCTTGAAACTTCTCAATCCAACTCTGGCTATCATTATAGACTGTATGGATAGGTTTTCTTGATTTATTTCTATTGCTAGATAGTTAAAATCTTCATTTCTGAGAACCAATGAAAATAGCAGAGAATCAAGCACTCTCAAAATAGTTTGGTCATATATTACGTAAGCGTTAAAAAAGAGTGAACTGAATTTTCACCAGTTTCTTCCAGTGTGAGACAAAAGCTCCTTAGTTCATTTTATTAAGTACATAATGTGGCTACTAGTAGACTAGAAAACTTTTTTTTTAAACTATTCTCTCGTTTAAAGCGAAGTTCAGTTTTTTTTTTCTCTTTTTAAGATCACTTCCAAAACTAAGCTCACATCATTTCAATACACAGATTAAGCAGCAGAGCTACTGGATGATATCTAATTATTATCATGTATCGATTATTTACTTGATAACTGAGACTCGAATATCTTATTTCCGTTTATAAATGCATCTTCACCTTCGACAGCTTCAAGAACGCTATCGCCGTAAACGTTGCCTCCTACATATTTGGCAACGTATCCTACCCCTAAGAACACAGGAACAAATGCAAGCAAGATTATATTATTTCTAGCATTCCAATATTCATGAACTGGTGGAGGATTTATGTTGAAATTGTATTTATTGCTGAATGTAAGTTTGGCCCCCGAAGATTGAAATCTTTTAAACGTCAATCTAACATATCCTCTGGATCCTGTTGCAAACATAATGCCTTCTTAATTAAAACCTAGATTAATATAACAGCAAAGAGAAATGTATGCGTAGACCGATAATTCTTTTTACTTCATTTTTTATTGGCGTTCGATAGATAATCGAAATGTGAGTTTATTCTATATGCCGTACCAAAATAATCAATTTCACTTTCAATTTTGACTGCAAATATTTTCTCCTAAACAATATATTTTGCTCTAACCAGCTAGACATTATAACAATGGATGGATCAAGGGACACTGTGGGGTTTCTTAAAGTAATTACTTTCTTTAGCAAGGAGCCCCGACAGAGTACGAGCAATAGCGTGGTAGATGAAATGATAACTGTTTCAGGCCACTTAACACCATTCTTTGCTAAAGTTGCAAGCTGTAAAACAAAGCCCGAAAGTTTAAGTTTGAACCATGACTCTAAATTTGACACTGCTAATCAGATTCACTCTCCCAAGCTGCCAAATACGATACACCCTATTTATGCTAAGCATATTATTAAAGTTGGCCGTGAGCCAGACATATGTGATATTGTTATTAGTCATGCTACTATTTCATTAGTCCATTGCTTGCTATGGTCTATAGCATTCGATTCAGAAACCCCAGCTATTGTATACTTAAAAGATGTTTCCAAAAATGGAGTTTATATCAATGGAGTTCTAGTGGGAAAAGGAAATACCAGTATGATTCAAAGCAACGACATTATAGAAATTACGAAAGCCATCAAAATGATATATATATCAATAGTTAATTCTGATCGCCTTTTAAGACAGAGAATTCAACACTGGGATATCACTGAGAATGTTATCGGCTCTGGTTCGTATGGATCGGTTTATGTGGCGTATAAAAACAATAACCCCAAATGCTACGCTGTGAAAATTATAAAGGAAAGAATGAAACCTGATTTTAACTTTGGTCATACAGAGAAACTTAGAAACGAGGTTGAAATCTTGATGAAAACCGATCATGTATGTTTCTGAAATTTTTAGCGCATTTGCTCCAAATAATGCACCAAAATGAAAAAATATATACTAACTTTTACAGCCAAATATTATTAAACTCCATGATGCATTCATTATAAGAGATACCCTTTACATGTTTGAAGATCTCGTCTGTGGTGGTGACTTATTCTCATATCTTGTACAAGGAACATCTTTGAGACCAATTGGGGAGACAGAGACCATATTGATTGTGTTTCAACTACTTAAGGTACTTGATTACTTACATAATGACCTCAATGTAGTTCACAGGGACCTTAAATTAGATAATGTGTTACTACTGGCTCCGGTTCCATGTACGAAAATATACCTTTGCGATTTTGGCATAGCTAAATGCTTGAAAAGTCCAAATCTGAGAGCATCTACTTTAGTTGGAACGGTTGAATATAGCGCACCAGAAATATTTGGTACGACTTCTTGCTCAGAGCTCCCCAAACATAGCTCCATGATACTGGAGACGAATAGTTTCAAAACAATATCTTCAGAAGTTCAAGATCTAAATATGGGATACGATTACAAATGCGACATGTGGTCACTCGGAATAATGATCCACATTATGCTTTCTGGAATTTCTCCTTTCTACTGCGATGGAAATAATATTAATATAATTAAGACAGCTGGACAAGGAATCCTCAATTTAGACAGACCTGCCTTTGCTGGAGTTAGTATATCTGCTAAAAACTTTATTACAGGTCTTATTCGAGTGAATCCTGAGAACAGGTTCATGGCCAAAGATTGTTTTAGACAAACGTGGATCACAAGAAATAGGGAAAACTTAGACCGAATATATAAAGAAAAAATTCTTGGATTTAATTAGAGTTCCTAATGTAGTTGGAAAAAAATGAGAGATGTCTAAATAATATACAGGAAATAGTATGCTTTGTATGTAAATCACACACATCTGATATTGATGTGAGGTGACATATATATAAGTATATATATAAACATGGCATACCAGTCTTCTTCCCTAAGTGGTAATAGAAGGAATACACAAATAAATTATAATTCACAGCGAGATAGTGGATCACAATACGGGGATAAGTCCAATAGTAACTATTACAATTATAATCTGAATTACTATCAAAGAAAACAATATAGTAAAAGCAATTCTAGAGGTAATCATTCTAACACTTATGCAACAAGGACGAGTTATAACAAAGATACTTCCTCGGGGACCCAATCTCAATTATGGATGGGGGACTTGGATCCTAAGTGGAGTGAAAAAGATATAAGAAACATATGGGAATCTTTAGGAGAAAATCCAACATCAATCAAGATGATGAAAGAAAAAGTGGCGGATACAAGAAGTGTGAAGCAGCCTTATTGTTTCATCAATTTTGCTTCACAGAACTCCGCAGAAATGGCATTATTGAAGAACGGATTACAGATTCCTGGATCAACAAAGGCACTCAAACTAAACTGGGCTGGTAGTTCTTATGGAGGTGTTAGCAATGAATCTGTAAGTTTCACAGCTACAGAACATCAAGGAAAGACTCAAATGAAGCCAGAAAATTCAATTTTTGTAGGTGATTTAAATTCAGATGTTACCGAACCGATTCTATTAGAGTCGTTTTCCAAAAAATATCCTGGGCAAGTTAAGCAAGTCAAAATAATGCATGATCCTTTAACTGGGCTCTCGAAGAATTTTGGATTTGTACGGTTTTTCAACCTGCTGGTAAAACTGAAAGCACTTCAGGAGATGAGTGGCTTCATAATTAACAATCGGCCCATTAGGGTCGGTGCTGCTTCTGGCGTCTCCTCTGGTGTTAGTAATGCTTCACATACAAGTAAAGAGAGTATAGCTGTACTGGACACGGTAGATTACTCAAATATAAACTTATCTCAAGTACAGCCTGCGCTAAATCAGTTTACGGATTCAAATAATACTACATTAGTTGTCAGAGGACTATCTTCAAAGTTCTCTGAAGATGAGCTTGGAAATCATTTCATCGCATTTGGAGACATTGTGTACTGCAAGATTTCTGCTGATTTGAACACTGGATATATTAAGTTTTATTTGAGAGCGTCAGCTGAACTTGCGCTCATGTTTTTGCATGGATCAATTATAAACGATTGTAATTTGAAGGTCACCTGGGGAAAAAGTTCAAAGGTTGAGCTGAGGTACATCAATTTTGAGCCAGATAATTCTCCCGATTATAGCAAGGCAGAGCCAGGACCAGATTACGTGGGAGCATTCCTGCCCTATTATATAAGATTTGATAAGATAGTTCCACAAGAGGTCAAAGAATTGTCCTTAAAAATAAAAGATCAAGGTGATCCATTAACAACCACAGAAGAAGATGAACTTTATATCAAAAAAAGTATGCATAGAGATGAATTATTAGATGGGGCCCCTATTTAATAATATTTTACACTATTTAGAGAGTTATAACAATAAATGATGTTGCTCCGAAATACCAGGGCAGCTAGAATCCATATCACGCTCATCAAGAAAATATGCTCCACAATACCAGCAATAAAAGTGTTCTCGTCTCAAGAAGTTTAGAAGCGACATTAATTTTTCCTCGACATCTTCTTCAGAGCTGTCTTTTACTATGATGTTAGCTTGGTCATTATTTTCGCTTTCACCCAACAGGTGCCCAATTTTTGAAGAGCTTTTAGTTTCTGCTATTTTGCGTTCGAATGCATAGTCTTTCCATAATGGATTTATTTCCTCGATATCAAAAGAAGTTGGATCATTGAAAAGTCTATCTAAGTCACCACTAATTTCAAAACATATTTTAGATAACTCGCAAATGTCACGATTTAATTTACAGACTTTTTTCTCTTTAATCCTTCGGTCTCTATATTTTTCAGTATTCAAGTTTTCGTCGAACTTGTTCCCAGTAGCTCCAAGGCCAGCTTTATCCACCTTAGGTCGAAGCCTTACCGGTTCTAGATTCAGATTTTGTCTATCAAATCCCAGTCTTCCCAAAGATGTTCCAATCTCAAAACCCATCTTCTTCATAATTGAGAGACCTATGGACGTTGAGCTTGTTTCAAATAGAGACCTATCTAAATTGTTTTCTTGTTTTGCAACCTCAGCTTCTTGGACATTTTTCATACCACTACTTTCACTGGTACTCAATATAGAGCCGCCTACGTCAAAGCTCATATAATCTGGAGCATAGTCTTCGGGGTAATTTTCTTGATCGTGAAATGTTTCAGATTTTACTGTAAATTCTTGTGTTCTCTCTTTTTTTTTTAGGTCTCGTTTAAATTCATGTCTTGACTTTTTAAGCTGCATATTCGATTCTCTAGAGTCCAGCTCCAGTTCATCCAGTTCCAAAAACTCATTTAACGGATGCTTTATCATGGGCTCATTTCCTGTTTTTAGGCGAGTTTTTAATGGTGCAACTTTTAGTTCTAAAATATCACCATCTATAAAATATATCGCGCATTCTCATTAAAGTTTCTATACTATATATATAGGGAACATGCTACCCACAAAGAAACTGGAATCATCTAACCTATCTTTACCTGTTTCTAGAGTGAGCTCATCTCAAAGATTGTCTCAATTAAACTCTTCGACAGCTTACAATTCGATACCAGGAACACCGCTGAAGTATCTTTCATCTTCTCTCAATCCCACGAGAAATAGTTCAAATACTCCCCATGCAACCCTGCATTATGCCTCACAATACCCCGTAACAGGTGAAACGATACCAGTGATAGAAAATGTCAAGAAATTTGAAGAAACGTTCGTTACTCTTACAAACAACATATCAACATTCAAAGACCAAGAATTGGTCGAAAATATAAATGTATTAATTAACTTGAATAATGAGATAAATTCTTCTATATGTGACTTGGGAAAACATCAAAAGCTTGGTAAAGAGTTAGGGACTTTAAAAAAGGATGAAAATGATTTGAATCAAAAGGCTAAGATCCTTTTAAAGGAGTTACTTTCCTATCATACTGAACTCAAGAAACTCCCGAGGATACCGAATTTTCATGAAGGTTCACAAGATAAGGATATAGAAGTTAGAGAGATATTGAAATATGCACTGAAGTTGTCGAAATTCACAAAGGCACCACCGACTGTTGCTAATGCACCTTATCAGATACATCCCAACAACTACATTTGGCCCGCGGAAGATGCATTGAGAAGAGGGAACCTCGCAATTAGTTCAATTCGCTCGAACGAAATCATAAGTGAGGCGCTTGGTGGTGAAATTGCAAATAGTGAAAAAGAGCCTGAGCATCTCGACAACCATAGTGCGAAGTCAGGTCATTCGTCCGATAACGAAGGCTCTGACGTCGTGAGAAAATCATTGCATACAAACAGTACAGCTTCGGACGCTTTGGACATTGATCTTTTCGATCCTGATGAAGAACAATCAGACTAGTGATTACAAGAATTTAAAATCATAAACATATCAACTTTGAACTTTTACTCGTATACTTTATATTTTAGGCTTTGGCCCACCAAACATGTCACTTGGATGTCTAAAGGCACTTTTACTATATTCGCCTCCTAAAAGGCAATCTAATTCAAGTTGTTTGGAATAAGGCAAACCGGATGCTAAGTGACTTTTAACCAAATCTGCTAGACCATTAATAAATATTTCATTGCCATTAAGAGATTCGGCTCTCTTTATTTTTTGTGGATTTTCACATTCTTCGATTAATTCAATGTCAATCTCATGTAAAGTTTCGATATGATCAGAAGTAAAAGCAATTGGCACAATAATAATTCCCTTAACCTCATCTTTCTTCTCGAGCTTTCCAACAATCTTTGCCGTTTGCCCACCTAACCATGGCTTGGGCCCAACTTGAGATTGCCAAACTAAACGATATGGATTACAAAAGTTTAATTTCTCCATAACTGCATAAACCGTTGCTGCAACCTCCGCTGGATAAGAATCACCTCTATTTACTATCTCCATCGGTAGAGAGTGAGCAGAGAACAATATCAAGACATCTTTTCTATCCGCAACAGGAAACTCAGCAAGCTTATCGGCAATGTGAGAGCTAAAAGCATCAGTTAGGCCCGTATTCTTTGGCCAACGGTCAATAAAAGACCATTCGATTGACCGGTCCTTGTCCAAGGTTAGTGTCTGCTTATAGAGCTCGTTCATAGAGGAGCCCGTTGTTGAATATGAAAATTGAGGATACTGCGAAAACGCAACAGCTCTCTTAACGCCATCCTTTAACATATTCTCTAAAGTATGCTCCGTCAAAGGGTTAGCATAGCGAAAAGCCACATAAGGCTTATGTGGTGCAGTCTCAGGACTTTTCTCATCTAGTATTCTACAGACCTTTCCGCATTGGTATTCTGACCAGTATCTAATTGGTGATCCTCCTCCAATATCACGATAGTTTTTTTCAATGCTTGGGGTACGTCTTTTGGCAATAAGCTTTGCAATAAATTTTTGAAATGGACCCAAGGGGATCAAGTCCCGGTCTGAGAATAACCTAAATAAAAAGTCATATGTTTCTTTCACGCTTGAAGGACCTCCCATATTCATAAAGACAATACCAGTAGGTCCTTTGCCAGAAATTTGACTAGAATTCCATCGGCGAGATACTACCTTCGATTGATAGCGAACATGCTTTATTATCTTATCAAATATCATATTGAATAGTAAAATTTCTGCGACGACAGTTCGTATTAACTATAGCAACTTTACATATCAAGTTCGAATAAATTATTACGACACAAAAAAGAAAGAGCTCGATCTATTCGTATATTTCCGTATGAGAAAAAAAGTATAAAATAAGTGCCTCTAAGTTTTGTGCATTTTCATAAGCTCTTCCTTTCTATTCTGGTAAATTTCGTTAACCTCCGTTGCAAAGCTATTGTATGCATCTCTCAATCCTCCGAGCTCGCTATCCCTATTTTTGAAGGACGCCCATACGTCACTCAATTCTTTAACATAGCTTTCTAACTCTTCCTTATCTACTGACTGTAATGTTTCAATAGACGGAATTCCCAAAGGTGGAGCTGTTTCCAAATCCATATCTTTGCTTGCAAGTAGCATATCGATAGCAGTTTGAATTTTTTCGTTTTCTTGCTTTGTGAAGATTTTTTTGGAATCTTCCTTTCTTAACTGATTAACATCTTGGTGGCGCTTGCACCACAGAACAAGTTTTTTACCGTAAGGGCCTTTGAAGAGAAAAAATGTAACAAATATAGCTATTTGAACATAGAAGTAGCATATAGACCAGGCATAAATCGATTTCTTGAAATCTAAAATAACAAATGGTTGGACCACGAAGCCAAATGTTAATTGAGTAGTGAGGTAACAAACAATATCGTAATATTTTTTGCTCTTCTTAGGAGTTTTGCCATCCTTCTGTAAGAATATAGGGCGGAGGTTACGCCTGTAGATTTTACCTAATGACTGCATAAAGGCACCCATGACAAAAACCATGTAGTATCCTGGTCTTGTACCATGCCAGATAGCGCTAGTTGTGAAAGTGAACAAGGTACTTTTGAAGCCAGGTTTTTTTCCTGGTTTGGCAACTCGCATATAGACGTAATTTTTAAGCCACTTATTAGTATTCATGTTCCATGCTTCCAAACAAACATGAACGTTTTGACCAGTTTCAAAGGCATAAGGATCTATATTTTGAACGGCATTCCAGCGAAAAGAGTCCGTCTCGGCATCGTAACCATTGTAACCAATGCCCCCAAGGATACATGCTCCTTCGGCTATCAGCCATATTGTATAGTATTTGAGCCTGTAAGAAAAACCGAGCACCCAGTAATAAAAGATTCTGTATGTAAAATAATGCTCAGCGTAAAGTCTTCCATCAAGCACATATTCCACATTGACATACTTCGGTGACTGTATTAATAAAATTGCCCAAAAGAATCCCTGAAAGGTCTTCTTCATGGAAACTATGAAACTTCTAGGTATTTTCCTTTTACCTTTCCCAGGTCGTTTTGATTCAGGAACGTCGTCAAAGAGGGTCGCATGTATAAATTTGTCATAATCAGCATAGTCGAAAGCTGGACCTGTCAATAGAGATGCATAGTAAAAAACGTAGCTAAGGAATGGTAAAATATTGGGGTGCTTTTTCACCATCCTACTTCTAGCATATGGAGTGAGACTGTCCTTCGGTTGTCTAGCATCATACACATTCCAGCCAAAACCGCTTAGTTTCATGACCATAACCATTTGTGCACCCAATATGTCCACTTTAGTTGGGTCGTATTCATTAAAGAACTGAGCATTTATATGGTTATGGAAAAGATGTGTCATCAAAAACAAAAAATTCACCCAAGGCATGTATGGAGTTGTCAAATACCGAGTAATGAAATAACATCCAATCGATGAAATGAGCAAAGTTCTTAACCCTGAACCCAATTGAAGTATGACAAAAATGAATATTGAAGAAACACCTAGGATGTAAATATGTTTCAAGGTATAGTTTTGATCTGGTAGTCGCTTAAAGATTCCATTAAATGGAAAAGATAATAAAGCACATATTACTATCTTTAAATTACATTCATCAATCCCAGTTGAAGCCAGGAGACTTGATATCTGAAGTTGAATATAATTTATGATCATTATTTATTATTTAAGAGCTACTTTTAAATTATAATCGACCTTGTGTCCCGTATTTATGTATATGTTTCAGCACGTGACTTATAATATTCGTAGAAATGCTTATCTACTGATCTATTGTCTTGCCTGAACTAGCTTGTAGCCATACTCTAATGCCAGCGATATTGTTTCAGTTTTATAGGGGATAGCATTGAGTACAAAAGCAATATCGTTCCACTGTGACTCAGACTGGCATTTAGATAATCTAACGAACAATTTTTCAGACAATTGTTTTTGTTGTTTCTCTTTATCGATGAAAGATAGAAGGAACCGTATAATCCTTTTCATTGCATCTTTGCTTAAACTTTCGTCGCTAGATAAACCACTGAATATATCAATGAAACCATTGTATATCGCATTGTCCTTGGTGGCCAATTCAGCAAAAAATAAGCGGCACATATCGCTTATGCCTTGATCTGGATTTTCTAAACACTTAGCCATCGATGATAATTGACCCTTCACCTTAACCTGACCAGCTAGGATCAAAAAAGTGACAGTCATTAAGCATGTCCTTTGAACCATTATATTCTCGTCGTTGAGACGGCCATACAAGTAATCCGTACTCTCATCCACGAGATTATTGAAGCAAACAGCCATATCTCCAAGACCAAGTACACAATTACAGCGAACTACTGGATCCGGAGACTTCTGCATTATTACGAGCAAAAGCTGTAAATTTTCCTCACAATATATGGATGAAACGCACATGAGTTTAACCATACATAACACAGCTGACCTTTGGAGGACAGCATCATCATAATTATTATTATTGGAACATATCTCCCTCACAAGGCGACCAAATCTAGCCAATAAGGATCCCGAGCCATATAGTATTTCTCGTTCCTTCACTTGGATAATTGCATCCGAAAAATCATCCTCAGAGGTTCCGCCAATCATTTCGAGTTCATTTTGGTTTTCGTCTTCATTATTACCGTGACTTTTTTTGGCTTCCGATTCATGCTTCTTTTTTTTAAAGTCAGTTTCTAACCTTTCTAAAAAGACGATTGTTTTAACAGCCACATGTCCAACAATAAATAATAGTTGCGACAACGATATTGATTGGGAATGACCAGCAGGTAACCTCTTAAAAATTAGATTAGCTTTTTCCTTTATCAAATCTGCACATAGGACATCAGGTTTGCTTGATATCTCAAAAATTGCTGATACAGCCTGTTCAGCAACACCATACCACTCGGGACTCTCATCATATCGTAGAAGAACATCAACGAGTTTATCTGACGCATCTGATTCTCGAGGTATTTTGATTTTTCCTGACCTTTGGCTCTCCGATACATGAGGAACCATCCTCTGCAATGCTATACACGAATATTTCGCTAAGCTTAAATCCTGGGCATCACTCATTAGTCCTACACTCAAAAGCATGTCCAAGCCTCTCACAGCGATTTGGTAATCTGCCAATGCCAACATGCCTAAGATAATTATGGCACCACGACGCTTATTCTTTATTTGATCTGGTATCTCTGTTTCAACAACACTAGGGTCATCATAGTTGTAAATCTGCCATAGCACATTTATCACTTCGTTAGATATAAGGTTTCCGTCGTACATTAAGCATAACAATTTTTCCAATGAAGCCAAATCTGCTACTGATGCGAAAAATGTTAAGCCAATTAAATTCTTCGCTATATGAACAGACTTTTGTAAATTTGAGGCATCGCTGGGTGCAGTTAAGAACAATTCTCTATAGCAATCAATAAGATGAGCTGGAACTGACTTCCCTTCATCTGTTGTACCTTTCATCCACACGAGATGGAGCATTTTTCGAATTCCATCAGCAGCATTTTCAATACCATAGGCATCTGCAAGAACAAGGAAGTCCATAGATTCTAGTGCTTCATTCCTATTTTTGGAAAACAATAGCTTGGTGCATATAGAAGTCCCTTCTTGCACAGCATTGATAAAATTAACAGCATCCTTGTAGTATGTCGCCTGAAGCTTCGCCCTATAGAGTTCATTTGTGTCCGGCACACTTATTGACTTGTTCATCTCATTAGCTCCATTCTCACCTACATCATTTTCGGAATCTTCACGTTCTTCATTTTCCAGGTCTAGGTCAATATCATCGATCGAGTTCATATCCTCCTCCTCGCTTTGCTCTATAGACATGGAATCATTAACTTTACTATTGCTTATTTTGGTAGGAGAAATGGGTAAATATTGTGTCAACTTTGTTTCTGCCTCATCCAATTTGGTCTTCCAAAAATCGAAAGATAATTGAGAACCATGCGCCGTATTAAACTGGTGAGTCAACACAAGTTTTGACATCAATTTAATGGCATTGCGTCTTACTAAAGTACTCCTATCATCCAATGATCTGACGGCAGAAACAACAAAGCTCTGCCTATGGTCTGATAACTTTAGATTCAAATTTAAGACCTTACATATAGCTTGAAAAGCTTTTGCTCTAACATATGGGTTTTGATCAAGGAATCTCTTCTGAAGTAAGTCTAAAAGACCATCAATGTGCAGAGTGCCGCTCGATTCATCTTGATCAGAGTGATTCTCCTTCTGTGCGATGTCTACTATTATGTTTCCACATGCTTCAACTACTGAAGACCTTAAAGTTTGGTTACTATTGTCTAACAATTGAGAGATACATGACAATTGTTTCAAAATCAATTTCGGATTCAATTCAGATAATTTCACCAAGAACTCTGAAATCGCCTTGGGGCCATTGCTATCATTAGAATTGAACTGAGTCTGAGAAATTTCCCTTAATATCTCTTCGGTCAACATTGAATAATCATATTGTTCGGCTAATGTATGTAGCAATTCAGCCATATACACCGACAAATGGACATAATATGTCAAACTTTGAATAACGTAGTGCTGCACAACACTGGCTTGACCTTGCGTTTTAGCAGAGATACATATAATTTTGAATATTAGCAGTTTTATCACCGGAATTTTCATTCTTTCAGGACTTTCCATAAGGTTCATAATAGGGCGCATAAATAGCTCGATAAAAAGATCTCTTTCAGGGGAAGTGAGGAAAAGCTTCGATAAATCAGATCTCATAACAGTAGAGATAGCAGCCAAACAATCTTCTACCTGGCTGCAATTATCTTTCCACTTAGAGATGGCATCGGTGTTTGTTGTATGCTTTGATCTCCCCGAGGAACGAGCAGCCGTATGATCCTCTTTTCCTAAATATTTCAACACCACGTACATTAAATACCCATACTTCTCAAGTGTAAGTTTCATACTTTCAGCAGTATCAAAATAGTCATTATTCACAATCGCATTATAGTACAGTTCTCCTATTGCATTAAATGAGGAACTAATTAAGTACGATAGTTGTTTCAGTTTCTTTTGACTTAGCGCTCTAAATCCATGCACTAGATCAATCAAGTCCTCAAATAGCTCCGAGTTGTAATTGGTGGACTCCGGATTGTGCGCTAAAGAATGTGTAACGGATTCAAGTTTTTTATCAGCGTTATCAAAATTCTTAGTGTAATCTTTGTCCACATCAAAGGTGCTGAAATATGTGGACAAGCTAAAGTCCATTTTTTTACTTTCAGTTCTTATTAAAAGAATTTACTAATTAAATTAGTGTAGATGAGGATGAGTTCTTTAGTCTGTTGTTTACTTATTATTATCGTGTCTGATTATATACAGTACACACTACATATTCAAAGAACTGGATTTAGATACCTGAATGATGCTTCTGATTATGCTACAAAAGAGAGTGCGAACGAGAGATCAGTCTTTTAACTTCGCATAGCCCTTTACAACTGCTTTGTCAGTGCCAATCCTTTCATCTTCGATTACGCCAAGCAAATCTCTGGTAGTAATCGCGTTACTTGGGCGAATTTCTCTGAACCTTAAGCCGTTGTCTCCCCTTATTTGAATTATAGAACTCTGTTTGCCTGAAGTGTCTTTCTCAGAATTGAATCGCGAATCTTCCGAAGTAGCTGCGCTTGGAATCATCCATGAGTATTTCTTTTTTGGATTTGACGTCTTCATAGCCGCAGTTGCGTTGGCTGCTCTATGAAGTGTTTCTTCTGCACCAGCTTTACCTTTTCCATTAGAACCATCTCCTGCATCTGCACCATCTCGTTCAAGGCCCAACGCTATTCGTTTCGAAACTCGCTTCTCTTCAAGCTCCTTTTGCTTTGCCGCTATATTTCGCAATTCCTTAGAAAGCTCTGATCTTGGGACTGAGCTTGGTTTCTTACTTTTCGTATACACGTACTGTCCCCGACGACGATGACGAGATAAAGCTATTGTCTTTGTCACTATGTCAGCAATCCAGTTTTCACAAGATGCCGATATTGAATCTAAAAGGTCATGGTCATTATAAAAATTCTGCACAATGCCATTTTCTCTGGCAATTTTGTTCATAAATATAGCAACATGATAAGGATTCAAGAAGGAGGGATTTTTTGAAACTCTCATCATCAGCATCTGATCGCGAGATATATCTGGCCTTCTCGAAATCTGCTGTTGTAACAAAAGCTCCTCTTCCTGTTGTATATCAACTCCTGCAGCTGCAATAGCATCATTTAATTTAGATGGATCATTTGTATGATAATCATCTCTGTTACTTGTGTTGGTTGTCGAGCTCAAAGGCCTGTCTATGTTAGATGTATTCAAACCTTGAATTCCATGCGCCTGTTGGACTAAAGGATTCATCCTATTTATCGGAGCCGAAACTTTTTCTGACCTAGCTGCCGTAGTTATCAGGGGAACTGTGGCTCTAGACTCATAAGCAGGCCTGAACTCATTATTAGAGCCCAATCTTTCGCTCGGGGTTGCGCCTCTCTCATCGTTCGTTCCTTTAGTTTCATATGCATTGTCTAATAATTCTGCCGGCAAATTATCGAAATCCACCTCAAAACCGCCGCTTTTGGATCCATCGTTAAGAGATGACAGACCTTGGGGCGTCATATCTGTCCGCGGAGGTTCAAGACCAGGAATGGTATCTTTGAGAATTACACCCAACTGCTCCGAATCGCTTGGCTGCTCAGTTTTCTGTTTTTTATTAGATCCATTATCAGGTAGAGATTGATCTTCTTGTCTTTTACTGACAATTTGAGAATCCTTCTCAGTCTTCTCAGTCATCTTGTCGATTTCTTCGTTGGAGAGCTTGTATTGTGTGGTATTTGTTACCTATTTGACATCTTTGCGATACTTGGTCGTGTTAATGAACGTCTACATTAATCACGTGAGAGGGATGACCTTTACAACTATTTTTTTTTTTAAATCTGTGATGTCTCTAGTGAACTTCACATTATTACAATAATATTGGTACGGAAGAATTATTGTACCGATTATGCCTACGGAGAATCTTAATGTTTTATTTGAGGGTGCTCGCAATTTTCGTGTCAGATTAATACTTTCTGTATTGTCAGGAAGACCAATTAAAATAACGAAGATAAGATCTAATGATGTGAATCCAGGGTTGAAAGATTATGAGGTTTCTTTTTTGAGACTCTTGGAAGCCGTGACTAATGGGAGCCATATAGAAATATCATACACAGGTACAGCAATTAGCTTTAGACCTGGAATTATTATCGGAGGGGAGCTTACACATAATTGTCCTTGTTCTAAACCAGTTGGCTACTTTATCGAGCCAATGTTATATTTAGCGCCGTTTTCAAAGAAAAAATTTTCAATTGTATTTAAAGGGACTACGGCTTCAGATCAAACAAAAGATTCTGGTGTGGACTCTATAAAATGGGGTCTACTTCCATTAATGGAAAAGTTTGGGGTGAGAGATGTGTCATTGCATATTAACAAAAGAGGCTCTCCACCATTAGGTGGTGGGGAAGTTCATCTCCTTTGCAATTCATTGATTCAACAGCCAATTACAATCCATGCAATTGACTCACCCAAATTTTCTGCAATTAGAGGAATTGCTTATTGCACGCGAGTTTCCCCTTCGGTGGTCAATAGAATGATTGACACGGCTAGAAATATACTTAAACCAATTGGAGCAGAAGTTAATATAACCGCTGACGTGTTACGAGGAGATAACTCAGGTAAGTCACCTGGATTCGGCTTAATGTTAGCCGCAGAGCTGAAAACTGGTTGGAGAATTTTAACTGATGGTGTGGGATCAGCTGGGTCACTACCAGAAGATTTGAGCGAAAGAGTAACTTATGAGCTATTGGAAGAACTTAGAACTAGCGCATCTGTGAGCCAGAGCCAACTTTTGCTATGCTTAGTTTATATGTCGATTGGAAAAGAAGATGTTGGCCGAATTAAATTACATAAACATCAAATAGATGAAAAAATGATTTGGATTTTGCGTGATATTGAAAGCATTTTGGGTACTCATGTATATTTTAATGAGAGTGAAGACGAAGACAATTCCAAAGAGCATGATTATGTGATAGCTTCAATCAAAGGTATTGGGTTCACAAGCGCATCGAAAAAGTTGGTATAACCTCATGTACAAGATTAATAGGTCAAGCTTAACCATTAGAAACTAAATATGTAATAGAGATATAAATTACTTACCAGAACGAACACCATCCAATATAATGCTGGCATAGATTTTCCACACTCGTAGCTTGCTGAATTAACTTATCAACTTGTGTAGGGACATCCAATCCTCTCAACTTCTTAATATCATTTCCTGTCAACTTATCCGTAATCCTTTTTAGTACCAAAGCAGCTCTGGCATTCCTAATTTCAACATCATTCTGTTTCGCTAATCTGGCTGCCTCTCTTTCGTCTACTTGACCCTTTCTCAATAATTCAGTTGTATTAATTTGAGGAACTTTTATACCCGTAGCCTCAGCAACAGCTTTCGTTGGGAAATCAAAACCCCAATTGATTAAAGGATCATAGGCAAATGCCTCCAATATGGCCATCAAAGACTCTTTGTTGTCTCTCAAGACAGTCATCACGTGCTCACAAGTTATACGGAAGGATCCTTCAATTCCACTTACTTCCATAGCGTAATTAAGCATTCTCGTTAATCGAAAAGGTACCTTCTCGGGATATTTTTCTCTTAGTATGGCTGCCTCAAAACAATCACCGAAATCAATGTGTATTACCTTTCCTGTAATTCTATCGAGCATTAAGTTAGAAGGATGACGATCTCCTAAGCCTAGGATATATCCAACCATGGACATAACAGCAAGAGACCTTGTGTATGTTGTACGACGGTCAAGCCATGCTTCGGACGACTTGGACTTGAGCCACAAGACCTTATATAGATCTTGTCCTCTGGTATTATCCAAAGCTCCGGTAAAAACTTCTACTTTCTGCAATAATGTCAAGCTGTCATAATCAGGTGCCATTTGCAACATTATACGATGCTCGATATTCAACAATATCTTCCTAGATTCTCTATATTCCCTAATCAAAACGTGAAATGTATCACTATTAGGAACCCAACCAAGCAACCCAACCTTGGGTGACAATGGTATAGCAGAATATCTCTGAATGTCCAAATGTCTTTTAAAACATTCAGGGTCATTGAACAACAAAGTATTAACTAACCCGAAAAGTTGCATAACCAAGTTATCCTGTCTAATATCTTCATGACCTTTTAGAAGATAAAGGTAATCCTTGCCATCGCTACCCTTACAAGATAACTTCCTTGGTCGTTGTTTAGATGATATAACGGAGATCGTAGGATCAAATTTAGCAATTTTGACGACCGGTTTTCCTGCTTCATATGTTCCCGGGAGGGCTAATTCTAGATTAGTAGCTTCCTCTAACTTTGGAGAAACATATTGCAACTCCAAGCTGTGCAATTGAGTAAGTTGACGACTTATACGTCTGAATACATTGTAATAAATGTCCCAAGCCTGATTCAAATTTGTTATATCTTTCGTACGGCGAAAATTCAATACCCATTCGTAGGCATCTGCTAATTCACGACCAAAAGCGTTCGTAAAAGAAGACTCTCTCATCGTTTCAGGTCCATTTTGGAGCATTTGATGTAACGGCTCTAGCACTTCAAACATCTTATCAGTGTTACGTTCACCAAAGAAAAGTCGAGAAGCGTCTTCCAAGCCTTCATACCATTGTTCATGCCACAAAACAGCAACCCTAATTAATTCACGGCTTACTAGGCCAGCCTGATCTACAAGCACAGGCGAGTGCAACCGCATTTTATCAATGATAGAAAGAGCAGCTTTTTGGCGGCTAACGGACTCAGAAGTTACTGCAACTGCTAAAGGATACACCAATGCTTGAGGGTGAGCTTTCCCCAAATCAGACAAAAGACCAAACAAGGACCTACTGACTATGGGGTTCGGCTGGTGAATTCGGGATATTAACTGTGGGATGACTTCTAGCCAGTTGTCGATTTTTACCATATTGAAGCCCTCGGTCATTGCATGAGATGCTTCAGGAATTCCACCAAACTTAAACCACAATGTCAATAACCTAAGAGTGTCCTGTAGGGAATTTGAGTTCGACAACGCAATGGAGTGAAAGAAGCCCTTTATTGAAGGAATAACATGTCTCTGGACGGCACCTACTGGAATCATATTAGACTGACTCTTCTTGTCCTCGCTCGGAGCAATGTTAACTTGTTCGTTTTGCTCCATGATGTCACTTTGTCTTCTTTGGGTGTAGAGTGATATTACTTCAAAATTAGCCAAAGCCCAATTATGCCAAGCTTTATACCACTTATCATCAAAATGAGTAGCTAAAAGATAAGCACCTAGAATAATTTCAGATGTTTCATTACGCCAGTTTTGGTTTAAAGCTATTTGCCATTCACCTTGCTTTAAAAAGCAACGTGCCAAGAGCTTAGTATAATCTTCAACATGCTTAGGTATACCAGGGCCCTCAGAAGGTAATGGCTGGGTAATCAAATCATTCGGATTTAAACCCAAATCTTGTGACATTCTGGTAGTGAAGTCTACTAAGTGGCGCAATGCCTCTTTTTGTTGCCCTTTAGCCCACATATACTTTAATTGAGCGTATACAACCTGGGGTGGGGCTCTTGATGGATTTTCAGGCGAACCCTCTTCGAGTAAGAAATTCAATGACTTTTCTGCCAAATTCAATCTGCCAGATTTCCGGCAGAGATTTGCAAACTTTATCCACATTTCCATATCTTGCTTAGGCTTAATAACAAGAGCTCTAACCTTCAACATTCGTTGCCAAATATCAACATTTCTTTGACACCCAAGCAATCTTGTATTCCATGTCTTCCTCATAATGACGCGTTTTTCTGATCCCTGAGGTAAACACTTATATTTGATGATCTCTTCAAGTTCCGCAAGCATCTGGACCCTTACAACTACTCCATAGGCCCTGTTATAACTCTCACTAACGAGCGCGGTGATTTCTGTCACTAGCAAATCCCTAGCTCTCAAGATATGATTCGAAGCGTCTTCGAAGTTGTTTCTATGCAAGCTCAAGATAGCATTGAAAAATGCTTTATCAGGGGATTCCTCCTTCATGACTTCAATACAAGCATCCATTCTATCCCATTGGCCCAAACCCCAAGCAGCAGCTGCTGCTAAGGGAGCAACACTTCTTCTAATCTCACTAGATGAATTTTGCCATCTACTTTGGGCCAACTCTGACAATTGTTCCCATTCTCCCAAAGCATGTAAGCATCTCATTTTACCCATAGTAATCTCCATGTTATCAGGCTCATGTTTTTCTCTTTCATTATATGCACGTAAAGCATCATCCCATCTCTGTAACTTTTCATACCAAGTTTCTTTCAATTGAAGGTCGTGATGCATTTGAGCATGCTTCAAGATACCAACTGCAGCATCGGATTGCTGTAGTTGATTGTTTATGCTTATTAACGATTCAATTGTTGGAGTAGTTGGCTCTTCGTAAAACTCTAATTCCTTATAGTGGAGAGCCTTTGCATACGCATGGCACCTTTGAGCATATTGACCCAATGTACCAATCGCAATTGGAAGGGACTTATCATCATGTTCCATAAATTCTGCAAGATTTAAAAGAATTTGGTGAATTTCAGGTGGATTATTTGCAGATGAGAGAGCGATGCAAAACGCTTCAACTAATTCTTCCTGATGTTGTGAATACAATTCGTTCCAACAGCTGGCAAAGCTGGCGTTGAATAAGTCTTTTGCTAGAGGATGATAATCAGAAGAAAGACCCGCAC
Organism: Priceomyces carsonii; assembly: GCF_900007245.1. Lineage (NCBI taxonomy): Eukaryota > Fungi > Ascomycota > Pichiomycetes > Serinales > Debaryomycetaceae > Priceomyces > Priceomyces carsonii. The sequence continues at coordinate 342,951 of NW_026946675.1, read as the reverse complement.
ATGCTCTGATAGCATGTGATGGACTTTGTTTCAATAATTCCTTACTGAGCCTGGCTATCCACTCTTGCCAATCTTCTTTTGTGTGGCGCTGACTTGTATCCCAAGCTGCTTTCAAAGCTGCTTGATTAACAGGAAGCTTTTTAGAGGGCATATCAACATCTAGAACACCAAAGTTCAGGTTAACATCGTAATCTTTATAAATGTTCAAGTAGGCAGGAAGAGGATCGCCACTGAGAAGTTTGTTCACTAATTGCTCGAAGGTCGATGAGTGAATTTTTTGTTCCAATAAAACCTTTTTTATGACAGGAATGAATACGCTAAATTCAGCTCCCAACTGAAGTAACAAGTAGCTTAATGTATTCATTGCAGTAATCTTAAGCTCATCGTTTCCCAGACGAAGTACTCGAAGAATGGGATGAATAATTCTAGATGCCATGTCGTTCAAAGAAGCATGCTTGGAAAGTCTACCAATTGTCTCAATTGAGGCACGTCTTAGCACCAATGGCCCAACTTCGAACATTTTAACAATGTTCGGGACGATTATATGAACATAGTCTTCAATATTACTCCCAAAAACAACAAAGCTTTTCAAAACGTGCAACGAAGGTTCTCTCTTGGCAGATTTGTCTTCTTCAAAAACATTCAATAATAGAGTTAGAACGTCGGACATGTACATTTTAAATTCCCCTTCTAGTGCCTTCGAAATTGACTCGATAAGATTTATGATAATGACTTGAATATTCAAATGACTATTGATCTTGAAAAATTCTTTTATAACATCAAAGATGCCAGACAAATACGGCCTAATGTGTTGTTTAACAATCAATATTAATGCTCCCAACTGTTGAAAATAAAATTTAAGCATTGATGGTTGACATGTGTGCATTACATTGATGATGCCAGGAATTATTTGTGAAAGGAAGAAAACACACCTTAGTCCCAATGTTTGAAATATATACATGACAGCTTGAATCACTTTATTGTGATGCGCACTCAAAGAAGGGTCTTTCAATATCTTCATTAGGTTGTTGATAGCAACGGTTGGATAATATTCGTCATTTGAAGGTGACATACCTTGCATCAATAGAGCCACATCTACAGGTGGAGCATTCTGTTCTGTAGTAATGCTTTTTGAATTTTGCTCAACTTCTCTATATTTGTAAGGATCCAACGCACCCAAAATTCCAAGTAATCTAACTGTTTCTCTTCTTATTCTTGGAGAAGTCTCCAGTTTGAGAATTCCTACCAATATCCCTAACAACTGCGGATACTCTAACAATGGTTCAATTACATAACCAGAAGAACTAGCTAACTGACCGAGCGTATTTAGTGCAGAATCTCGTTTATATGAAGAACTTTGATCTTGAAAAGTATCAAGAATTAGATCCATTAGTTGAGGGATAAAAGGCTTTAAATCAGGTCCGCCGACAACTGCCAACTCGCCCAAGCAAGTTATAGCACTAGATGCAACAGATGAGCTACTACTTTTAGCCTTGGGTAAAAGAGCAGCCACTATCGGTTTAACATAAGGCCTCGTCAACTCCTTCGAGTTACTTATCAACAAAGATAATAATACTGCGCTCTCTTCGTTTTTTCGACTACTTGTTGAATATTGCAACCTAGACAATAACTCAATTAATGTCTTACGCAAAGATGGGACAATGTAGGCTGGATTAATGGATGACAATCTACCCAATATTCTTATCGCAACTTTTCGTATTTCAAAGACTTCGTCATTCAAAGCAATGAATAATAACCTTACATTCTCCGCTTGAGATAACTGAGGATCAAAACTTCCGGCATGTTCCAAAGAGTTCAAACCCTGTAATCGGATCTCGGGCACTGGGTCAGTGATCGAAATTGAAATCAATTTGTCAAGAACTTCGTTAACGGCGTTGAGGGCATTAACACTAGTCTGGTGGCAAATAGGATCCTTTATGAAAATTTGACAGGATGTGACTGTAGCAGTCTGACGAACCTTAGGGTTATTATGTGTCAAATAATTTATTGTACAATATCGAACGAATTCATAAAGCTGAAAATTTTCGAACTCGAATGATGATAACATTTCCAAAGCCTGGATTAAAATTGCACTGTCGTAAGATTCGTATTCTGGACTATTATTTGTTATACCGGTATCACGGTTAATCATCAATTGCCTATACTCCCGTGCCAGAGACTCGTCCATCTTCACTGTCCCATAAGGTGATCCTGGTGGCTGAAACTTTTTACCCGACAAAACCAAGCTTAACAAGTTTAAGAGCTTGATGTTGATTAGATTTACTAGAGTTGGAATATTATCAATGAGGGTATGAAGCACATCTTCCATATGCTTTGATAAAGAACAATTACTGAACATCATGTCGAGAATATCCCTTTGCAAATGCTTTGTCAAAGCGGGCCCAACAGCAATTGATAGTTTCTCTATGCAATCAAAAATTGCTGGTTCTGTATCCCGTCGAGCCAACCGGAATTTAGCTGAAACAATTATAGGAGAGTCAGACAAAATCAGGGAGTTTGAATCAGAGGAAAGGCCTTCTCTAATATTATCTAAAATAGCATCAAGATACGTAGCCATTTGGTTTCCTACCTCTAGAGCTATTAAACCAATACTGACGAAAATTGCACTCTTATCAAAATTTGCTGTTTCGCTATGATGCCCCTTCAATTTCTTCAATTGTGATAGATAGTAGTACAAAGTTCTATGTAAATACTTCTCCACGAACAACGTCGTATTAACCTTGCATAATAAAGGTAATATATTTGTGAGCTCTTGCCTAATTATTGACGATTTGTGATTCTTGTATAGCATCGTGTTCTCATATATCGTTTCAAACTTTGACACAACATAAGGATCTCTATAATATTTCACTAGTTCACGGTAGACTAATAAAGACCCATGGACAGATTCAATAGAAGTATATACGTAGTTTTCCTCAACATTTTCAAGATTTTTTGATGCTATATCAATGAAGAATTTCATCCAATGATGGCGTGAGGCCACATCCCTTTCATATATTATTTGCATACATTTTCTTAGTGTTATGGCAGCATCCTGTCTTATTACAAGTTTATAATCTTTTAATGCTACCCAGATATGTTCTAATATCTGATTAATGTAACCAAATAGTAAAGTAGGTGCATTATCCCCTAGGGCAGAAACTATAAGTATCGCAGCATGTCTTCGGTTCTCATGTTGTTTGTTTTCACTTTGAAGCCATTCAATTGCTCGCTTTGCCTCAAAATCAACAAAGTCTCCAGTGAGTGCTCCACCTGGAGTTGCCAACTTACCCAATGTTTCTGTGGCTTGCCGCATTATAGTCAAATCATTCGACAAAATCAAAGATCCCAAGTAGTTAGAAAACCTAGCTGTTTTGGTAGCATTTTCATCACCTACTCCAGAATCAAAATCTATCAAAGCTTTCAAAGCTGCAATACCACCAAGTTTTTCAGAAGGGTCTTTACCATGTAAAAGTTCGAAAATTCCCTTGTTGATGTCGTTACTGTATCTATTGAATTGTTCAGGTGATAAATCTCTGGCTACAGAAGCCAAATGATTTCGTAGCTCAATAGCATATGCATTTCTCACTTCTTCCTTGTTAGACCGTAATTCATTAAAAATCTCGTTGAGTGCTATGCCAACTACTTGAAGTTGGGATGATGACATAGCTCTCCTTACAATTTGACAAGAAAATAGTGTATCCTCGATGAAGAACTATAACAGATATCAGACAATTGGTGGCGCGCACTACAAATTTTATAAGCTCGAGGATTATCAGTATTTATGGAACAGAAAAAAGAGAGAAATTTCTAACAATACTAGGTCCATATTCATCATAATCAGCTTTAGTATAGCAGTAGCTTTTGAATTCAGATGTCTGAGCGAGTAAAGATCCTCCGAACCACACTGCATTTCTTTGTCTTTTATGAGAAATAACCTGTACATCAACACCTGTACTTTTCACGCCGCTTAATCTTTCACTGAGTTCGATTCTCTCATTAGCCAAACCTTTTAAATCTCTCTGCAATCTTCTGCCAAAGTCTTTGAACATAGTGGACCCCCCAGACAAAACAATGTTTTTGTAAAGCTTTTTTCGAACATCAATGGGCGATGCTTGAATTACTTGGTCCACGACAGTTGGTAGAGGTGTTAAGTAATCAGAAGAGTAAATTTCCGGATTGAAAAACATTTCTGGGGCTAAAAATCTCTCATAGCCGACATCGACAGTTTTCTTCTTGTCAGCGTATTCAACTATATACTGAGCAAACTTTTCTTCAGGATATTGGTCGAATTTCTTAAATTCCTTTACGATATCAGGACAAACATAGCAAAATTGCTGCTTAATCTTCTCAGCTGTTTGTAAGGATGTATCTGACTCACCCCTATCTCTCAACAAAGACTGTATGAATGTCGTGATATCCCTTCCTGCTAATGGAATATTCTTTATTGCAGTTCCAATTACATATCCTTCCGCAACAGGTATAACGTGGGTTACTCCATCTCCCGAATCTATAACGGTACCCGTTAAAGATCTATCTTGCACTTTAGAAGATGTCCACGAAGCAGCCAACGCCAAGACTGCCTGCACAGCTATATATAAACCAGCGCAGTTGAATGATTCAAACATGATTTCGGCAGTACTCTCCCTATTTTCTGGAGGATTTAGGGGCGGTTCGGTCAACAAAAAGTAATGGTCCTCTGGTTCACATCTCAAATACTTGAAAATCGAATTCTCCCAGAACCTTTCCATATGATCCCAGTTTTCGACTTGGCCATGCTTTACTGGATAAGACAAATTATAGTTCGGACCATTCGCAGCACTTAGTGCCTCATCCCCAATGAAAAAATCCAAGTCCTCTAAACCTCTTTTAGAAGACAAAGATGAAGATTTTAAGGCAGACTTTGATCCTTTAACGGACGAAGATGAAGTAGCAATAGCAGTTGGAAAGACAAAAGATGGTGAATCATTTCCTGCGAATCCTAATTTCGTCAATCCAGTACCATTGTCCATGACAACGGCTGGAGTTCCTAGCGATGCCATAGCTTTATTTAATAAATCAAACTTAATTAATGTAAGTTACAAGAGTAATCTCTCTCAATTGATTAAGCAAATACTGAGGAACTCTGTAACAATAACTTCTCCTAATAATTATCTCAATATATATCTCTTTCTGGGCGCGACACTAAAATAGAAAATAAATTGAGAACTCAAGAGTCGAAGAGTTGAAATTGTGCTAATTAGAATTCTACTTATAGCTACATAGTTTAATATTCATCTTTAGAGCTGATGATGACATCATTAATCTTAAGTATCATCCTTGTTAATTGAGTGGCAAGTAACAATTGTTGCTTCTTCCCAATTAATGGATCAATCACAAAAAGTTCCTTCATGTCATTCGTTCCTTTACCTAAACAATCAACTCCCAAGTGAGAAACATTTTCATTCACCTGCTTCGACTTTAGACTAGAGAGTGTTTCAATTGGATCCAAGCCTGAATTTTCAGCCAATGTCATAGGAATAGTATCGAGAGCATTCGCAAAAGCCCTAAAAGCATACTGATCTATTCCCTTCTGCTTGTCAGCTGCTTCGCCTACAGCTAGGGAGCAAGAGAGTTCAGCTGCTCCTCCTCCGTAGACAATTTTACTATCACGAATTAGATTACGAACAACGCATATTGAATCGTGAAGAGCCCTAATACCTTCAGCAACTATCATCTCGTTGGACCCTCTAACAAAACATGTCACAGCTCTTGTATTCGAGCAGTCTTCGATGACTAACATGCGGTCCCTTGTAGTTCCAAAGTCAAGTTCCCTTACAACTCCTGCCCTTCCCAACTTGTCTTCAGTTAAGTCCTCGAATCTTGAAACAATACGTCCATTGGTAGCAATGGCAAGTAGCTCTAATTCAGAGCCACCAATCCATCTGATTGCCGCCAAGTCATTTGCAAGTAATAGATGATTAGCTTCATCGTCAAAACCCCATTGACAGGCAACAACATTAGCGCCCGAGTTTTTAACACTTTCGATCATCTCCTGAAATTTTTTCTGCTCATAATCCTGCAAAACTTTAAACTCTTCAACCGTTGAAATGTCCAACTTATGCTTAGTCTTTGGTTTTGGTGGCTCAAACGGGCAAGTTAAAATAGCAATTTTAGCATCTTCAACTTTCTTTGGCATTTGAGCGTGGGAGAACTCTTTGTCCAATAAAACACCTTTGATTAAATGGGAGTCTTCTATTGATCCACCTACCTTGCTCTCCATTTTTATTAATTCAAAATCGACATCCTTTCTTTTAAAATCAGCAACAGCCAAAACAGCATCAACAGCCATTTGAGCAAATTGGTTGTGAGATTTTGATACTATTTTAGATCCTAAAGAAGTCTTAGCTGCCTTTAATAAATTAGTGTCAGTACTTTCATTAGTTATATCAATTTTTTCTGCTACTTTATCCAATTGTTGACAAGCAATCTTACAAGCCTCGTCAAAACCATTTGCAATTTTAATAGGATGAATGCCCTTTTCAAGTAATTCCAAAGCTTGATCAAGGAGCGCTCCAGCTAGGACAACAACACCAGTTGTTCCATCGCCAATTTCGTCATCTTGAGACTTAGACAATTCCACCAATAGCTTGGCAATCTCATTATCTAAATCTATTTGTGAAAGAATTGTTGCTCCATCGTTTGTAATAGTAATATCTCCATCTTGACTAACCAATATTTTATCCAATCCTCGAGGTCCTAATGATGTACGTATAATAGAGGCAACTGATCTAGCAGCTAAAATATGAGATTTGGTGGCTTCCACGCCATGCTTTCTTTGCTTCTTGCCTTGATCTCTAACAATAATAAACGGCCTACCCATTTCATCTTGGGCAACTATGGCGTTAGATAAGTCTGGGATCCCTTGCGCTGCTGCCATATTGCTATATTCTTATTAAATTAAAAAATTCTATCGCCGCTGATTGATATCGTCAATATTTTCATAGTTCAAAAACACTTTTGAGAAAATCTGTTCTGCTTGCTTAGGTAATCAATATATATATATACAAATGGATATAAGATCTACAGGTAAAGTTTACTGATATATAAATACAAGAGGAAATGTCATATTCGCCACGCAACGAGAAATAGACACTATTTTTTGAGTTATTAATTTGATAGTATCAAAACTCAGAGGACAACAAAAGAGAGGACTTATACATAGCTTGACTACCATGAAATACTTTTCTGGTCAATTAGATTTCATATATTATTGATAAATTAAGAATAGATGAGACTAGTGAGAAAAATGAGTCCGAGCAGTATTAATTACTTTGAACATTGAGATCGGTGACTTGAATTTCTTGAAACGTTTCTAATTTAACTTTTTTTTTTTCAGTATATTCAATTCTTGTCTTAAGAATTTTTTTAAATTTTTTTAAATTTTTTTTTTTTTTATTTTTCTTT
>NW_026946675.1:0-335485 GCF_900007245.1 Priceomyces carsonii | reverse complement strand
TTCTTGTCTTAAGTAATTTTTTTAAATTTTTTTTTTTTTTTTTTTTTTTTTTCCACTGCTCTTATTCTTTTACAGCTCAGAACAAATTATCATAAAAAAGAACGTAAACATGTCTGCTGAAATTGATGTTGAAAATGCAAATTTGGAGCAGCTAAGAGATATTTTAGTTAACAAGTCTGGTGACGTAGAAATAGCGAATAGATTTAGAGCTTTGTTCAGCTTAAAATCAATTGGATGTGAATCATCAGACGAGGAAGAAGCCAAAAGAGCAATCGATTATATAGCAGCATCCTTCAGTGATCACTCTGAATTGCTCAAGCATGAAGTAGCGTATGTTTTAGGTCAAACAAAAAATCTATATGCTGCTCCACATTTGAGGGAGGTCTTGCAATCAAAGAGCCAGCAATGTATGGTCAGACATGAAGCGGCTGAGGCGCTTGGGGCATTGGGAGATACTGAATCTTTGCCTCTATTAAATCAATACTACCAAAGTGATCCTGAAGTGGAGATAAGACAGACGTGTGAATTAGCTATTGAAAGAATAAAGTGGGAAAACTCAGATCAAGCAAAAACAGAGAAATTAGAGAAGTCTTTATATACATCTATTGATCCAGCTCCACCAATGTCGAGCGATAAGGAGTCAAGTGTTGAAAAATTGGCAAAAATTTTAAATGATCAAAATGAGCCATTATTTGAAAGATACCGTGCAATGTTTAGATTAAGAGATTTGGCAACAGATGAAGCCTGTTTAGCTTTGGCGACTGGACTTGATGACTCTTCTGCTCTCTTTAAGCATGAAATAGCTTATGTTTTTGGACAATTGTGTAATCCTGTTACTGTTCCTGCTTTAATAAAGGTATTAAAAAATGAAAACGAGGCCGGAATGGTGAGACACGAGGCTGCCGAAGCATTAGGATCAATTGCCACAGACGAGTGTCTACCAGTTTTAGAATCATTCTTGAATGACAAAGAAGCTGTTGTCAGGGACTCGGCTATTGTTGCATTGGATATGTATAATTATGAAAACTCCAACGTTTTATAGATTTAACCTGAAATAGTAGTTATGTGATAATATAATAATGTTATTGTAAAGGTGATCATGCATTCATTTACTATATGCAACTAAAAGACTCTGTGAGTACTAATTATTAGTTCTAAAGCGATATCCGCACTGTGTACATGTATAGAATACCGTAGCTCCTTCATCTGCTGACCTTAGTTGCAATGTATGATATTGCATCTCTTCATTGCCACACTTTGGACATTTCTCTTTAATTATGGCTCCTTCATCTAAATCTTCTTTTCCCAAGGAAGTCTTAACTACTGACCTTTTTAGCTTCAAAGCTGAAGGAAATGCATCCTCTGAAGATCTTGTAATAACCTTTAAATCGGCAAAATTGGACGTCGGATATCCCTTTTTGCAGACACTGCAATCTATCGTAGACTTCGACCCAACCGTGTCCAAGAGATTTCCACAATCAATACAAAATATAAGACTTCCCACGACAGACATGTCTATATCTCCATAGAATTTAATGACGATAAAAAAACAGCAAAAAAATCGATGAGATGGTTTTATATAAAGGTCTATCAAGAATGTTAATTATGCGCTTACTAAAATTTCAAGATAAGAGGAAAACTACCATCAACGTCATTATGGAAAATAAGGATTGAAATAACGGAACACACCCACTACAAGTCGTCGTAAAATCGTGAACTTGTATTTTTTATTAACTCGTTTAAGTTCAAGTCACATTTGAAAAACTAAACTAGAACTTTCCTCTCATCATACAACTTTGGACTATTTGCAAATATAAGTAATGCAGATGATATATCACATTTGCAAGTCTAATCAGCCGGCTAGTTTCTTTGAATTATATTTATACATTTTGAAACTAGAGCTTTAGAGCATTTGATTTTTTCAAACTTTAACCATATAAACCTTCCTCCATCGCCGATGGAACTGGCATATCACCATAGACACCAAGCCAGCTCACTGGTCTGGTCCAATTACTTGGCTGACTTAAATCAGCAAGTTTTATGAGTTCGTTGGCTAATACTTCGCCGTCTTCGAAGTTGTCACCTTCGTAAACGTAGGATACCAAAACCTTGATCTCTATCGTTTTCAAGTCACGACCTCTAAGGGAATCTGTTAGTTTAAGAATAAATAAAGAGTGATCGTAGGGTTCTTGGTACAATGGAATTGCGTGCTTCGTCAACTTTAAAGATTCAAACGATTTATCTAGCAAGTCTTCGTTAGTATATAAACGAACCAGGCCCGGTTTAAGCTCAGTTACCATTCCAGCATCAGATGAATCTAGGAGTATCAATTTTTTTACTTTCGAGAGTTCAATGAAAGGAATTATGACGTTCTCGACGAATTTGGCAGTGAATCCAGGAATTATCGGAGATCTCTGTTGAATAAGTACTAAGTTGAAGTCACTATTGTAGTACACCTCAATTGGAGTTGAAATACCTTCAGATTCAGCTTCTGGCCGATAGTCTGAAGGAGCGGCAAATGGATACATATATATATCACTTAAATTCCCAATCTTTTCGAAAGAGAAGGTGTGAATAAATAAATCAATCGCTAACTGCGATACATTACCTATGGCCACAGATGGAATAATCAACGTAGAGTCCTCAAACGTGGAAGGTTGCCCATCTATGGGATACCATATTTTCGATGTTTCAAGCATGCCTATTTATCAGTCTTATTACGTTGCCACTACAGACCTATTTATATGCGCGCAAGTATTTATTCACTACCATTTACTGTTACCAACTTGAATCACACAAAGATCCCAAATTATGAACTGAAGAAGAATTAGTGGAGCTAGTATTATTATTAATAGGCGGGTTGTTGTTACCTGCTGAATTCATCCCGATTTCCCTATTAAAAGTCGAGGCCAATCCGTTTAACACTTGGCTGTTACTATTGATGGTGTTATTGCTCGGAGAAGATAAGCCAGTACTTCCAACTGCCATCGAATACCACGACCCACCGGGCACATGGGCCTGATTATTTCCACCAAAAGAGCTATAATTACTATTTCCATTATTAATAATTGAACCGTTGTTGATATTATTGCTTGAATTTCCATTTGGTCCATTGGCACCACCAACATTCATATTACCACTATTCAAGTTAATATTGTTGTATAAATTGGAGCTTGTACTATTGCTGAGAGTTTTGAGTTCATTCAAGCTCATTAGTGAAGAGTTTGGGACATTCTTATTTCCAGAAGATTTAAGTAAATAAGACGGATTGAGAGTCGTCGAAGAATTATTGGCTAGTAGGGGGATCAATGAAGCCGAGGACGAAGACACTGTACCAGAAATTGATATTCCAGCATTGTTAGATGTCGGCGAAGTAGGTAGCTGATTTTGAATTGAATTAAAAGACGGTAGTTGTTGGTTTTGATTTTGAATTTGCAGAATTTGTGATGGAATCATGAAATTAGGACAAAGAGAATTTGTCACAATGCTTGAAGATAATCCTCCCGGTAAATGACAAAGTGCTTCAATTGTGTGACTGCTTGTGGGTGAATTATGATTTCCATTATAGTCGTTGTCGGAGTCATTCAACAAGGGTGACAAGGGTATTAAATTTGAGTTCGCGTTCGTGTTTAATGTATTATGATTTTGATTGGAATTCGCCAACCAATTAGCTTCCAGACTCTTGCATTCATGGTGATCTGTAATTGAGTCCTTGCAATTAAGTAATAATTGTGTAGCAAATCTCTTTAGCATGGAAAGCTTATCACTATCGTCGAATAGACTATTTTCGAGTATAAACCTGTTGATCAATATGTTAACTTGTCTTCTGAGATGCTCGAGTACCCTTTCAGATGACATCTCAAGGTCATTTGCACTTGTAAATTTTGATTTCTTATTTGCACTCTTACCTTCATCTAAGTGACGTTTACTTCTAGCATCAGTTAAAATGACTGAGCCCAAACTCGACCCCAAAGTTTCGGGAGAAGATAAGTCTGTCAAGTTGTCAAATATATCAGTTGCAGACGATTCTTTAGTGGTCGTGCTTGACGAGTCAATCGACTCCTCAGACACAAGAATCTGTGTATTTTCATCATAAATTTCTCTCCCCTGGTATGCATTACTGCACTCAAAATGGTGATCATGACTTTCGTTCACCACTACCAAAGTCCACTGCCCACTTCGAACGGAAAAGTTTGCCCTTATTTTAAATGGGCATTTATCAGAACGTCTCGACCCATCGCGAGCTCTCAATCTTGGTTCGCCATTGTGCTTCCTGGACTTACATCGAAAAACAATCTTGTTTGAATCAGAACGCTCAATAACTACGCTTATACCTTTTCTTGTTAGCAAGCAGTTCAGTAACCATGGCTTAATTTCATCTTTGGCTGTAAATTTCTGTGCTTCTAAATTAAGTTCAGACAAGGAGTAACTTCTCTGGTACCGGTCATTTGACATCTTGATATCCATTAAAGACTCAAAAGTATGTTAGAAATAAAATTCACTCAATATGAAGTAAGTATTTCATTTAAATATAAGTAACATTTAAAAAGACTTAATAATTTGTTATCACATTTCTGCGTGGGAAATGAATGGACACAAAAAATTCAAGTACATAAAATTTAAAATAGAATGATTTCAGTATATGAGCGCTTACAATTATGTTAAGCTCAAGGGTAAGAGAGAATTAATTGTATATGTGACTCTCAATTTCAATTGAGTTTCAGAACTGTGTCGATAAAGCTAATCTAGCACCGCTTCTCAATTCCAAAATAAAAAAGTATTTGATATATATGTACAAGGTATGTAAAAGGGGAATTGAAAAATGAATAATTCCACTGCAAGCTAGAGTTAAAATTCAAGTCCAGAATTACTCTAAAGAAACTTTTGCTCCCAATCCCTCTAAAGTTGCCTTGATTTTTTCTGCATCTTCTTTAGCAACATTATCCTTCAAAACTTTTGGAGCTGCTTCGACAAACTTCTTCGACTCTACCAATGACAAACCAAGCATTCCTTTGACCTCCTTGATAATCTTAGGTTTGGCCTTTGGGTCAAATGATTCCAACTTGATTGAAAAAATGGTCTTTTCTTCGACTTCTTCCTTGGGTTGTTCCTCAGCCTCAGCAGCAGCTGGTGCAGCGGCCGGTGCAGGCCCTGATGGTAAGGAGATATCTGGAATATTTAATCTTTCCTTCAACTCAGTTACTAATGCTGATGTTTCCAACAATGTTAATGTCGAGATTTGGTCGACGATAGCACTTATTTTTGGATCAACCGGAGCTTTTGACGCAGTTGTCTCGGTAGAATTAAAACGCACTAATGGCCTGAAAGAACTTCTATAGATTAACCTCAATGTAGGCTTAACACTTTGACGTAATAGAGACATACTGTTATTTATGATATTGAAAGTCTAAACTCAGTGTTCATTGATTGAAAATTTTGAGTACGCATTAATTAATAAATTAGACAAAATACACGCCCTCTCGGTTCTCTACTTAAGCTTTGTGAGTATTTGTTCAAGTTAATATATCGAACAAACCTGAGGGAAAACATAAAAAACTTCCAGATGGCATCGTTTAGGTTCTGTGCTGAATGCAACAATATGTTATATCCCAAGGAGGATAAGGAAAATTCAAGATTGTTGTATTCTTGTAGAAATTGTGACTATACCGAGCTTGCTGAAAATCCAAAAGTATACAGACATGAATTGATTACGAATATTGGGGAGACTGCTGGAGTAGTTCAAGATATAGGCAGCGATCCAACCTTGCCGAGATCAGACAAAGAGTGTCCTGCTTGTGGAAATCATGATTGTGTTTTTTTTCAATCACAACAAAGGAGAAAAGATACTTCTATGATTCTATTCTATGTTTGTTTAGAGTGTAAGAATGTATTCCGTGCATGAAGGTCAGTATGCCTCATCTGAGTTATTTGAAATGCAATGTATTATAGTCTCGATTTAGTGTCGAAAAAAAACTTAAAGATAAAAACCATCAAAAGGAAAAAAATACATATATTTGTATATTTATAATATAATTAAAATCGCACGAAATGATAAGTTAAAACAAAATATGAATGATGCTTTCATAGAGCAAGGACTTACTTGTGTAGATTTCTAAAAGGCCGCCATATCAATTAAAAATCACTAAAGTACTGCGCATAGGGATCTTCACCTATTGAACCATAGTCTAATTGCTCCTCTGGATAATGGTCAAATAAAGAAGTATCACCCACTCCTGCAGTTATAGGTGGTTCATAAGGAGTTTCTATGTCCTTGCTGAGTAGCTTTTCCCACACCACTTCCAAAAACCAAGGGTGATTTCTTATATCAGCTGGACCATGTATCAAGTTTCCTAGCCTCCTCGTAAGGTCTGCGGTAATTAATTTACTTAGCAAGTCAACTACATCAGCTCCAAAGAAGCTAGGATAATGAATCTTGCCAGAGAGAATTTTCTCATACGTCTTCATCGGAGTTGAGTCATAAAATGGCGTATAACCAGCCAACATTTCAAATATCAATACTCCTAATGACCACCAGTCAACAGATTTATTATATGGCTTTGAAGAAATCACTTCTGGGGCTATGTAGTCTGGTGTTCCACATAATGTCCAAGTGACTGTATTAACTTCTTTTGCAAAACCAAAATCAGTTATCTTTATATGTCCATTTCGATCCAAGAGAATGTTCTCAGGTTTAAGATCACGATAAATGATATCGTGACTATGTAAATACTCTATCGCTAATGTGACCTCTGCAGCATAAAATTTTGCGACTGGATTAGGGAATCTATGCGATTTTCTTAACAAGCTAAATAACTCACCTCCTTCAATGTAGTCCATAACCATAAACAAGTTTTTCGAATCTTGAAAAGTTCCCCACATTCTGATCAAAAATGGATGTTGAACAAGTTTCAACATTCTGCGTTCGTCATTTGTGTGCTCTACTTGCCTCATTTTGATAACTTGGTACTTCTTCAACACCTTTATGGCATAGTATCTACCGTTGTGCACCGAGCGGACCAAATGCACTCTGCCAAATGATCCCGTCCCTAATGTTCTCATTATCTGAAAGTCAACAAGGCTATACTTTCCTTTAGAAACCGTAGACCTCTCTGGCAACAAAGACTTCTCAATTGCTTCATTGGCTCTTTGTTGTTTTATATTTAGCTTTTCCGTCAGCTCTTGAGAAGTCTGACCAACTTGCGAAAGCTGATCAGAATATAGTGGGATATTTTGCTGGTTCATATGTTGCATAGACTCAACGTTATCAAGTAAATTACTCTTAACTTGCACAGAACGGGAATTATTGTTATTCAGCTTAGATATATGAAGCTTTCTTAATATATTTGACATAAAATTGAATTGTCTGATGGATAATATAAAGTGATATTAGTTATCACTTGAAGTTGTACAGAAATTGACAGGGCCCGATTGATTTTCACTTGCAGTCAAAAAAATGTATATAGACAATGGATAATTTCATCCAGTTAGAAGAAGCTCTTCAAAGTTCTCTTAGATGTCTAGATATTCAATTGCCTCAATCTTAGGTTATCAAAGATCAAGTAGTTTGGAGGATGTAAACTTGTTTGCCTGAGAAAGATTTAACTATTAAACGTCAGAACCAAGCTCAGCTACTCCGCTACGAAGAACAACTAGTATTATCGAACGCTACGTCTAATTAATAATTTCCCTTTTTATTTACATACAGGCAAGCATGTGGAATAGGACAAAGAAGATACAATAACAAAAAAATAGGTGCATGCACCTGAAGCCTAAAGCTCTAATATAAAGAAGCAAAATTGAGTAAATCTATGAACAATTGACTTGCTCGTCAAAAGAGAAGTCAGTTGGATCTAAATCTAATGAATATTTTAAGCAGTAGTGTTATCGTTTTCAACAAAATCACTTATTTCTTTGTTACCGCTAACGATTTGTTGAGTTTTGTTCAGAATATCGATAAAGCTCTCAAACTCAGTGTAAGGTATATTCTCCCTATTACAATACTTTATCAAATCCTTCCCGTGCTTTGCAAATAACAAATTAGTCTCCTTTGCAGCCGACAAATCAGAGACGCCATCACCACAGTAAAACAATAACGGCGCAGTTGTAACATCATACCCATTTCTGACGAGGTAATCTTTAATAGACTTAGATTTATCGTGACCGAAGCCAGATTCTGGGTGTTTATAGACTATCTTCCATTTCCCTGTGGCCTCGTCGACTTCAACACTATTGCTGATAATCTCAATATTTGATACGGCTTCATCACCAACAAGCTTGCTCAATAAAGCGAATATTATTGGCTTCATTCCTGAGCTGACAACAACGACAGGTATGTTCTTCTTCTCACACCAATGATAAAATTCCTTGAAGCCAGGGTCTAGCTTGATATTCTTCAATAAGAAATCAATACATTCGGGGAATGGAGTATTAATTGAATCTAGCATTTCAACAAAGCCCTCTCTGAAGGTCATTTTGCCATCTAAGATATCATCGTTTACCTCCAATCTTCTTTTCCTTCCAAAGCCGAGATTCTCTGTGAGGTAGTCATTTGAATCCTGCAACGTAACAGTACCATCCCAGTCGGTAAATACAATCGCAGGTGGAGTGCTCATATTTTGAAAGATTACAAGTATAGCTGACGCTAGAATAGTGCTGCTGGCATCTTTATATTTATCTTCGTCACTACGACGACAGCATGTCGTTGATGTCGTACGGAAGGCCGCCAAGGAGGAGGCAAGGTTATGAGCACGTGTTAATCGTGTCTCAAAATTGATAGTACATAGCAAGTAAACGGCTTCAGTATGTAAAAATCTACACCACAGAGTTTTATATTGCATAGAGTTTAAATTTCGTTTGCTTCTGGTATATTTAACCATATCACTAAAAGGTTTAGGCTAAATTTGATAGAGTTTGATAGATTTTAAACCATTTCTGAGACTACTTACCTTGGTTTTTTTATAAAAATAATCATAATAGTTTGATTAACTCCGACAGCCGAATCATGTTTGAAAATTTAAAAGCGTTTATAACGCATGGGAAGCAGGCAAATGATATCAAAAAGCCACTGGTTAGTGAAAGAACTTATGGGAAAGGAGATGAAGTCTATTCGGATCATAGTAAAAACGCAGCTCAAGCTTTGTCTAACTTGCCATCCGAATCAATGAGTGAGATTACAAATGCCCTAGATGACGAAAAATACTACAATGCTTCCAACGAAAAGAGTAACACCGAACATACGAAGGCTAATAATGCTAATATTGATAAAAGCAATAGATACGAAGAAGCAGCTTCCCACATCGTTGAACAGGAAAAGATACAGCGGAAAAAGTCTCTTAATTTTCCAAATTTAGAAAGGTATCAAATAATGGAGCAGATGGGCGAAGGGGCTTTCTCTGTGGTTTATAAAGCAACACATTTACCAACTGGCCAAGCCGTTGCTATAAAAATTTTAAGAAAATTTCAGATGGACGATGCTCAGAGACAGTCAGTATTAAAAGAAGCGACTATTATGAGGCAATTGAATCATCCTAATATTGTAAAATTTATCGAGTTTATTGATCTGGAGCATTACTACTACATCGTTCAAGAGATAGCGGTTGGAGGGGAAGTATTCACAGCGATAGTAAAATATACCTATTTTTCGGAGGATTTATCCAGGCACGTAATTAGACAAGTCGCTGAAGCAGTAAGATACTTGCATGAAGAAGTTGGAATAGTTCATCGAGACATCAAACCAGAAAACTTATTGTATACACCTATAGATTTTAAACCTTCAATGAACCCTATTGCAAAACTTAGGAAGTCCGATGATCCAAATACCAAAAGGGATGAAGGTGAGTTTATACCAGGTATTGGAAGTGGTGGTATAGGAAAAGTTCAACTTGCAGACTTCGGGTTATCAAAGCAAGTTTGGGAGCACAATACAAAGACACCTTGTGGGACTGTGGGTTATACGGCGCCTGAAATTGTCCGCGATGAAAGATATTCGAAAGAGGTTGACATGTGGGCCATAGGATGTGTCCTATATACCTTGTTATGTGGCTTTCCACCTTTTTATGATGAAAGCATCGAAACTTTGACGGAAAAGGTTGCTAGAGGTGAATATACGTTCTTGAGTCCTTGGTGGGATGAAATTTCTCAAGGAGCTAAGCATTGCGTTTCCAAACTATTAACCGTTGATCCTGGGAGGAGGTACACTATAGATGACTTGCTAAATGATCCTTGGCTCTTGAATGAGGGTCGTAAGACTTTCCGCCACCCAGTTAAGACTTCTAACAGTAAACAGCATCCTATTCAAAGCATTAACAAAAAGTTTTCAACTAATAAAGAGTTGTATTCTCCTGCTGCTGTTGCGTTGAGGGATGCTTTTGACGTTACCACAGCTGTCCATAGAATGGGAGAGGAGGCTGCATTATCATCTAGAGTTGGCATTAAACCCATAGATGAGCTAGTCGAAGAAGATGAAGGTGATTTCGGAGATCAGGATGGTGAGAGAAATTCTTCCGTTACGACTCGTATGACTCAGAATGGGGACACTTCCAGGAAAATTAAACATCAAAGACAGGTTAATTTGTTTGACTTGAATTTGGGTGGTGCTTCCATATTAGAAAGAAGAAAACATAAACCAGTCCCTGTCAGGAGTCTGTGAGTTCCCATTTGAATAGTCTTTTTAAGTTTATTCGAGTTACAAGAAAGAATAATTTGATAAGGCCTACTCGCTTGAGTGAATTAGGGGAATAAACATTTTATAAGAATAAACGTAGATATATACATCAGCATTGCTATATATTTATATCTAGATATCTACATACACATGAGTAAACTTTTTTCTTTTTATCTATCTATCTTTATGCAGTAATCGCTGATTTATACTAGTGATAAATTGAGTATTTTTTCGCATATTGATTTTGATATTAGTAACGATTAGATATCGTAAGCAACTTGATATTTATGACATACTTTTCTAATGAAGGAAAACGAAAAGTTTGGAGTTGGTTTACAATTGATCCATTTTGATGTACCATCAATACTAAAACATGCTGCTGTGCAGTTGGAAAATGGTGCAGCCAAAGGATCAAAGCGGCGAAAGATCGATAGGAACTCGAACGGACTAGTCATCGGAGATTTGCACTATACTGATTTTAACGAAAGTATAAGAAACAAAGATGAAGACAAGACTTTCTCGAAGTTCGAATGGGTTGTCATTGCCAATAGGCAGTTAAGACTCAAATCAGAATCACCCATCCTAATAGGTGATTTTTCTAATAAATTCCAAGATTTAAATGGGACTTCAGCGTCTACGTGGCAGCTACAAACAGAAGAGATCAAGGTCAGTATTGATTCAGATGACCAGTTAATTTTAATTAAAAGTAAAACTAACTCAAAGCTTAAGTCACTGCTTTTACTCTCAATCAATATTGCTTCGTATGATAAGAAGCTTAAATCTGTTTTAAGAAATGAGTTATCTATTATTAATCTGCCTGCTCCCAAGAGAAACTTTAATACATTATCGTTTGACCTGCCCTTACTTACAATCATTTTCGATGCTCAAGCGAATGAAGTAGATATTGCCATTGATTTTAATATACGCTTAAAATCAGGAGTTTTCAACTTTTTTCCTTCGGATTTGATAAGTAAAATTTCATCAATTGTGTTGAGTAAAAGCCAAGAAATGGGATCTAAGCTATGGTCTTTTGACACGGATTATAACTTGAATGAACCTATATCGCCTAGATTATTCTATAATGTTATTTCACATCAAACTTCGAAGATACCGAAAGTTGAGAAGCACTTTGATATTCCTGAGCTCAACACCAACCTTTTAAAGTTTCAGAGAAAGTCTGTAAATTGGTTTTTGGAGAAAGAAGGAGTTGCATACGATTGGGAAACCAGTAGATGTATTGAAGTTCCACTTGTTGATCATGACACAATTGAAGGCATCACAAAGTACCTTCAAGATCGGAACTGTGATCAAGAAGGTTTGGATCACATAGATTATAAGCTTCTTTCGGTTTTAAACAGGTTTTGCTTTGGCTGGCTGCGGTTCCTTATAGAAAATGAGATTTACTTTTTTAACAAATATTCAGGAAACATTTTAAAACGGATTACTGCTTACGAATATTTTTTGTTTTATCATGACCAGCAGAACGCTGAACTTTATCCCAAACATTTGCCAGCACAGGGTCTCTTAGCTGAGGAAATGGGATTAGGAAAAACCGTTGAGGTCACTACTGCTATTTTAATGAATCAGAGACCAATTGACGAAATCAATGAGCCTGTAAAATTGAAACTCCTGCCATATGGCGATGTGAAGATCGTAATTAAAGCTAGGACCACACTTATAATAGCACCAGATTCTATATTAAAACAATGGGTAGAAGAAATTTCTACGTTAGCACCTTCATTAACCGTAACCATTTATGGCGGTGTTGGGAACTACCCTAAACTTCAGAACAACGCAACTTTGGTGGCCGAGTATCTACGAAGCTTTGATGTTGTTTTTACGACTTACTCCACAATTTCAAAAGAATTAGATTATGCATTGTATTCATCTAAAGTCAAACCAACTAGGACGGCAACTAAACGCAAGTATACTTATACGGATGATCAGTATGACATACAGGGAATATCTCATCGTGACCCCAATAACAATAATGAGAAAAGTTTAGAGGATGCTTTGAAGGAATATAGGTACCTCTTCCAGCTTAGTCTATCCAATAAGAGATCAAAAATGAAAAATCTGGATTCTTCCGAGAATAAATCAGACATTGATTATGAAAAAGAACTAATGGATGAGATTCAAATGGCTGTAAATCATAATAAACTCCCCCCAATTTATTCAAATACTGACTATCAGTCACCACTCATGCTTAGTCAGTTTTGGAGGGTGGTATTGGACGAAGTACAGATGGTGTCTTCTAAGCTTTCAAGAGCTTTTCAGTCCGCAGCTTTAATTCCCAGATTTCATGCTTGGGGGGTATCTGGGACCCCAATCAAGAAAGATTTAAATGATTTGCATTCAATATTAAAATTCTTGAAAATAAGGCCCTTTGATGGTAACGCCAAATACTTTTGGAAGACTTTTACTATGCCCGATGATGGAAGCAATAAAGATTTTATAAGGTTATGGACTATTGTGGGATTACGACATACAAAAGCGATGGTGCATGATGATATCCAGCTTCCTCCCCAAAATCGTGTTCTAATGACAATTCCTTTTACTGCCGTCGAACAAGAAAATTACAACCAGACTCTTGAGGAATGCCTTGCTACTATATGTCTTGATATTAATGGAAATCCTGTCTCGGATGATTGGGAACCTTCTCCAACTGTTCTTGCATTTATGAGGAGTTGGCTAGTTCGACTTCGTCAGATTTGTTGTAATCCTCAAATTGGCAAGCTTAATATTTCTTCAAAAAAATACAAGACACGAAGTCATGGCTTTCAAGGAAGAACCGTCAACACTATACAGGAGCTCAAGACCTTAGAGAATGTCCTTGATGATATGTTGGCAAGAGCTGCTGATCAAATATCCGAGGCAGAGAGGCAACTAATTCAACTCTACATTGATGTTGGCCAATTTGAAGAATATATTTTAGAGCCTAAACGAGCATTAGAATTTTTAGAAATGGGCGTCATACAAACTCAGAGAATAATTCATAGATTAGACTTAAATGTGGAATCTCTCAAGAGAGGTTACCAGAAATACAAAATTGAGAAAAATATTGCTGTAAATGATGAAGATCAAGATGACGAGGTTAATGAGGAGTCAACGCTAAAATTTCAAGAGGATGCTGTAATGCGAACATACGAAGAGAAGATAAAAACTACAAAACTAAGGATCAGGGCATGGAACATTTTATTACATAAATTTTATTTTTTAATTGCATCAGGATATTTCCAACTCTATGATAGTGAATATCAAGACAAAATAAGGCGACTTGGGACCATGGAAGCTCCTTTAAGTGTTGCTTTGTTGGAATTTAAAGACAAAAGTGTACAATATAAGTCTGATGAAATTTCAACATTAATAAACGGGATTCCTCATCACGATCTTAATTTCAAAGAACTTAACTATTTGAAAGAATTTGAACCTGATTCTATTAGAAATGAAGAGGAAAGAAGAATTTCACAATTTATATTTTTAGAGCTGAAGTTCTATGACTTGGCTGAAAAAGCGAGGCAGAGTATACTAAAAAGCTCTATCAGGAACGTTGAGAAAGTAGTATATTCAAGAATCACTTCCAAAAGTCTCTACTGTCTGTCTGAACTACAAGATAATGGCTCAACATTGCTACCCAAGAGTTCAAAGTCCTTTTTTAATGCTTTACCAATTATCGACATAGATCCAACGAGGGACCTTGGTATATCTATGAGGGCTAGAATAACTGTTGATAAAATAGACAAGCTCATTATGCAGTTAAATGAACAAGCTAGAGTCATAAATTCTTGGATGACCGAATTAGTTAGCATACTTTGCAAGCCTCTCGTGACACACGACAAAAATCCAGATGGTGAAGAATACGAGGATTCAATTAGGGATCAAGATAAAGTATCCTGTTATCTTCATGTGCTTGTTCAGTCTTTGACTGAGAGATCTGAATACGTGTTAGGAGGTGGAGCATCTGTGAAGATTGTGAGTGTAAAGAAACAGCAAGAGCATGATATGGAACTAGAACTACAAAAAATCAATGATGCCATGTTTCTAAATAATCTTCAGGAAAAGAGGAAGGTATCGAGGCCATCAGTTAAAACATCACTCAACGAGGCGCTCTCTGATCTTAGGTCAATTGATGCAGATCTCCGGGATGAGGAATTTTTAGATAGTGAATTGCTAAAACTCCAATTAAACTTAATAGAATCCTTAAGTAAGAAGCTTAGAATCGTTTTCGAGAACCAGAAAGTTTCTCAGGTGTTACTACAGAAGGAGATATCGCAAAATTGCAATGCCGTATTTAATGCCCGTATTGACTACTTTAAACAGTTGCAGCAAATATCTGATAGTGTGAAGCCTCAGTCCTATGCTTTAAATCAAGACAATTTGAATCTTCATGAAATAGATCTCTATTTCAGAAATTTCACTAGTTCTTGCATGACGATAAAGAGCTCAATTGATAAAGCAATCGCAAAGTTCCGTTATCTCAAGTCTTTAGTTAAGCCTGAAAAAAGTGATGATAATGATGATAGTCTCACTTGCATAATATGTCGCTCAATGATAACCATTGGGTCTTTAACACAATGTGGACATAAATATTGTAAGGAATGTTTGGAGCAGTGGCTAAGAAACAATAGAACTTGTCCAATGTGCAAGTCATCAATTAGCATGAACTCTGTCTATAATTTTACTCATCATAAACCGAACCTAAAAATGAACCAAGTTGAAGAAAAAAAGAGTGGAGATAAGGCTAATAGTAACTTATATTCTATATATCGACCAGTTGAAAGGAATATTGTTGATGACATTCAAAAGGTGCGATTGAAAAATTCTTACAGTTCTAAGGTTGATTTAATCGTCAAGCAAGTTTTATACTTGAAAGAAAAGGATCCGACTGTTCAAATTGTGATATTCAGCCAATGGCAAGATCTTTTGTATATATTAGGAACTGCATTTAAAACAGTGAATATTTCGTACTTGGGTTCATATGGAACACTAACACCAGAAGTTGGTGGTGGGAGACGTCGCTCAAAATATGAAAGTGTGGAAGAGTTTAAGGATACGAAGAGAGGAATAACTTGTTTCTTGTTAAATGCGAAGGCTCAGGCTAGCGGGTTGACCTTGATAAATGCTACCCACATTTTCCTTTGCGAGCCATTAGTAAATACGTCCTTAGAACTACAAGCTATATCAAGAATTCACCGAATCGGTCAGACAAAAGAAACAACTGTTTGGATGTTTGCGATAGAAAACACAGTGGAAGAAAGTATTGTTCTAATGTCGACTAACAAAAGGTTGCAATATCTAGATCAAAACTTTGAAGGCCAAAAAAACAAAGGATTTCGAGGCCCAGGAGGATCAGTTTTAAGATCTGAGGGTAGGAGTCTCAGCAAAGCTGAGTCTATAGCCCTTATGAATAGTGGAGGCATAGATACGCTAATAAACAAAGGAAATGGTGAAGGAGAAACAGTAACTAATGCAGATTTGTGGAACGCTTTTTTTTCTACGACATCCGTCATGCCTTCTCCCATAGGCGAATCTAACTCTTAAGGAATAGTATATAAGATAGTATATAAGAACTTGCATAAACAATAATTTTTTCCTATTTAAAAACATAAAAAAGAAGTGTCATCATAACCGCTGTAAACTTTTCCCCCATCACTAAGTTCAGAGCAAATATTAAGAGCAACATCGTCTGTTATGTTGAGCTTCTGAGCAATCAATTGACAAGGAACGCCTTCTGGCATTGTACCGGAATATTCTTTGAGTACATCATAGACTTTGTCACTCATCGATTTTGGTAACTCCATGCCATTAGAATCCTTCACAAATAAGTTTTCCTTCTTGTCATCTACCTTGCTTTTAGCTGTAACACCATGTGCTTTCAAGTGACACGCGATAGCGCTCAAGTTATGATATAAAATCTCATTGCTATCGACAACTGGCCTAATTGTTGCGTGCTGAATATTTTTTTTCCCATTAAACTCTTTTAAAGCCCCACATATGAAGACATATTTATTTAATTCTTTTTCATACTTTTCTGACTCTTCACTTGCACTGGTAGATTGTTCATCGACCCATTTTCGCACATCGATAGTACCCGTGCCATCCTCCACACTAATGATAACAGCGGAAGTGTTGTTGTCGACCTTACGAACAACGCCAATAAAAGAGATGAAGTTAAGCTCAACATTATGGATCTTAAATTCGCCATCTGGAACAGGCTGCGTTGCTTCATTTATTTGTTTAATAGTGACAGGAGTGAGACTAGATCTAAGTTGTTGCTTTTGGGATCCATTTACTTCAGAATTGAAGCCACCTCCTCCATCCATATCTTGTGGGTTCTGGAATCCCCCATCCCCATACGCACCGTAGTTACCAAACTCAGACATTAATTATTCAATTTGTATATGTTATACAGAATCCTATTCTAGATAAGATGTGATTAAATGAATACGCGTTTGAAAATATTCTTATGTTTTGTGACATGTTAATTCAAAAGCTAGACTACTAACAGTATTTGAAAAAAATAGATCTTGGAGCTCGCATTACGTCCCCACAAGAGGCACTTCATGAGTATAGTTTTTTGATTTCAAATTAGCTACTTCTAATTTAATTGATACTATCAGCTAACTTTTGGAATCTATCCATTTTGACTTTGCTGAAGTTCATATAAATGAAATGAACTCAAATATTGATCCAACGATCACTGAACTGGATCTTTTTCAGACGGACTTAGGACAGGAAGAAAGGTCTCTGGATGAAATTCATGGAAGGAATCTACAAGAGCATCATGAAGTGCATTCTGATGATCGATCTGTTGCAAGAGTATTTGGATTAAATGAATATGTGACTAGTCCGAATCCATTGCAACCAGGGAGTCAAAATGAAAATTCGACAGCAGCTGCTGCGCTTAATATTATTCAATTAAGTAATTACAATGGCGAAGAGAGTGCAAGTACTATAAATCACGAAGATTTTGAGCGATTTGCTAATAGCCCCTACGATGATTTTTCAGGTCTTGGTGAGATTAAACGTAATTTAAGAACCAAGCCTTCTGCAGCAATCTCTCAGGTCAAACTCGTTCAATATAATCCTATTGAGAAAACGAAAAGACTCGGAAGACCACGAAAGCACATGACAAAGAGCCTACCTTCTCCCGAAAATTCCTCTTCACAGAATTATAATGAGTCAATTATATCTAAATTCAGGTTTGATACCCTCCCAGTTGAAGGACCAGGTTCGCGTGGTGGTAGAAGAGGTGTACGTCCCGGTCCTAGAGGCAGAATTGGAATTGGTAGCTTGAGGCAGCGACAACATCAATCAACTTTGAGCTTCAACAACACTTCTAGTAATTCAAATTTGGGGTTGAAAATACAAAAGCATGATTCAAATGAATTTGAACTTCAGAAGCTGTGCGCCTCTGTCCAATGTGATGTGGAACTGACCTTAAATGAGAGCAAGAAAGAAAGGAATTTGGATACAAAAGAGAAGAAAAATTCGAGAATAAAAGGGTCTTCCACAAGGAAGAATTCTCGCTTTCTTAAACTCACTCCGATAAGTCGAACAACAATTTTGAGAAATCGGAGCTGCATTAAAGGTAATGAGGTTGAACCAGTAATTGGCTTAAATTTTGACTTATATGACGATAATGTTTTAAAAGCGGAACAAAATTTAACTGCAACATCTGAAAGTTTAGCTTTGGGGTTTCCTGTAACTGTAGCCCCGTATGCTAGTGATATTTTGAAGATAATAAGTTTTTTATACAAATTCAAAGATATTGTATTGCTTGATAAAGTCGGCCCACAAAATATAGAGAGCGGCTTGAGCCTCCCTTTTAAAAGTCAAGCTATCATATTAAACACGTCAGCCAGCATGCCAGCTGTTGAGATTAAGGATTATGACTCCAATTATGTGTCTTCAGAAATGGATTTATTATTCAATCGTCTAATGCTGTTAATATTAAATCAAGAAAAAATTTCCTCCATTTCAAACTCAATTTTGCAATTGAGGCTGTTGATACCACAACTTGGTTTACCTTCTGAGTGGCGGAGCTCTAAATCTAATCCATTTAATTCAACTGAATTTGAAAAAGAAGGCTTGCGTGGAATTAATGATCCAACTGACAGACTAATAATGTTGCGAGTGCTAGTGGATTGGTCTCTAATTACCTCGGATGATGTACGTAAACATATAAATGAATATTTGGTTAACCAAAACTCATATGGTGAAACTTCTTACGTAGCTAGATCTGTCTTAAAAGGCTTGAAAGGCGTTGAAGATACTAGCGAAGAATTGAAAAACAAGAAATTAAAAAGTGTACCAAACGACGACCAACCTACAGTTGGTCCAACTTCAAATCCTCTTGATCATAATCTGCGTCTAAGACTAGAGGAATTGTTTGCTGGTGATTGTGGCTTTCATATTGGTAGATTCTATTTAGCTCGGATGGCCGATTCAGCTAGTGGTGGCCTCGATTCATCGAAAATAATGAAAGAGGCACTAAAGGTGCATCAAAATAGTGGAGGTTCCTCTTTGTTCAAGTTGTATGTACTTGATGTACATGAAATGTTGGTAACCTCATTGACAACTTATGGGGTCGAGTTTGATGAAGAAGGTGAAGAATTGCCTGCTCGAAATTTAACAGGTGAACATTGGTATGAAGTTGCGAACAATATCGAAAGTCTCGGAGCTTTTGTTCATTATCTCTCCCTACGTCTTGGTATTAAGAGTTCAGAAGAACCAATCAATGTTATCAGTAGAGCTTCTACCATTTACAAGCCTGTATTAAGCCTACTTAATTACCTTTCTTTTGTTTTAGAGGTGATGCAGAAATATGACAGTCACACAAAAGATCTTAATTTACATTCAATATCACAACTAGATTATGGCTAAAGAGATAAGGAGTGCTCCATGACGAAAGCTTTTTCTTCAAGGTATAAATATTACCTACAATGCTACAAAGATAAAGAACTGATAACTATTATGAGTAATGTTCTTGATGTTGACTGAATGGTATTCTCTAGTGACTCATTACTTTGTTGATCTAGCGATAGCTCCAGGTG
The DNA here is from genome assembly GCF_900007245.1 of Priceomyces carsonii. Classification (NCBI taxonomy): domain Eukaryota; kingdom Fungi; phylum Ascomycota; class Pichiomycetes; order Serinales; family Debaryomycetaceae; genus Priceomyces; species Priceomyces carsonii. Next base: position 315,766 of record NW_026946675.1, on the reverse strand, counting down.
CAAATTAATAATAGATTGCTAGCAAAATCATTCAATCTAGATCATACTTGTAACGTTTTGTATAGGGTTGAATATTGGTTGGGTTCATAATACATAGACGATTTTTCTTAAAACCGCGTTGATCCCAATAAAATATCTATCTTCTCTTTCAATACGTCCTCATTCTCTATGAAATATTCGGATCTCCTAACGAGTTCTTCATCATAGCTGTCATCACTTTTTAAAGCCTTTAATGTGGTCAGCTGGTTCTCGACCCACCTTTCTATGAATTTAGCAGGATCCTCGCTCAATTCTTTATAGAACTTTTCTCTTCTATTTGCATTTTGTAAAGCAACAATTCCCAAAGAAATACGATTATTTATTTTTTGTATCGTGTTATCTGACCTTGTTAATTCCTCGAAAGTGGATTTATTAAATTCCAATAAGTCTTTTTGAATTTCGGAAACAGAAGGGGGTAACTCGACCGGAATATCTATGACTACTTCACCCAAAGTTGAAGACTTTCTCGTATTTACTTTGTATGGAATAATAATTGGTTCCCTAGGTTTAAAATGAGGTTGCAATAATTTGTAAAGATCTGAAAATTTAAAGGAAGATACCCCTAAAAGTTTATGCAAAATCTCATCACATTCAACAGTCGAGAGTTCATCATCATGAGCTCCTTGGTTTATATCGTTTAACGCAGATGCAGAGGAGACAGCCGGTATGTTCGTGAAAGAGCTTTGCTTCTTTAATAAGGACTTGTACAAGGAATACTGCCATATGGAAAAAATAATCTCCTGCAGAGTCGCTTCTTGCTTGCCTACAAATTGAGCAAGTACATCACTTATTCTTAAAATGTTTCCCTGGGCTTTTACCATCAAAGCAATTTTTACGTCAATGTCAAAAATACCCTCCCGCTTAATATCCAATCCGTCAAAATCAGATTGTCTACCATTTTGAGCTGGACCAGTAGCTTGATCTCTCCATTCGATGAGATTATTTGAGGCACCATTTAATTCAGGATAATCATCATTCGGAATTATGTCCACAGAGATGCCTGAGAGTAATGAGTTAAATTTTAAGGATGGTTTATCAATGTCCTTTTTATTAGTATTTAAAAAACGACCTTCTACTCTCAATGTCCATGAGCCTTCAGATGAAGCGAGATCTGGAAGTGAGTGACCTTGCTCTTTTAAAAGTTGTTTTTGCCAAGGTTGATTTTCACAAGTATTATAAACAAACACCCTCAAAATACCAGTTTCTCGTTTAAAGTTTGAGGGCTGAATTGCCTTTTGTTGTATTGCCTGAAAATCTAACGCTTTTTTAGAGACTAAAAGATCAATTTTACGCTCAGCGTCCTTAAGTCTCTTATACAAGTTCAAATTTGGTACCTTATCGTATAAACTGCTGGGTATTATTGTATCCGTCGGAGTATATGATACTGTTGGGGTTGCGGAAGGGTTTGGCCTACCTCTATTTGGGGGAGCGTGTCCCTTTGCACCTTGCATATGATTGATCGACTGGTTAGGTAAAGGAGGCATTGTGTAGATAGATAAAGAAACTTTAAAATTATAGCTTTAAGTTCATTATTTGTTTTCGTCGAGAAAGAATGTCGCAAAAATGTTTATTGATGTCTGAAAATGTCATTCAAATTACAAAACGTTACGTATCGATAAATAGAAGAGATATATATAGCTAATATGTTAATACCTGATGGCCGATCTGTAAAGGAGATGCAGCTGCGTGCCAATAAAATCAGAAGGCGTAAGGTATTTCTTCGCACATCGGAGGATAGTGGACATGAGGGTGCTGGAAGACGGCATATCTTGAGTCAGGCATCTTACCTTAAAAGAACAAAGATGCATGAAATGAAAAAGAAGAGAGATGTATTGAAGAGAATAAACTATAGTCACTTATTGACTGTACTCATTCTACCGTTGATAGCGTTTACTTACTTGCTGTACTTTTCAGAACAAATTTTACCAAGCAACATCAAGACTATTATCTTTTCATGCATATATTATAATTTGACTATGCTAGCGTTCAGTGCCGGTTACCATAAGTACTTCTGTCATAACACATTTCGTACTAAATACCTGATTCTTCAAATATACTTTGCTATGCTAGGATCTAGTGTGGGTTTAGGTTCAATCCGTGTTTGGGCATCATTACATAGAGCCCATCATCAATTCACAGACGAAACTGAGAGAGATCCATATCTGATTAAAAGAGGTTTTACATGGGCTCATTGGGGATGGCTTTTCCAAAAGCCTAAATCATTAAGATTTTATGATTCATTTATAGAACAAGAATTCCCAAAAAACCAGAAACAAAAGTTGAAATTGACGCAGAAAGACATTGACTTACGGGAAGATTTCAATTCCGTTGATCTTGATGTAGAGGATGGTGACTTTTTTGATAACACCGGATTAGAAACACATGATATAGTATTATTGCAAGAGAGGTTTTACCTCCTTTCATTCGTATTCACAGCTTTGTTAATGCCCGCGGTTGTATCGCGATATATTTGCAATGATACGTTCTTGAATGGTGTGCTATACCCCGGTATTATTCGAATGTTTTGCTGTCAGCAATCCTTGCTAAGTACTGAATCAATATGTCACCTGAAAAATGTGTTATCTTTTCCCAGCCAGCCATTTAATGATAAAAATTCTTCACAAAACTGCAACAATCCACTCATATCTTTATTGACATATGGCCAGTCACACCAAAACTACCATCACGAATTTCCGCATGATTACCGCTCAACATACTCAATATTTGCATTTGATCCCACAAAGTGGTTTATTTCAGCTTTGGGTCTAATAGGAGCAGTCGATGAAATAAGTAAAACACCTATAGAGTTGATTTTACAATTGAAAGTGCAGCAGCAGCAGCACGTTCTTAATAGACTCAAAACTCAGTTAAATTGGGGAACACCTATTTCGAAGCTTCCGCTAATTTCGCTAGCTGAATTCAAAAAAATAAGCGCTTCTGCAGCTCATACGGATCGAATCTATATTATTATTCAAAATATCATTCATGATATCACTCCTTTTATGTACCAGCACCCTGGTGGAATTCAACTCCTTCGAGCCTCGAATAGAAAGGATGCTACCAAGGCATTTTATGGAGGAGTTTATGGGCATCTGACGGCTGCAATTAATTTACTAGCAACTATGAGAATAGGTATACTTCACGACGGTAATGAAGAGGAGGTTTGGAGAAGAGTGGCGAGAGAAGAAAGAGAGGTTGAAGAGCCTGGACTGGGACGACAAGATGGACTGTATAGAACAGCTGAGGCTGCTTAATGTTAAATTAATTGTATTTTTGGTAGCTTTTGTAAAATTTCTGAAGAACAAAGAAAATAATACTGTACTTCAATTACTGAAACACTGCGATCAATTTTTTGAGTAAATTACTGAGTAGTTCCCCTGTTTGGCCATGTCAACAAAAAGAGAAGCGTTTCAAGTAAAAGACTACCGTGGTGCCACTATTGAGGATCTTGATATACCTCCAGCCATCTCAATAAACCCATCAACAAATTTAAACGAAGCTCTAGAAATTTCTTACGAACATGAATTCACTTACCTACCAATAATTCATGAAACTAACAAAAGATTGCTAGGTGTTTTGAACATAGACAATTTAAGAAAAAAGCCTCAACTAGTGCACGATAGCTCTCTTGAACCGTTAGCAAAAAATTTTATGATTTGGTTTAGTCAGAAAGCTCGTAGGACCTACGAGAAAGACCACACAGATCTAGTCCAGTCGAGAAGAACACCTTTGAATACAAAGATAATAAAACCAAGGCCTTCTAACGGCAAAGCTTTCCAAATGTTGACACCGTTTTCTCCTCTTGAAGATTTAGAAAGTTTTTTTCAAAAAGGTTATTATTTTGCTATTATTACAAATGATGATGGTACTTTCGTCTATGGAGTTGCTACTCCTGAAGATTTGGCTAAATTTGAGAAGTCTAGACCAAAGTTGTAACTACAAACTTCCTTTGACTTTCAAAAAAACACTTTTAACATAAATACATAAGGTTACAAGCATTTAAGGAATGCAAATTCAATACAAATAAATCATCACTTTTCATTTATTACCATCTGAGCTCGTGGTTCTATGTAATTCAGTTTCTCTACTTTGGTTTAGCAAACTTCCCCAGCTTTCTAGAGTAAGCAGAATTTGTCAGTGGCAATACGTTGTTTGATCTGGCGTTCTCTGCCAATAATCGTTCGACTTTATCTCCATGTTTTACAGGCTTTTTATGACCATTAATGGGATCTTCCTTGAAAGCGTAGCTTATAGATATTTTTGAATTCATTAACATTATTCCATTCATCCTTTTTATAACCTCGTCACTGACTTTAAAGTCATTATAAGTAAGAAAACCGTAACCTTTCGACTCACCGGTATCAGAGTCTTTCACAATAGAAGGAGGTACGATCAACTTTCCAAATTTTGAAAAAGTCTCTGCGAGAAACTGATCATCTATTAAAGGGTTCAAGTTCTTAATGAAAAGTTTTGCCCCCACATCGACGTCATCCGTATTTTCTGATAACGAAACTGAATTTACAGCCAGCTGATTTTTATGAGGATCTGCCCTCTTAATTCTTAACGTTCTGCCGAAGACCCTTATTCCTCTAAGAACATTTAGGGCATATTCAGCGTCTCTAACATTTTTGAATTCTACAAAGCCATAACCTTGGTGCGTTTTTAGAATTTTATCCTTTGGCAAATTTAGTGATTTGATTGGAGCAACCTGAATCAACAACTCGTACAATAAAAGCTCATTGACTTGAGAATCTAGATTTCCAAAGTACAATGATGCATTTATATTTCTATCGGTATTCACGGGGCGCCGGAATACACTTTCCATTAGAGTCACAGCTTTCAGCAATACTTCATGAAATATTTTTATTTTCTTCATATATATGTATCGTGCGAAACCCGAATTGCAAAAGTAAAAATGCTTGAGTTCTCTAGCTGATGTTTCTATGTAAATGAATTTAGCTCGTTTCCTTTGAAGAGGACTCTTCGGGAACGTCGTCCGATGTGTTATCATCAGAGGTAATTTCAGAACTTAACTTTGATATCTCTGCTTTAGATTGAACTACCGATTCTGTATCAATGTCTGAAACGGATTCGGACTCTGATCCTTCTGAATCTGAATCTGAATCTGAATCTGAAGCTGCTTTGGATTCGGATCCAGATTTTAGAGTATGAGTGTCATCTAGGCGGCCCTTTGTATCTTCAGATGCTATCGCATTATCAATTTGATACGCTTCATCTTCCCCTAGGGTATCATCTTTCAAGCATTCTTCATTTAAAGTAATATAAAATGTTGGATACTCTATAATAATTTTGTTCTTTAATGCATCAATAATCTTAGAATCTCTGCTTAAGGAAATAAAAGTCCTCGGGTCTCTAGTATTGACCACGTTTTCCAAATAGAAATGAAGCGACCGTTTCTCTATTGCACTCTCGGGCTCCGTTCTGTTTATAATGTTCAAAGGGACTGCGTCTTTTAACGATAAGGTCTCTTTCAACCTATAGCTTATGAATCTACAAATTTCTTCTTTATTAGAGCCCAATAACACCCATTCGATAGTCCAAATGTAGGTGCCCAGCCTTTTATCATAGCCAGATTTATTTGATGTAGATCTTGACATTCCACTTGGAACTTGAATAATCAAAGTATTTTGCCTCTTAAAGTTTACTAGAGGATTATTAGGATAAGCTCGATAGACTGCTGCAATCATTGTATCATTTTTTTCATTACTTAGAGGTCCTTTGGATCTCTTATTATTTAATAGACTATACTTCGCAATTGGTTGTCTTTTGAAGACATTCTTAGCGTTAGCTTTCACATCATTTTTCCCCAATTGTATTTTTCTACTGACATCTAGCAAGAAGTTGTAGTCCCTATTTATCGTCACAGAGTCCCGTGAAAGATTTGATTTTGAAATAAACTTGGTTTGATCTATCTGACCACTGCATTCAGTTTGCCGCTTATGCCTTCTTACACATTCCATAGAGCAAGTTTTGATACCACATGCTGGACAGGTATATCTTCTATTGTTGATAAGGCATACTGAACATAAATTATTGTCGGTATCCATTGAAAACAAGATCTCTTTCACTACTTGCAGCTTCCAAAAGGTAGCCTCATTTTAAGATGAGCATCAATAAAGTTCTCATATATCCAAGCAAAAAAGATGTGATATGCGTAATTCTCAGAATACGATATTGCATTGATTTTTCCATCGAAGCAGCATTGAACTATAGATGCCAGAAAGTCACATTCAAATAAAATTGTGATGATTTCATTAGTAAGTAGTGGCTCGAGCCATTGTGGCCTTCTGATCTCAGTCAGACTTGTATCCTCTGCTACAAGAAAGGCATCTGACAAGATATCTGTTCAATTGTTAAAAGATCATTCATCTCTAGGTTCAAGAGGAGAAATCATCAAGGTAAGACCTGCTTTCATGAGAAACTACCTCCACAAAAACAATGGGGCTTGTTACATAACGAAGGACTTGGGTCCACGTATTCCTGTAGTCGAAAAGCGGACAAATACAACTACTTTTATTGAACCCGAGAAGGAGCAAATCATGGAGAAAAATGATAAAGACGAGCCAGTTGCGAGAAACGCAATGTCACTAGATGAGTTATCTACCTTATTTAATAATATGAGGAGTTCTAAACGCTCGAAGCTGACGGCACCTGTAGTTTCAAAAGAGCAACAATTTGAAACAAGTGGCGATGAACTTTTATATACTTCGTCAGAGTTAAGGCAAGCTATCCCAAGAAAGCTCACATTATCCTTGAACAAGGCAGAACAAGGTCCAATAAATAAGAGTTTTCTTTCTAGTTGGGTTTATAACATGTCTGGAATAGGTATTCCTTTGAAGAACTTTAAAATTTTCCCTAAGGGCTCTGATGAGCAAGTCAGTGAAATTCATGAGCCTGGAGAGTATGTCTGGGTGTTCGAAACTCCAGGTGAATCAGAGACTTTTAGCGTTAGTCTTTTGATTGAATAGGAGTGTTTGCTTTTAAAACTGTAAATAGAGTGTACTTCCAATATATATATATATTAGAGAGTGCGAAAACTTCATTTTTACTTAACACCCCACGTAAAACTTTAGGACAAATATCTAGAGTAGTGATCTCCATTTAAGATGCCTTCAAATTTGCGATACAGCGCAGCAAGTTCATCAACGATTCATAAACGACCCTCGCTTTCTCCTATTAAGAAAGCTCAGAGAGATTTAAAAAGAAGTTTGCCATCGCAAACAAAGTACCTGCAAAATTTGAAGAAAAGAAATAATAAGAAGTCACAATTACCATCAAAAACTTCAAATGGAGAAGGAAAACTATCAGTTACAGATTACGATGTAGAATTTGATTACCAGTTATCAAAAAATGAAGATTTAGAAGTTGCAATTGATACTATAGTTGATAATCAATGGTCTGAGAGTACTTCTTTGCATTCTCGCTATCACACTAAAGATGAAATAAGAAGCGCAAATTCAATGGAGGAATTAGTATTCCTGCTTAAGGGCCTTTCGATGATCAAAAAGGCAGAGATTATGAAATTTAGGAGCCAAATACCCGAAGGGCTAGTCACCATAAATCAACTCTATGCTATTTACGAACGTCAAGGTAATACCTTCGTCGATAGAAATTTAGAAGTCAAAATACGACAGGGGAAAATGAAAAAGTTTATTATCACTAATGCTGCCCCAGTTATCCTGAGGTCGTTTCATAGCCAAGGAAGAATCACTTACGGGCATGAGAATGTTGAAGTTGTAGTGAAATCTGAAGTATACTTGGACTCTATAGATAAAATTATTGCGTACTTGGAAAGACAAGAAAAGGAAGAGCTGCTTTCTACAGCAGAAAAACATAAATTTATAATGCAAAGGCTGGGCCTTAAAAACTTTAAAAACTTCTTAATTGAGAATCCTCTGGAGCTTTTTATTAACAAAAGTAATGCGATTAGTTCTCAAGAATTATCTTCATTAGTATCTTTAGGCTACGTTACACTTACATCTAATCATTTGAATGAGATAGAAGCTCATCAATATGCTATATCCTACCCCAACTGTGGTACATTTTTAAAATTAGTCAATGCTGGTAGATCCTGGTTGGTGAAAACACTAACTAAATCTAAGTATTCGGAAAATTTAGAAGATCAAATATTTAGCAAATGGGAAGGTACTACAGGAAGTGGTGATAATAAGTTGAATAATTTTAAGAAACCCTTCTATGGGTACGATTTAAATTGGATTTTAGCAGACGCATTAGGTGCAGGAATAATTGAGGTATTCAATACACCTGTTGGAAGAGGTTGGCGATTGACTGGAAAGGTATAGCTACCTCTATCGTAAATATTAGTTAAAAGTGTAATGATTGAAAAACCCTTTTCACATCCTTACTCTCTGCTTCTTTTGTTGTTTCTTCTGCTTCTTCTCCAAGGCCTTTTTCTCTAATTTAATACGCTCAGCTGCTGGAAGGCTCCTAAGCTTATCCCTTTCTTCTCTTGAGGCCTTTGCTTTTTCAGATGCAAGCCTTTCTTCTTCAAGCTGCTGCTCTGCTTTCTTAAGCTTTTCAATTTCATTTTCTCTTGTTTTAACGACTTTCTTCAAGGTACCGTTCAGAATTGTGATGTCCTTCGAAGCTAATTTATCAACTAGCAGCAAAAGAGCTTCAATTAAGTCCAGAACTTGCTTCAATTTTTCAGAATCAGAGACAACTTTAAGGGAAAATATAATTCTCCTTCTAGGAGAAAAACCAGAAGTTGTGGACGGTTTCTCTGTCGATTGATCAGTCAATGCAAGGAATTTTATGTAAGATGCACTTTCTAATGTCAAAGCTCTCTTCAATTTTCCTGTCAAAATTTTCTCTTGTAATTCGGTTGCCTCACTCATAAATACAAATGATTCTGGGATCGTTGCTGAATCCGCAGTTCTCGTTAAAGACAAAAAATAATTGTTTTTTCTTTGAACATTCATGCCAAGCTTTGAAACTATAGCACAGATAAAGTTATCATATATAGCAGCATTAGACGGAACAATAGTAATTTCAACATTATCCTCAGGTGACTGAACAGATTCTGTGAAGTAAGACATGACGTACTCAATTATCCAAACAAAAAGATTATGCCTAGGAACTAACTTAAATCTTAATGTAACATTAGCGATATTCAACCTTCCTGTAGCATAAGAGGTGTAGTTTTCAGGGCTGTCCTTGATGTATAGTTCATCTTTTGTGACACCATACTGGTAGAAGTTCTTTTCAAATTCATCACGTAATGAATTCAAAAATTTAGTTACAAGATGTTTGTTGTAATAGTCACCAACCTTATAAAGAATAGCGAAAAGCACAATTGTCGAGGATGTAATAATCTCAATCTTCCAGTCCATTAAAGATGCCCTCTCCATTAGTGTCATATCTTTCAATTCATCCACTGAATACTTCGAGTATGGCTTTTTCTCACTTCCTTATAGTTAGTATCGAGAAGAAAACAACATCGATAATTCAATCGTACTTACATTATTTCACCTAAAGCACAGGTGGCCAAAATAAGACCAGTTACGATTTCTTGAAGCATTTCAACCTAATTACTCGTACTTTATGAATTAGTCACTATTCTACGAATATTTCTCGACAATTTTATGTCAACCTTTTTCAGTACTCAATTTGCTTTTGTGCTACTTTCATCTACCAAAAACAAAGAATTTAATAGTTACTGTACAAAATTATATACTCATATGCTAATCCTTTCTCTTTTTGAAAGACGGCATGCTTTGTGTTTCTTCCGATCTCTCTTCATAGTTTTGTAAGCCCTCGTGAATGGCATTCTTAACCAAATCTCTTAATGCTTCTTCAGGATCTTCACTGTTAATAACCTCCTGTAATTTTTGTTGTCTTTCTTCTCTAGTCATTAAATCGTCCGTTTCTTGCTCTTCATTCTCCACGGAATATCTTATATTGTAGTCTCCGTGACTACCAGAAAAAGGCAATGATGGAATTGGTGATGTCCATTCGATCTGCTCTTTAGTAGGAGTTAAGGTATGGTCAAGCAGACGTAAATAATCCACTAACTCAGGAAATTCCTCTTCTTGTTCAATATATCGGATGGCTGTGAGCCCGTCATTGTTTTTCATCTTGAAGCTGGCATTTAAATTTTCAATCATGTACTTTGCAGTCTCAACATCCTCAACGTGATGCAATGGAGTATCCCCTTCGTTATCCTGAATATTTATGTCTCCTCCTCTTTCGACAAGAAGTTTGAGGAGCTTTAGGTGTCCATATGAAGCAGCAGCATGTATTGGAGTGTAACCATTCGGGTCCTTTGAATTTGGGGTGAAATTTCCAGATTCCAAATAGTCCGTGACTATTTTAATTTGATTGTCAGCTGTAGCAATCCAGATATTGGACACCATGACTTACGAGTTATTATAAATCAATCGGTACTGATACTTGTGCCTCAGGCAAGTTTGGTATGCTTGTATCTCTAAAGTGAAAAATAATTAGGCATCTCAATCCTTTACACAGAACTAGAACTCGTTTCGACCCTAAAATTTAATTATATTTCCATTAGTGAAAAAATTATGTCGAAACCAGGTGATGTTATAGGTTTAGGAGATGAAATACCCACATCGCCTTCAGAGAAACTAAAAGGATTTGAATGGTGGAGGCGCTCTATGCAATATAGAACAGGACTTGGACTAACAGACGAAGAGAAAAAGCAATTCGAGCATGATTATAAGGTCAAGTATTTACCTCGTCAATGTGCCGATTGCATAACTAATAGAGACTGGATGCTCAAATTCTCTCCAACTGTAATCTTTATGGTTGATCATATCAACAAGTTGGGAGGAAACATTGATAAGTCCAAAATTGCTTGTGATGTATGCAGCGAAACGAAGGGAGGAGGATTCCATCCTGAAATGGGGATTTTATTATGCGCCAATTGGATTAGGAATAAGTGGCAACTAGAGGATATCTTGGCCCATGAGTTGGTACATGCGTATGATCATCTTAAGTTTAAGGTTGATGTATCAGATTTGAGACATCATGCGTGCACGGAAATTAGGGCATCAATGTTGAGTGGAGAATGTAGATTGTTCAATGAGATTAAGAAAACAGGGTTAGGAAACTTTGGGGGTAAATTTCAAGAGTGTATTAAAAGAAGGGCAATTCTTTCAGTTTCTGCCAATCCAGCTTGTAAGAATGAAGAGGAGGCTAAAAAAGCTGTTAACTCTGTTTGGCAGTCCTGCTTCAATGACACAAGGCCCTTTGAGCGGGTATATAGATAAATTTTGTACGGCTAGAACTATAAGTAAGCTTGTAAATAGTAATTAAATTCTATTCCCGGAAATACGCATGAAGCGGATGAATTCATACGCAGCAAGATAAAAAAGTAATCCGATCTTTAATCAAAGTTACATATACTAATAATGCTTAAAGTATAAAAACGTGGCTCAAAAGCATCATTAAGAATGGTTGGAGTCATGAAGCATTCTGATACGGTTGATAATTTGAATGTTATCTCCCGGAGAAATCTCTCTCAAAGAGAAAACCTAAAAATCAACGATACAGATTCAACACTACAAGGCGAAAATAGTCAAAGAGACAGTGATATAGAAATTGAAAGATCGGAAAATAGCAGCTCGGTAGAGCCAGAGGATATTAATCCAAGTGATTTCGTGAAAAATGACAGAACTCAATTCATTAAAAGCCTTCATCATATCAATAGTCAATCAAGGTCAAGAATCAATAGAAGAAGAAACTCTACGAATGCAAGCAAAGAGTCGAAGTATGTTTCCAAGTATGGAGACATAAAGTTCTACCAGAGATCTGCCACGATTTTTGATTCAGATTCATTCAAAAACTCGGATTTTTATGGGATATACATACTGTTCTGGTTCTCAACTTCATTCTTGATATTCGACAATCTAATAAATTTCTACTTCGAAAGTTCCAGCTCTTTTTTTAACACACCTGTCTTTCACACCTTAAGGAGGGATATATTAAAGGTTGCCTTATCCGACTTAGGAATGTATTTTAGCTCATATTTCGCTTACTTTGTTCAGCTTGGATGCTTGAAGGGATGGATAACGTGGAACAAGACCGGATGGTGGGTGCAGGGATCTTATCAGTTTTTATTCTTGATGTTTTGGATAGAATTTTCATCGCAGAGAGTAATGGATTTTCCTTGGATAGCAAAGATATTTTTGATGTTGCACAGTTGTGTCTTTTTAATGAAAATGCATTCTTACGGTTTTTATAATGGATATTTGTGGAATATTTTAAACGAGTTGAAGTTTTCAGAAAGTTATTTAAAGAGGTTGGAGGCTTCACCGAATCAACTTGCGCAAGAATTTGATTACGAGGAAACAATTATCACCCTAAGGAATAGTATAACTTTTTGTAGATTCGAATTGGAATATCAATCAATGGCTACGACTTTGTCGACTGAGTTTGAAATAGAAAAGGATTCGCTCGATATGAATATAAAAGAACTACAGGAATCCAACTTTGTGAAGTTTCCCCAGAACATAAACCTATTCAACTACTTTGAATATTCTATGTTCCCAACTGCGATTTACACTTTGAATTTTCCAAGAACTCCGAAAATAAGATGGACATATGTTTTTGAAAAAACATCTGCTATATTTGGAATATTATTCTTAATGGTCACAGTAGCTCAAAATTGGATATATCCGTTAGTACTTCGGTGTTTGGCCCTTCGTCAATTGCCGTTTAAGGAGCGCTTTATACCGTTTGCTTTCATTTTTTTGGATATTGTGCCGCCTTTTCTTTTGGAGTATATTTTGACTTTCTTTTTGATATGGGATTCTATTTTAAACGATATCGCTGAACTCAGTAGATTTGGGGATAGAGACTTTTACGGACCGTGGTGGAACTGTACTGAATGGTCTGAATATGCAAGACTTTGGAATAAACCTGTTCATAAGTTTTTACTAAGGCATGTTTACCATTCATCTATTAGTGCTTTCAAGTTTAACAAAGTCCAAGCTTCGTTAGTTACGTTCATCATATCTAGCTTGTTGCATGAATTGGCTATGTTTGTCATCTTCGGTACTTTGAGAGGATACTTATTATTATTACAAATGTCACAGATTCCTCTCATTATGCTAAGCCGTACAGCTTTCATGAGAAATAAGAAAGTTTTGGGCATAGTCATATGCTGGTTTGGTTTCATCACGGGCCCTAGTATGATATGCATGCTTTATTTAATCTTTTAATAATAACTGTTTCAGAAATGATTGCAAAATTAGTTTTTTAGCACGTGATCAGATGCTCTATAGAATTTTTTTTTTTTTTGCTTTACTTGTAGATTGAACCAACAACAGTACTTGAAGCTACAAGCCAGTCATGTCGAGGCCAGAGCAGATTGCGCCTCCTGAAATATTTTATAATGATTCAGAATCATTCAAATATACGTCATCTACAAGGGTACAACGTATTCAGGCTGAAATGACGCTTCGAGCCTTAGATCTATTAAATTTAGAGAAAGATGAACCGCATTTCTTGCTTGATGTCGGTTGTGGATCTGGTTTGTCGGGAGAAATATTGACAGAAGAGGGATATAACTGGATTGGCATGGATATTGCACCAAGTATGTTGGCCACTGCTCTTGACAGAGGCGTGGAGGGGGATTTATTCCTTAGTGATTTAGGGAATGGCATACCTTTCAGGGCAGGAACATTCGACGCTGTCATATCCATATCTGTAATTCAGTGGTTATGCAATGCTGATTCATCTTCATTTGATCCTAAGAGGAGATTGATGAGATTCTTCAACACTTTATATGCATCATTAAAAAGGGGGGGTAAATTTGTTGCTCAATTCTATCCAATGAATGATGAGCAAACCGAGTCTATCCTAGGTGCCGCCAAAGTTGCAGGTTTTGGTGGTGGTTTAATCATAGATGATCCGGAGTCGAAAAGACATAAAAAATATTATTTGGTTTTGACAGCTGGGCAAGCATCAAGAAACGTTAACTTGACTGGAGCTGAGATGGAGCTAGCTTTGCCGTCCAAGAGATTGAATAAAAAGCTGTTGAAAAGCATGGAATCTAAGAAAGAGTATATAAAGAGAAAAAAGGAAACGATGAGGCGGCGAGGCAAAAGAGCGGCAAACGATTCTAGATTTACAGGGAGGAAGAGAAAACCTCGTTTCTAGGAGTTTTGATAGTTATATACATGCATAGGGCAGTGATAAGTGTGTATTTGTAGGCTAATAGACGGTTTTATCAAATAGCAGTTTCCTTAGCTGCTTTATAGACTTTTCAAAATCTGTTGGCTCCTGCACATGTACTCTCGAAATTTAGTAAAGAAAAAAAAAACCTTTTTTTCTGAATTCTAATAACCTTAACGACAACGCAGACACAAGGCAAAGATGTTGAGACTATTATATAATGGCTGTCTTAAATCTGCCAATGGAATCTTCCGGCCATCAATAAGGACTTTTTTTCCGCCAGATACAAGTAAGTATCTGATTAAATTTTTGGAGAACTTTCGATTTATAATGTAATACTAACTAGCTTAAAGCAAAGCGTTTAACGGCGTACGATCCTTTACCTCCAAAGCGTAACGGTGAAAATGTATTGAGTTATTTGCATAAACATCTTCTTCAAAGATATGATCCAACTGGCAAACGGCGTGCTTTAGTAGACCAAGAAAATGGACTTCGAGCAGGAGATATAATTAAGGTCACATACCTTGATAGGACGAATGTAGTGGGTCAGGTCATTGCTATCAAGAGATCTGTAAATAATGTCGGAACGAATATCTTGATTAGAAACAAATTTAATAAAATGGGTTGTGAATTAAGGATTCCATTGTTTAATCCAAATATTAGAAATATAGAAACTCTTCATAAGCCCAAGAAGTACTTATCCAGAAGGAAACAATTTTATATCCGGAAATCTAAGTACGATGTCGGTGACGTCGAGGCTTTTTTAAAATCAGTGTCCAAAAAAACAAGCTCTTAAGTAAATATATTGTAAATAGTGTGAATTTATGTTGTTCACGATTTCTTTTGAGTAGACATATTTTAACTCAGTGTTCATCTCCGGATAGATTAGTCGATATTTGCTCCAATTTCAAGGATAATTCGGAATGAAAACTATCTTGGAAAGATGGTGACAATGTCATCATCAAAGATTCGAATGTTTCATAATAAGGTCGAAGCAAGCACTGGTTTCCATCTAGGATACACCACCCAGAATCACACACAGAAACATCCAAATTCTGGCCTTCCACAGTCCTGATAGATATGTACCTTGAAGGTGCTCTATCTGATTTATTGTTGTTGTTATGCGTGTGAGCTTTCTGGTCGGTAGATTTCAATTTAATATCTAGAAAAAATGACTTATACTCCTCATATAATCTAGTAAGTTCAGCTATTTCAAAGTTTCCCATCTTTATAATGCTTTTGTCTGTATGTTTAGACCTCAACTAACTTTCCAACATTAGATGATTACTTTCTTTCGGCTTACAATGTCATGTCTCTTTTGCTTCTTAAATTTTACAAGAAAATTGGTCTACTGCCCTAGTGTACTTGAAATTAGACACAGAACCTATCTACATTCTTTACGGAGAAGAGAGAAAGCTTTAGTCACAACTGATTCCCAATGTTCCACAATTATTGTCAACATCGGGCGCCCAGCAACGTACCCCAAGTTATGGTCAATCTACGCATGGCTCGCCAGTTCCCTTTGTTAAGGTAGAATAGAATATCTAGTTTAACGTTTGCAAGAACTGAACATGCGATTGATGTTGAAGATTAACAAAACGGAAATTGCAGAACAAATCAATCTCCTTTAAATAGCCCAGAAATAAAGCCGGGTAATGCGGAGCTCATGCAATTCCAAATCGTTAATCCAAAGGAAGAGTTCTGTTAATATAGAATATACAACAAGGATGGCATCTACAATCGAATGTGAGAAGTTCATTGGGATAAATATAAAAGTGAAGCTAAATGATAAGAGAATACTAGATGGCGTTGTAACGGTTATAGATCCTTTTGGAAATATTCTATTGTCTAATACCTGGGAATCAACTGCAGATAAAATAGCTCCTGAGAAGATGCACAGAAGGGAGTTGGGTTTAGTTAGCGTTCCTCGACACGCTTTCAGTAATATATTAGTCCCGCGGAAGTATTGTCAGTATATGAAAAATACCACACCTTAATATCGTCTTCTTGAATCGAGATCAAGTTATTTCTGTTATTTAAATTGGAATAACTCTGAGGAAGTAAGCCCTTTATATTTGAGGATGATGCATTTCATTCGTTTAAGTATTAGCGTGTCTGTGTTTACAAAATTCACCTAATGATGTGAAAAAGTTGAGGTGGACGGATATGATCATTGAAATCATGAGAGAAGTAACGATTAAGTTGCTGTCCTAAAATGTTAAGTTTAAAACTTTGAATGTTAGAAGTACACGAGTCTCCTAACGTCTTGATGTGGTAATGAATTGAATATATGGCTGAACTGTACTCGTACTCACTATTCTCAAGCCTTTAAATAAAATAATTGATTCGTAGTATACAATGATCATGATCATTTTTGTATTTTTAAATTTATTTCTTATGTTTTCTTGAATGTCATCTTAATCTTTTCTTGATAGACGTTTAAAAGCTAGTCTTGTGAATCAAGTAGATCATATTTCAGTAAGAGGATGGTGTTGGAGTTTTGTTTTTCTTCTACATTTCCGCGATTTTTGCAACAATTTTACTCCAGACTAGTACCAAGCTACACGAACAAGTAATTAGAGCATACCAAACATGAGGGTTCCTCATACCTATACAATACAATAATATATCAGGAAGCCTAGGTTATGAGAAGTGTACCTTTTTCTACTATTTGAAATGGTCTCATTTTACAGCTTCAATTTAGTCAAGCAAATAGGGAAGAGAAGGAGGATACTGTAAAAAATTATACTTATTAGCACGGCACGAAAGTACCTATTCTAAGCTTAGTAGAGCGATGTAACAGCTTTAAAGTTTAATTCTTTTAAAAATACTTGGGTTAGTCTAGGCACAAGAGACTGAAAAAGATTACGTAATCATAACTTATTGGTGGGGGCCATGATTTCAACTAGGCTCAGTTAATCAACCCTGCCTGCCAGTTTGTAGTAAACTTGGAACTAGCCATTAGTTTAGTACCTCACTGGGAGTATATCGGAAAGAAAATATTATAGCAGGTATCAGTAAAATGCAAGGAACATACAAGGACAACGGATTACCTAGACCATACTACATGAAACCTTCAAGAAAGAAGCTATCACATTACGAAAAGTTGCCTATCAATGCATTTAATACACCGAGGCGAAAACTTCTAGGGTATATTGTCATGATAGTATTATTTGGCTCTTGTATGTACTGGATATCACAAGATCTCAAACCGAAGCCCGATCCAGTTTACGAAATCCTCGAAGCGGACGACGTGAATAAGAACATAGAGAATATAGTGAATACGGTTGGTTCTGTTGCCGACAAAGAAAGCGACAACCTTGGCTTGGCAG
The DNA here is from genome assembly GCF_900007245.1 of Priceomyces carsonii. Lineage (NCBI taxonomy): Eukaryota > Fungi > Ascomycota > Pichiomycetes > Serinales > Debaryomycetaceae > Priceomyces > Priceomyces carsonii. The sequence continues at coordinate 298,214 of NW_026946675.1, read as the reverse complement.
GCAATTTGGCTCAAAATTCTAAGGGCCAAATTGGACACGGTGTACTTGAAGCACCCAAGGGCGGAATAGCCAATGAAGCACCGCTTGTCGGAAATGACGAAGATGAGGTCGTAGGAAATATGAAAGGTAAGAATGGGAACCAGGCACCTCTAAATAAGGGGACTGATTCTGAATTTCAAGGCGATGCTGGAGTTCCATGATGATCAGAATTGCAATTTAGTAATTTTTATGATTTATCAACTAAAAAACAAAACTCTTTGATTTATTATCGTGAAATCTGAAGCCTTCATAAGATGACAGCGAGGGAAAGAGAACGCATATATCGAAAGATAACAACTTGCGAATTTTTAAAGTTAAAACTTAGCATAGACAAAGGAGTTCGTCTCAGTTATATAAACGTGTATAGTATTGTAATGCAGTTACGAGAATTGACCTCTACCAGTCCTGTAAGAATTAAAGAAAATACCTGCATTTTGATTTTTGTGAGCCAAAGAAGTACATATACAGCTAATAATAAAAATATAGGGTAAAGAGAGAAAGATTGATTTCCTTCAATTAATCACTGCTCTCATGAAAGAGGAGTGCATATATGCGTATCTTCAACTCGATTCTCGACTCTAGCATATTGTATATACTGCAAGAGAGTCAAAGAGGTAAATAATTTCCTCTTGATAGAGTTTTGCAACCGTCATTTTATATTTTTATCGCCAATAACAATTTTGAAGTCACCATTTCATTCTTCCTGTTTAGTCTCTATAGCAATATGATTGGGCCTTAGGTATGCTGAGTTTCCGCGCGTTATCTTGTTGATAATTGCCACGGGTCTTATTGGCAAAAGTAGCACAAAGGTTGCCATCGCTGAGCCGCATAAAAAAAAAAAAAAGAAATTGTTTTTGTGATGCGAAGACAAGCTCTAAACAGTGAAAAAATTTTTTAAGAACCCACTACTTGGACATTTTTAAGTGGTTACAAAAGATTTTTTTATCTTTTTTTTATATTTCATTCTAGCTAATAAAAACTTTGTCCTACAGTGAAGGCAAGATGTCAGCAGCTAGTGAAAAGAAGAACTCTGCTGAAGTTCTTTCTGAATTATTAAGCAAGTTACAAGTTGCAGATGATAGGGAGGAAGCTGCTGCCAATGTTGCTTCTTTCTTGAACTCATCTATCGTTGAACACGACGTTCCACAGGACTTCTTTACTTCTTTGAAGAAGGAAATCAACAACAAGGATGCTTCAGTATCTACCGCCGCATTAGAAGCATATGCTCATATTGCATCAAGAAATGACTTGGCTCCATCAGTGGAGCCTTATGTTGTTGGCTTAGTTAGTGATGTTGCTGTCAAGGCTGGTGATAAGAATAAGGACGTCCAAGCTAAGGCTTCCGATGCATTATTAGCTATTGCTAGGGCAATCACTCCTACTGCTATAAAGGCTCTCCTTCCAAAGCTTTTAGAAAACTTGGTCAACTCAAACAAGTGGACTGAGAAAGTTGCTATTTTGGGAGCAGTCAGTCAGTTAGTGGACACCGCTAAGGATCAGATTGCATTGAGAATGCCCGAATTGATCCCCGTTTTGTCTGAGACCATGTGGGATACCAAGAAGGAGGTTAAAGACGCTGCCACTAAAACTATGACAAAGTCTACTGAAACAATCGACAATAAGGATATTGAAAAGTTTATTCCCAAGTTGATAGAATGTATTGCTAAGCCAACTGAAGTTCCTGAAACCGTTCATCTTTTGGGTGCCACTACATTTGTTTCAGAGGTTACCATGGCTACTTTATCTATCATGACTCCTTTGTTATCTAGAGGTTTAGCTGAACGTGACACTGCTATCAAACGTAAAGCTGCTGTTATCGTTGATAACATGTGTAAGTTAGTGGATGATCCTCAAGTTGTTGCTCCTTTCATGAGTAAATTGTTACCGGCTCTCAAGGGTAACTTTTCTACTATGGCGGACCCTGAAGCTCGTGAAGTCACCAATAGAGCTTTAGCCACATTGAGGAGAGTCGGTGCTGTTGGTGAAGATGATGTTATTCCTGAAGTATCTACTGCTGGTGATATTCCAGTCACTTTAGGCGTTTTCAACGAATTATTATCTAGCCAAAAAGTCGATAAGAAGTTTGACCTTGCAAAGGAGTACATTGCTGCCATCGCAGGAGATTTGATCGACGAGAGAGCTATTCATCCTGAAACTTGGACGCAATACATTGTTCCTTTCGCTACCATCTTTTTACACGAGAAAGATGCGAAGGAGATTGTTGAAGAATACAGAAAGAGAGCTGTTGACAATATTCCAGAGCCACCAGCTTTTGAAGATGAAGAGGACGATGGAGAAGATTTATGTAACTGTGAGTTTTCTTTGGCCTACGGTGCTAAAATTTTGTTAAACAAAACTCAGTTCAGGTTGAAGAGAAATAGAAGATATGGTTTGTGTGGTCCAAATGGTGCCGGTAAGTCAACCTTGATGAGAGCTATTGCTAATGGTCAAGTTGAAGGATTCCCTACACAAGAGGAATGTAAGACCGTTTATGTTGAGCACGACATCGATGGAACTCATGCTGATACATCTGTTGTCGACTTCGTCATAGATGACGGTGAAGTTGGTTTAACCAAGGATACCGTGGAAGATAAGTTGAGGGAATTTGGTTTCTCCGAAGAGATGATCAAAATGCCAATTCAATCCTTATCTGGTGGTTGGAAAATGAAGTTGGCTTTGGCTAGAGCTGTATTAAAGAATGCCGATATCTTGTTATTGGATGAGCCAACTAACCATTTGGATACCGTTAATGTTGCCTGGTTAGTCAACTATTTAAATACTTGTGGTATTACTTCAATCATTGTGTCTCACGATTCTGGATTTTTGGATAAAGTTGTCCAATATATTATTCACTACGAAGGTTTCAAATTAAGAAAATATAAAGGGAATTTATCTGAGTTCGTTAAGAAGTGCCCATCTGCGCAATCTTATTACGAATTAGGTGCTTCTGATTTGGAATTTAGATTCCCAGAGCCTGGTTTCTTGGAAGGTGTTAAGACTAAACAAAAGGCTATTGTTAAAGTTTCCAATATGACATTCCAATACCCGGGTACTTCTAAACCACAAGTCACTAATATATCTTTCCAATGTTCTTTGTCATCCAGAATTGCTGTTATCGGTCCTAATGGTGCTGGTAAGTCTACCTTGATTAACGTGTTGACCGGTGAATTATTACCTACCTCCGGTGAAGTTTACGTCCACGAGAACTGTCGTATTGCTTACATTAAACAGCATGCTTTTGCTCATATTGATAATCACTTAGATAAGACTCCATCTGAATATATTCAATGGAGATTCCAGACTGGTGAAGATAGAGAAACCATGGATAGAGCATCTAGACAAATCAACGAAGATGATCAAAAAGATATGAATAAGATTTTCAAGGTTGAGGGTACCGAAAGAAGAATTGCCGGAATTCATGCCAGAAGAAAGTTTAAAAACTCTTACGAATATGAAATCTCCTGGATGTTGGGAGAAAACATTGGTATGAAGAATGAAAGATGGGTTGCAATGATGTCTGTTGATAACACTTGGTTGCCAAGAGGTGAATTGATGGAAACCCACTCTAAGATGGTTGCTGAAGTGGATATGAAAGAAGCCTTAGCATCTGGTCAATTTAGACCATTAACTAGAAAGGAAATTGAAGAACATTGTGCGATGTTGGGTTTGGATGCTGAGTTAGTCTCTCATTCTAGAATCAGAGGTTTGTCTGGTGGTCAAAAAGTCAAATTAGTTTTGGCCGCTTGTACTTGGCAAAGACCACATTTGATTGTATTGGATGAGCCAACTAACTATTTGGATCGTGACTCTTTGGGTGCATTGTCAAAGGCTTTGAAGGCTTTTGATGGTGGTATTGTTATTATCACACACTCTGCTGAGTTCACAAAAGACTTGACTGAAGAAGTCTGGGCTGTTTTAGATGGTAAAATGACACCATCGGGTCACAACTGGGTTCAAGGTCAAGGTGCTGGTCCAAGGTTAGAGAAGAAGGATGACGAAGAAGACAAATTTGATGCCATGGGTAACAAGATTAGTGCTGTGAAGAAGAAGAAGAAGTTGTCTTCTGCTGAATTAAGAAAGAAAAAGAAGGAAAGAATGAAAAAGAAGAAGGATTTGGGTGATGCTTATGTTTCATCTGACGATGACTTCTGATTTCCTGGTGAACAGATTATCAGATATTTCTTAACTTATTATTATCATTATTATATTGTTATATAAGGATCGACTCTCTTGAATATATTGTTTATTAATCTATTTAAATCTTTTTAACATCAATTTCCCTGACGATCGCAGGAAATAATTGTTGCGAAATACCGGGTCCACAATAATAAACTTAAGCGCTGTTATTCCAATTGATCAATTATCAAAAAAGATTCATAGCATGATATATCTTTTCATTCTTTTATTAGTCATTTCGAAGGTTTCCACTTCACCGCTCAGAATAGCAGACTTTTCCAATTTTATTCTACCGGAAAATACAATGCTCACCGACTTAGAGGTAAACCATATATTGACCAGAAATAATCCTTTGACAGCAAAAGAAGGCACTGATTATATTTGGAATTCGTCATACGCTCCATTCCCAGTACTATGTAAATCTGAATCGTTAATAAGAGCAGCGAACAACGTAAGTAAAAAATATCTCATATTTCAAAGAGTGTTTTTATATTAATGCTAATCGTTTAGAAATTAGGAGACCAAGAGAGGACCTACCTAGAAAGAAGACAAGAGCTTACCGAGAATGCTATCAATGAGCTTTTAGATAAGAATAGTATTCCAAAGTTTGATCACTCAGACTTTCTTAAAAAGAAAACAAAACCCATAGTTATTGCTTTGGCGATATCTGGAGGTGGATATAGATCTATGCTTATAGGCGCCGGAGTCTTGGAGGCCTACGATTCAAGAACACCGCTGAATAATAGCAACCTAGGGGGACTTTTGCAGTCACTTTCTTACATTGGGGGTATAAGTGGTGGCTCTTGGTTAGTTATGAGTAACTTTGTTAATGATTTCAAGCCAATGTATCAAACAAAATCAGATCATATGTCTTGGTCAATACACAAACAGCTCTTGAAAGGGGTACCCAGTTTTGACCCTTCGCCTGATCGTGGCCACGTATATGCCGGCGGCTCTGACGAGGAGAATGAACCAATAAGTAGCAACAAGACCATCATAAAAGAGTATGAGGGCTTTTTCGGCAGTATTCGCAGGGCATTCAGACTAGGTAAAGCATTTATATACAACATGGCTGATATCAGTAAAGACACTATTTCTCCAACGGCTGCAAAAGATTACAATAAAATCGACGATACGGCCGCCGTCTCGGACTCACTCTTTGCTTCAATAATAGGATCATTGTTCTTAAAGAATAGCTATCTAAGCACAAAAAATTCTTCTCAGAGCTCTCAGGAGCGTAGCTGGAAAGAGATATTCAAGTATTATAAACAACTACACACTGAAGTAAGAGATAAGAGATTAGCTGGCTACTACTTATCAATAACCGATTACTGGGGAAGAGCTTTGGCGAGAAGAATCTTCCCGAGAGAGGCAAGAGCTCCAGGAGCAACTATCACTGGGTGCACGAGGTTACCTTCATTTCTCAAGCATGAACAACCTTTGCCAATTATATGTGCTGTTGAGAAACTTCCAACCTATTCTGCATCGAGTGAAAACTCGCATCTATTCGAATTCACTCCTTTTGAATTTGGCTCTTGGGACGCATATTTGAATGCATTTATACCATTGAGATACTTAGGATCTTCTTTGTATGATGGTAAGTCTACCATCAAGACGAATGATCCGAATGTTTCTATTTGTACTTCGGGATTTGATAATATTGGTTTCATCACTGGGACGTCATCATCATTATTTAATCATGTCTTCATGTACATATACAGCTTACTTATTGATATGAAACTGACCGTTGCTCAGGCGTTTGAAAAAATACTTAAACCATTTGGTTTAGATTCAAATCTCAAGTCCTTAATGCATCCTCAATTGCATCCAGATTACGCTTTATATTCCCCCAACCCGTTCTATGGATATCACCAAGTAGGAAGTAATATTACGAAGAGTCCCCATATGTATTTGGTGGACGGCGGTGACGATGGACAAAATATTCCATTCCATCCATTTTTAAGAACAGCCAGAAAGGTGGACATTATCTTGGCTTTTGACATGACTGCAGATGCCTTCAACTATCCAAATGGAACGGTTCTTGGAAACTCCGCCAAAAGATTTCATAGTGCTGATAGTGGTATAGATCAGCCCTACTTTTTGAGTTTCTGTGGCGAACGAAAAAACAATTTGTCTAGCTTTCCCAATGGCTTAAAAGGTATCGGAAATGTGAAGTCGCTGTTCCCTAGAGTGCCAGATGCTAAAGAAATAGTAGAAACGGGTCTCCATAAAAGACCAGTTTTCTTTGGCTGCGACTTAGAACTCGATTACCCCAGTTTATCTAAAAACGATATTGATACATTTGAGAATAGAGAAATGATTGAGCATTACTTACCCCCTTTGATTGTATATACGGCGAATGCCGAGCTCAGTTATCCCTCCAACCAATCAACATTTCAAATGAGCTACTCAGAAGAAGAAATATACGGAGTTGTTCAGAATGGGTATAACTTAGCAACTTTTATGAACTCAAGCTTCTACAACACCTGCTTGAATTGCGCAATCTTAAAACGAGAGTTTGACAGGGCAGTGTTGGGATTAAACCCGATGATCACAGGAAACTTTTCAGTTCCTTCAAAATGTGTAGAATGTTACGATGAATTCTGTTGGCATAGCTCAGATTCTACTCGGTAAACCGGTTCTCTTTTTACTGCATATAATTTAGAGTTTGATGTAATTTTTTTTTTGGTCATCACCGTATATCTATCAGTTATCAGATTTGATGTGTGAAACGCTTACTTTGTTGTTTCGATAGTGGGAAGATATATTCAAAGCATTCATTTTGTTTAGAGGGAAAACAATTTTGAAAAATGACTATCCCTGTAGCTGCAAAGTTGGATATCTGGGATGCAATCAATTCCATATATATGATATTTTGCACTGCATTATTACCACTTATTGTAATAGGGATTGCTCTTTTCTATTCTGGTCTTACTCAGAGGAGGTCATCTCTCACTATGTTAGTACTTCCCATTCTACTTAGCTCATTGGTAATAATAGATTGGTTTATATGGGGTTACTCTTTATGTTATGCAACCTCATCAAATAGATTCATCGGAAACTTGAACTTTGCAGTTTTGAGAAATATGAGAGATGAAAACTCACTTATCTATTCAACACCGAGAGGGGATATATTATCGCTAAATCATTTTCTATTCAATGGCCTTTTCAAAATAATATGTGTTGCATTGACGTTTCCCGGCTGCATTGCTGAAAGAGGACGCATTCTACCGATGCTAGTATTCTTATTCTGCTGGTCTTGTATTATCTACAACCCAGTGACATATTGGTTTTGGAATAAAAACGGCTGGCTCTCAGTCCAATTGAATTTTTTGCCTGTATTGGACTTTGCGGGAGGCAATTGTATTCATATTGTGAGTGGTTTTACTACCTTAGCATACTCCTACATTTTAGGATCTAGGAATCCAAAAATTCTTGAGGATTATAGAAATTCCAATACTGCGTATATGGTTTTAGGAACCTTTTTGATGACGATCGGCTGGTGTGGATTTATTGGCGGTTGTGACTATAAGTTCTCTACGTCGTCGGTTATTATATATATCAACACAATTATTTGTGCTTCTGTCAGCGGCATAATATGGACTTTTATGGATTATTATTATTCTACGATACCGTTAGATGGTTCTATAGACAGTGACTATCTTGCTGAAGTAAACACATCTTCAATGAACTCAAATATCTCAATTCACGAGGAAGTAAATATGACGCATCAAAAAGAACCAGAAAAGCGCTATTCGAAGAGAAAGATGTCCACCATATCTTTTTGCTCTGGTGCAATGACGGGTTTAGTTGTCATAACGCCTGCAGGTGGATATATTGCTAGTTCGACAGAGCTATGGAAATGTTTTGTTTTTGGAACAATAGGTGCAATAATATGTAATCTTTCCACTCGATTGAAGTATTTTTTTCACATTGATGACGCTTTGGATATTTTTGCAATTCATGGAGTTGCTGGGATAGTAGGTTCAATATTGACCGGAATTTTTGCTAACAAGTTATACGACTCGCAAGGAGGGTGGGTAAAGGGCCATTGGGTTCAGATAGGGTATCAAATACTAGGCTCTGTGGTGACTTCTGCCTATGTATTCATTTTAAGTTGCGTTCTACTATACATAATTGACTTTATTCCCGGATTATACCTTCGAATAGACAAAAATTTCAATCAACGAAAGAGAGATGAGTTGAAAAGATTGAAAGACCATCAAGATTCCAGCGATATAGAAAATCAAGAGCACGTTACTGCTATGGATCCTGATGAGCCTGGTGATTGGGAGAACGCTGAGCTTTTAGGTTCAGATAATTATGAGTTTAATGGTGAATACTCAATGGACTTCATGGAGTTCATCAAGATCTTACGACCGAAAGATTACGATATCGATTGGGAGAATACTTCTAGGAACGCTCGAAGCTTTTATGGAGGTAGCATCTCATCAAGGTATCAGAATGCGGGCAAGCCGTATAAACGCGAATGACTGACGATCTATGTATTTTTGACATTAGATGGGGTATTATTGTGTAAATTTTCAAATTTTTTTCTTTATTTAGGTATTTTGGATCTTTTATTATTAGATATTTATACTAGCATTCTACTCAAATTTATGTCACTATAAGTCACCCCGTAGGCAGAAAATTTATTTTAATTAATTAGTCTCATCGTGAATTCAAATGCTGCAAATGTAGCGCCATTTGCTGGTGCTGCTCTAAGAATTGTGGGCAAGAAGCCTTTATAAAAACCCCTTAATCTGTTCTTGCTCCAAATATCTCTCACTACACTCATTGAATTCTTGTAAAGGGGGCTTGATAAAGAGTCTGTTTGCAATTTGGATTTGATCACATCTACTGGGTAAATACCTGCCCACAAAGTGTATCCAGATAGCCCTCCAAAAATACATAGTTTCCAACCCGGAATATCACTCCTGACCAAGCCGGGTGTTTTCTTTAGCTCTTCAGAGATCAAAGCTTCATAGGTGGCAAAATATATACCCAAACCTACACTCTCTCTGAACAAAGTTGGTACTAATCCCTTAAAAATGCCTTGTAGGCCACATGATTTATAGATACTTTGTGCACATCCAATGGGCCCGTGAAAGACTCCATCAACAGCCACTTGTGTTTGTAATCTAATACGAATATGTTCAATTGGGGAAGCAAGAAAGCCATTTGCAAACCCAGCTACCGCACCACAATTGAAAAAGTTCAACAAGCCAAGCGGTTGACCACCTAATTTGTCATCATAATACCTTTTCATGAGCTCATTTACTGAGAATTGAACTGAAACACAGGCTCCTACCCCGACCAAGGGAGTCAATGTACCTTTATAAAAGCCCTTAGTACCCTCATTTGCTAATAATTTCCTTATGACATCTCCAGCCCCAGTATATGTGCCCTCCGAGGCAGATTGCAATCGCACCTTAACAGTATCAAACGGTTGACCAACTAAAACTTGGGCAATACCACCGATAGTACCGCCGAATAGATCTTTGTAAACCTGGATATCATTACGTGTCAATTCAGGCTCTTCGAGCTCGATAGTCATAGTTAGATTTTATTTTTGTACGAATGGCTACAATGTTTCAGCCTTTTGCTTATCAATCTGAAAAATTTTCTAATATATTTGCCTGCACAACGTCATTAGAGGACATACAGAATCAGCCATCAACCTCCGCAAGAAATGATTATTTTATTTAATGATATATATTATACTATATGCAATTTTATGAGTTATCAGTTTCTGTTTCTTTGTTGCCGCTAGACAATATTAAACCATCGTAAGGATTGAAACCACCTTTCGCAAACTGCTGTCCCGTCGAATGTACTGGAGCAGTAGCTGGCGCATTGTTAACTCCGGGACTAGAAAGAGGGTTGGTCGTATTATTTGTAATCTCAGAATTACTAGATGGAATAATTGCTTGAGCAGCTGGACCAAGAGTCGCAACAAGTGGTGTTCTGATAGGAGGAGTATTGAACTGGTTTGTTAGTATTGAGCTACTGCCCATCTGTGATGCATTAGCTTGACTTTGATTGTGGCTAGGTGAAAACATGTTTGAAACTGACGGAATTGATTTCAAGAGAGGAGCACCTGAAAGTGGCCCAGCCATATTTTGACTTGAGTCAGAGGACATGGACTTATAAGAAGAAATTTCCAATAAGATAGTGACTTCTTTCGTTGTCTTTGTAAGATTGGCCATTGCCCCACGCACCTCATTAAGAACAGGCATATCCTTCATTATCCCCTTTACTGCTGAGAAAGTTTGAATTATCAGCTTCAAGAATAGGTTTATATCATCCCAGAAGAGTTTTCGCGTTGTTTGAGACGGGTTATTTCTAATAGTAATCAATTTTGTTTTCAATCTTTTAGTGATATCCATACATGTCATGCAAACATTTGTAAGTTCCTTCACTTTTGTAGCTACATTGTGGTTTATCGCAGGAGTACTTGAAGCTGTTGCACTCGCTATTGCCGATTTTCCAATTGCATTGGTAAGTTCACTGAAGACTACTTGAGCACTTGTTGTAGCACTATCAATCGAACGGTATAGTTTTTCGTCAACATCATCGGAGTCGTTGGATGACTTCGTATTCACTGTTAACCGCTGTTTTGTATCTGTGGAGTAATTCGGCATCGTTGAGGAGGGCTGCTGGCTAATATTAGAGGAGTTCACAGAAGAAGGCTTAGTACCTGGAGCAAGTATTCGGTATGCATTCATTAGTTCGTTCAAGGATCCATACAAGGTAATGTAGAGCATCCTTATAAAGCAGATATCCGTCTTCATGACAAATGTCAAGAAATTTTCGCTAAGGAAATTCATGATATTCTTAAAAGAATAAATGCACGAATGTAAAGATTCCACAATTTGCTCTAAATTACTACTACTTTCTTCCAAAATTTCCAAATCTTCCACTAATGAGTCGATGTTCGATTTTGTAGAATACAAATACGAGACCATCTTGATTGTTATTCTTTTATCAACACAAAATCCTGTAAACCTTCTGACGGATGAATGCAATTCACTGAAAGCAAATAAAACTTTTCTGGAAACTTTAATAATGATAGAAGTATCCAAGTTAGATTTTTTAGGGACACCTTTAGATGGAGAAGCCTCACTCACGGAGTGGCTATAGGCCCTTGTTACAGATGGAGACTTCAGTGAAGCTATAAAAGATTCATCCTCAGTATGTGGCAGGTCTCCTCTTCCTTGCTGACTACCACTTCCCTTTCTAGAGCTAGTACTCGAAACAGAAGACCCCATTGAAGAGGCTCCATAGGGGATATTCATCAGAAGCTGATTGCTCAGGTTAATACCTTCTACTGGGAGTTCCTGCAATGTCGATAGTCTTCTGAAATATGCCCCCGATTTATGCTCAGTATCAACGGTCCCATTTTTTTCCAACAATTTATCGATCTCTTTCAAGGTATTTGATCTAGACCTATTTCTACTCCCGGGCCTACTCAATGTTGCTAGAGATTGGTTAGATCCCGATATAGACGTGGGACCAGGGGTCGTTGGAGTAGAGCTGCTGATTGAGCTGGGAACGGTTGTACTTGTATAAGTCGAAACAGCACCAAAAGGAGACAAGCTGCGATTAAATGAAGACTCAGCAGCTGAAGCAGAGTGCGGGACACTTAAAGAGTCCAAACTTCCTGAATCTGAAAACTCAGATAAAACAGAATCGTCCTTACTAGAAGTATCATCAGGCTTTTTTATTATAAGCCCCATCCTTCTTGCCGCTCTTGCAGCTTTTCCTTTCGTATCAGAAACGCTTCTAGTTCTTCCAACAAATGGTTGTACGTTAGACTGTTGTTTCATCTGCTCAAGTAACCTAAGATTCAACAAAGAAGAATGTGTACTCAAATATGATTTCAACTCACTTACCCAATCGAGGTCAGAGCTTTGCTTCTGTAAATTCTTTATTAAGTCGAGAGATGGTAATATTAATGGGTTTCTTGCCAATTCGATTAAATTTAAATTTTTCAAATCTGCTAAAACAGGCGATAAGTACTGAAACCTGTTATCTTTCAAAGATATTACTTTCAAATTTTTCAAGGAGGCAAAATCCGGAGGCAAATTACTTAGCCTGTTTGATGAAAGATCTAAAATCTCAAGCTGTGAAAGGCTCGTTAAGTATTCAGGTATCTTGGTTAAGTAATTGTTGTGCAAATCCAAATACTTCAAATTATTGGATAATAATTTAAAGTTTGAAGGGAGTTCGTAAAGATGATTATTTTGTAATGAAATTCTTTCTATTTCTATGCCAGGATGGTTCTCTCTCAAGTATTCATCGATGATTTCTATTACACTTTCAGTGAAATCCTCATTCTCTTGGATAAAGCTGCCCAAGTTAAGTGACTTCTTTGATTTGATCTGGTCTGTTCTCTCATTCAAGAGACCTAAGATTTTAAGCCGCGAGGGTGTAGTCATCACGATCCAGATTTTTAATGTACGTTGCCTTCAAGCTAAATATAAGGAATAGTTTATAGTCTGGCTAAGTAGCTGTGTTTCTAGATTGTAATAGGAGATACAGAAGTATGCAGATATCAAACAGATCTGAAATAAATTCTAGGCTTCAATTTACTACACAATTCTCAAATTTACGAAGCGACTAAAAACGAACGGACGGTTCAAATCTTTATGCCCTTTAAAATAGCATCAGATCTCTCTTGCCATACAGTTTTGCCACTACAACTACACACTTGCTTATCATTCTCCCAAATACCAGCACTCCTGGCAATTACTCCGCATAAAGAGTCGGGCGAGACCTTGTCTTTGAGACGGGACAAGATTATACTTCGGCCGATTAAATTATTAACGTCAAGATCAGCATGCAAAAATTCTTGACCCGAGTATGATTTGAGCTCTTTCGATGCTCCAATGGCATTGATGGTGGTAGACTCATCAGATGGCGTCTCAACATTTATTTCATTTAAATCATAGAAAAGACTTCCCGTAGAAAGCGCTCCAGCAGATAAATTACCAGACGATCTAATTGAGGGATAATACACACCCTTAGGTAGGCCATTAACAGTTAAGTCGATGAAGACGTCGCCAGGTCCGACACTGACAATTCTTGCCAATCCTTTAACTGGATTCTTCAAATCCTTTTCGTCAAATGACTCTAGAATACATACGGCAGCAGAGTTCGGATTGCCTGTACCTCTAATTATGGCATCTCTACCTGTTGCCTGAATTGCTTTCACAATCGTGCTTGGGGGAATAGAACCTTCTGTTGTCACCAAGTTAGAGTTCAAATTTATATCGTATTTCGAGATTCCCGGGAGAGCTTTCAAAGCTGTTGAAATCGACTCCACGCAAGACTGACACTCCAAAGGCACCTGAAGAACTATCTCAAATGAATTAGCCATTCTTTTTATTCTGCTTTGCTTTGATACCTTGATCTTAAGTTTTGCAATTATATATTAGTAATTAATTTGTATCGATTACACGAAAAATCAAGCTCGCCTAACACACTAAAAAGCACGTTCTTGTAGACAAACAAAAATTATAGGAACTTCTACTTACTAGCTAAGACAGGCACGAAATAATATTCATTTTTTTAAGAAGCCGACCTCTATCTTTCACATCTAATATATATCGTACTAAGTTATAATCATATTACAATCGTCAAAAGATTGCAATACAGGACTCTCATTTCAGCCTTTCGTACAAACCCATGTAGATGCGTACATGTTTGTTCTGTCAATGGATTGTCCACTCTCTCGAATCGCTGCCGCTCGACAAAAAAAACCCGAACCTTCAAAGGTTTTAAGATACCAAGGACATTTGGCAGCACTTCTCAACAACACTCTTCCGCCAGGAGCTAGACACTTTTTTAATGCGTCAATTTCTTTCTTTGCTTCCTGTCCATTGACATCAAACCAATCCATATGATCCATAATTATGGCAATAGTAACAGAATTCAGTTGAAGTCTTGAGAAGACATCAATTAAACTATCTGTATGCAATCTAATGTTATCAATAGGACATTTCTCAGAGGAATTTGATCGAGTTAATCTTTCATATCCTTTAGATGTAAGGTAGTCAGGGCAATTATCCAATGAATATTGTCCCATTAATGTGAGATAGTAGAAGTAATTATCGCTTGAAATTAAAGACCTTTCGATAACCGGATCCAAAGTATCTTCAATATATTTTAGCATTGAGCCACCAATCATTGCGGCCTGATTAGTAGGTACGCCCAAAGCTTTCCATAGGAAGGTAGGATTTTCAATCATAAAGGTTATAACTAGCTTATTGAATAAGCACGGTCTTATTTTATCTCTCCAAAGTTTTGTTTGTTCCTCCATTGTTCGACAGTTGCAAAGCTCTTTTATAGCATCGCCTAGACCAAAGAAAGTGAAAATAATTCGAGCCAACCTTAAAGCCCACCTGGTTGATCCTGTGTCATATAAGCCGTTTCCATTCTCATCAAAAGCTTTTTTACCGTGGTGTATCCAGTATTGGAACGCATTTGATGACATGTGTGGGCTTAGTTTATCAAGGAGTAATTCAGAAAAGTGATCAACTTTTCCCCGTCCAAACATTGACCAAATACTTTTAAGATCTAAACTTCTGAAGGATGCAAGCTTCAATTCCAATAAGTGGTTTTGACAGGGATTCAAATCAACAGCATGAATCGCCTTTGGAGCATTCAATAACGTTGCGTAAGAAAGAATATTATCACCGGCGGATGTTATGGCAAGAACAGTATCTTCTGATGAAAATTGCAATATTCTATTGTCCTCTCTAGGATCCTCCCATGTAAAAGAGTAGATATATTGATTCCTGAATTGCTCATGTCTTGGGTCAATTTCATCATAGTATAATCTCCAAATTTCTCGTTGATAATACATGGACGGAAAAGGTAAGTTTCTCTTCACATTTTCAAGTGCTGCTTCATGTCCCTTACTAATGGGAACGCTACCAATTTTGTCAGTAGATGAATTAACTTCAGTTGCCAAGCTATTAATCATATGAAGATCATCAAAGGGCTTCATTTTATGCGTTCCTATCCAAATGTAATATGGAATCTTTCCTAGTTTCATATTATAAGTATTCAAAGATTTAATAGTTCCAAATTTGTACTCAAGATATGTTCTCCTAGAGGACTCTAAGAATACGTTGTCTGCCTCAAACCAAATTCTCCAAAAATTTCTTAATATCCAAGGCACATTTCTCTTCACAAGACCGCCTAATGTATTGACCCTACCGATTGACGTTTCAACAGTTTGAATACCAAAATCAACGCATCCAACTATTCCATTAGTTGCCAAGATATTATTGGCGTTATCGATGACTGAGTTGAAGGTAGGAATCATAGACAAGGAGTAACTGAAAGTAACAAGATCGACGAATTGATTGTCAATTTTAAAGGATGTTGCATCACCAACCACCACATGGACATTAGTCCAATTTTTAGCCGCAAATCTCTGTTTTGCAACTTCACAAAGAGAAGGGCTCAAGTCCACTAAATATACAGCTTCGAAATTTTCAGCAATAGAAGAAACTGAATCCATATACGTAATATTCCAGCCAGTCCCACCTCCAATGTCGACCCATACAATGCCCGATTTCCTATTCAAGTGAGACATTGCTAAACGCAAACACTCTCTTCTACCCTTCAATAAAACCTCTCTCGTTTTGTCATATATACCTGCTTGACTACCATAGAAATTTTCAAGTGACTGCTGCTGCTCCAGAGGTTTCACCCTTAATTTGTATAATATGGGTTTGATAAAGCAAGCCCAGCCAAACATTATAACAAGGCGACATTTTTCTATCAAGTTGGGTTTAATCCAGGCCGTCAAAAAAACGACTAAGAGTATCATAACGACAAAGTTTACGAGGTGCGAAGCGTAAATAGCCTCAATCGGAATCTTCATCCTGGTTTCAAAAATTCGAATATAAGCACTAGCCTCAAGGGTGTTTAAGTGTTGCGAAATTAATAGTATATATAGCATTATATATAGATCTTCTAAGTTCAATGTCAAAGGAGGCACATGTATGACAAGCGTTCAACGTGGTCTTGCGAAACGTGCATGCGCTCCAACGTTTAGACCTACATGAATAAAATAGTAATAAATCTAAATCACAAAGAGGTATCTGGGCTGTTTCAAAGCGCGACTAGCTGTATTTGGATATAATGTCATCGTTTTCATCTTCTAACCTTCTTAAAAGATAATCTACCTCTACTTTTTTTGTCAATGGAATAATATATTCCTTATATAGCTTTGCAATCACTTTAGGATCGACTTTACTTTGAGGATTTTGACTATATTTCAATGATGGGTCTATACCATAACTTTCCCCTTTAATTACTAGGCGGTCTAAAATCTTTGCTTCGAGAGCAGTATTTGTAATAGACTTTTCTATTCCTTTCACGTCCCCTGAGATTATGAGTTTAACATACTCAGCTTTATCAGCTAAATACTTAGCTTCTGCAACAAATAAACCGAAATGAATTCTTCTTGATATTGCTTGTAGACAGTCAATATCACATGTCGACACTGAGCCTAAATTTTCTTTCTGCTCACCTTTCTTACAGCTGATTTGAGGTACAATTTCTTCAACGTAAAATTGCTTTATGGTGGAATTAACATTTATTTGTCTCGAGTAGGATGCAAGAACCTTCGGATATTCTATTGGAGGAAGAATCGATGGTAGTAATTGGTCGGGAAAAAACGGTACTTCATCTGGTGCCTCATACCTTCTGATCTGTGAATGTGTTCTCTCCATTTGTAAAAGGGCCCAGTCTAAGAATGAACCATCAAAACCTGGAATTTGAAATTTATTCTTCTCATACACGGAAGGCGAAGAATAAAATTGTGAACGTTCAATTAATGCAAACACTATAGTGTCCTCCATTCGAATCAATGCTTCCCGGATATTTCCCAAATCAAGGACTGTTTCTGGTTTCATAAAATCCATCTCGTTTCTCTTTATCAATTATGTCAATGACGGCTTACTTTTTTTGAACCCCGTTAATTAAAAAGTTTTTGACCGATAAAATGAGGAAACTGTCGCGTTCTAGTTCTACATTTTGAGAAGAGTTAGAAGATTATTAAATAAACCGTACTACGTATATAGAGTCTTTCAGTTAAATTTTTTAAGCTGATCTTGAGCGTACTTAGTTAACATCGCTTGATCTTCTTTCTTGAGCTGTTCCATTTTTTCGTCGCCTTTATCCATAAAATAAGACCTTCTAAAAGTCAAAAATCTCTTTAGTCTTTCAAATCTTGAAGTACCTTCACCGTAGTTATCGTATGTCTGCTGCAAATCTTGCATTGACTTCAAGTTATGCAAATTGGTTTGTCTAACATATTCATTAGATCTCTCTATTACTAGCATCATTTGAATTGCAAATGATAAGCCAGCAACGACTAGTACGCCGGCTAGAATCCTGTACTTGTTCTTTTCAAATTCTTCTTTTGTTGGAGGAGGTCTTTTGTACTTCATTCGATAGTAGTCTTCCCAAGTTCCCGCTGTCCAAAACTCTTCATCCTTCAGAAAATTGTGACTACTTCTATGTGAGTTTGCCATTCTGTATGCTTCAAAGCTACTAGCACCAGGCTTGTAGCTATCCCATGTTGTACTTTCATAACGTTTATATGCTAATCTTCTCTTGGGGTTTTTAAGGATCTCATACGCATTTCGAATTTGATCGAATCTATCTCTTTTCATGTCACTGGTGAGAACCTTGTGCTTGTTATCGTATATGGTCAAATGCTTGGAGATATCAGGATGATATATTTTTATGAATTTGGAGTAATTATTCTTTAAAAGGTTATTAAAGTCAGTGACAGATAAGTTCTTTTGCTCATCTTTGATGTCAAAGATCTCAAACGGACTGGGCCGTTTTGAAGTCGGCCAAGGAGGCAAGTTGAACTTTTCATGAGGATCAAATGATTCTGCTGATGTGGCATAGCATCTTATCGACCTCAACTGTTTAAAATTACGTCTTATCATGGTCAAAGTTCCTAAATTCTGAAAAGTGTATGATTTAGAGTCAATGATACCAATCTGTTTGTCGCAACTTTAAATGGTGTGCGAATTGTCTCCCCTTAAATCTTTACTGCTATAACATTAGATAGAGAATATTAAGTATTTTAAAGAGATGAAATAAAAGAAGCTATAGCTTTCTTTTCATGTTTATAATATATGTCTGAATTATAAGAATATCTCTACAAAGTGTCTTTTGTCCATAGTTCATTCAAGTCAACCCTCTTAATGAAAATAAATTGAGTTGCAATTAAGCATGAAACCATAATATACTACAAATGCATCCCTTTTCGTCTCCTCTCATTCGGCTTTCTGGACCTTTTCACACTTTGTGTTAAGATATTCTTCCATTCTACATGTACCAACTTTATTCACCGCACCCTTCTTGAAAGAGCCACTGTAATATGTTGATACATTATGCGGGGTCAAGAGTTGACATATTTACAAAAGTAACAAGACATCAAGTAAACAAGTAGCTAATTGATGAAATTTATCCTTTCATATATCCCTTCATATATCCCTTCATATATCTATAATGTTAGATAACCGTTCTCTATGCATTTAAACGGGTGTGCACCTCGGTCTGAGAACCCACGAATATTGTGGTCCGGAGCAAAAACAGTAATGGAGAAGTCCTGAAACTAAACTTTACTCAGGTAATCAATCAATAAGAAATCAAAAACAGGTCAAATAGTATAAAGTATTAAATTATATTGATAACATGGCTGTATTCTCATCTTTGTCTTCATTTTTCAGGAGAAATAAACGGAAATTGATAATTTCTACGTCACTAACTATTACCTTATACTTTTTATTTGATCATTTCGTTATCAAGAAATTAAAAAACTTTCAAAATTCCTTAAGGCAAGAGTTAATTTTCAAAGAACAAATCAAAAGAAGGTTTCTTCAAACCCAACAAGACTGTTATTATACAATTCTCGCATTGCTACCTGTTTTAAGTGATCCAATAATTAAGCATGTTCCCGTCGAGTTGATAACACAGGCCCTAAAGTTGAAGAAATCAAATCAGAGTAATCTCGAGATGAGTGACTCCTTGTTGACAACTGACAATTTAAGCTTGCATGAGAATAATGACAATTTAGAGTTGTCAAAATACATAAACAAGTCAAAAAATGAATTATGGAATGCCTTGAAAATAAAGACGTTGACCAGGTCGTTAACTCTAATTTACGCCTTAAGCGGATTGCTTCTTATTACCAGACTTCAATTGAATATACTTGCTAGAAGATCATACTTAGAACTGGCAATAGTAATGGCGGGAGGAAAATTACCCAATGATATTAATGAAGGGGAGAATTATTTAATAGAGCAAAGCTACTTGTCACTCAGCTGGTGGTTATTAAATAAAGGGTGGCTCACAGTAAGTGATACCATTGAAGAGATTGTATCAAAAAAATTTAGAAAAGTCAACGCAAGAACTGAGCTTTCTTTGGACGACTTTAATCAATTGCTTAATGAAATTCTTGATGAGCTATGTATAGAAAAAAGAGAAGAAGTTTTTCAATCTCTTTTTCCTATAACTTATGACAACTTAGTTGAGTCATTACTCAATACAAACCCTGATTTGATTAGAGAGTTAGATGTTCGTGACTCAAATTTGTTAAAGTTGATCAATGAGACAAAATATTTAATCAAAACAGAAATATTCAATGACATACTAATCAAGTTATTACATAATGGAAAATCAACTTTAATCAATAATGTTGCGGTCAATTTAAACCCCTCATTACTATTGAACAACTCAGATAAGATTGAATTAATCGATGATAAACCATTTAAGCTAGCTAGTTTCTTAGCCCAATTATCAGTACAGAACAATATTTTAGTGGATAATAACTGTTTAGACGGTACACAGCATAGCGAGTTGTCAGGTAATGTTTTTGTAAACAATATGAATGACTTGGAAGAGCTCGATGAGTTTAGTGCAGGTATATATTCGAATTTTGAGTGAGTCACCAATAAGCTACGTTAATCGAAGCTTATTAACTATACTAGGATATCAGAATTCCTTCCATGTAGCAACTAAATATAAATTCAATGGTAATTAACATTCCATCAAACTGTAAAATTTCTGCTCTGCACACAAACATTACAATTAATGAGAAATGCAATTCAATCCAATCCAAATCCATGACTTGTAACATCGTAATATTAAAATTAGGTGAATTTTTATCAGGAAATATACACAGGTTTTGGTACCTCATCTTAAATTTGTGAATTATCTCAAGTGGTTGCCTCTTGTTAATAAAAGCTGTTTATATTAAACTTACTAATTTCCTTCACACCATAAATTACGGACGCTATCAATAATTTATGACCATGTCTTCACCTAAAGTGATAATTATTTCTGCTGATGATGAAAAATTTACCGTGGAACCCAAAATAGCTGAAAAGTCTGTTTTGATTAAGCATATGATTAATGATTTGAATCCCGATGGTTTACAGGAAGACTTCGAAATCCCTACGCCGAATGTAAGAGCAAATGTCCTCTCCAAGGTATTAGAATGGTGTGAACATCATAAGAATACAATTTTTCCTGACGACGATGATGAAGATGCAAGAAAATCAGCCCCAGTCGATGAATGGGATAAAAATTTCCTCAAGGTAGACCAAGAAATGTTGTATGAAATCATTCTAGCTGCAAACTATTTGAATATTCGTCCCTTACTCGACTCAGGATGCAAGATTGTGGCAGAAATGATTAGAGGGAAATCGCCTGAAGAGTTGAGAAGAACTTTTAATATTGTCAATGATTTCAGCCCAGAAGAAGAAGCAGCCATCAGAAGAGAAAATGAATGGGCTGAAGACAGATAGTAGCTCTAAAAATTGACTAAGGCACGATGTGAGCTTATTTATATATATGTATGCATGTATAACTACTCATTGCGCTTTAAGACTAAGATAATATTACTACACTAAATTTTACTCTTTATTCATAAGCATGGAAGCTTATGGCTATTTCTTGCTTTAGTACAAGATTCAGTAGCCGTTGATGCTGATTATGTTTTAACACTGATTATACAATCCATATCGTTAGTTGCGGACCTGAATTTTTAACCTGAACGTACTTCTGAAACATATTGAGTATTGGACACTACTGTAATATGAAACCCTTGCAAGAATCTATTATCGCAAAATTTTGCCGACTTACTTGTGCGTACACAGAATTTAAAGTGTAAATATATCTTTGAGTACTGGGGCTAGATGGAAGATGCCTCCAAGTGATAGTAATGATAATTTTCATAGATTTGATTCTTCCTATTTACTGAAGTTACCGCTTTTGCCTACAAATGAGTTAAATAAGATTGAGCAGGACTTGGCGGATGAATTCAAGAGTGCGAGCAAGGAATATGTTATCTCCAGGTTGTCAAGGATTAACCATGTATTAGATGAACTCAATTATCACATAAGAGTCTTTACGGAGAATGATTTAAACTGGTCAAGAATATACAACTTTGAGATTGAGACGATCAGTAACATGAAAACGAATACCGAAGACTATATTCTCTTAGATACGGGTCTAATAAGGAGTAAGCGAGAAGTTATAACTGATTTAGTAGACTATGAGGAGGAATTTAGAGAGATTATTAAGAACTTACAAAGTCCGCTAGAATTTGATCGCCATTTTATCAAGGGAAATGCTAATGAGAATAATATACCTTTTGCAGCTCAGTTTGACAAGATTTTAGATCCTTTCAAAAAAGACTTAGAAATATCACTGAATGAAATGCACTACCAAAATAACCTTGTTTCATTAGATTCAAAGAGAAATGCAATGATTATATGGAAACAATATTATCAAAATCTTTTGAATGGTAAAAGGGAGCTAATCGACAGAACATACCTGGAACTCAACGAATTATACAAAGAATATTACGAAATAAATGCTAATGAAATGAATTGTTTGGCCTGGAAGCGTTACTATCGCTCATTGGTTAGTCCAACGGATTTAAAGAGAGTTTACGAAGAACAAAATCAGCATCCTTTAGATGGAAAAACCAGTCACGATAGCTACTATTACATTGACAATATATATTATCCTAAGAACAAGGTCGAATTGACTGACGCTAAATATAGAGATTTGGAGAGCTTAAAAACATTTGAGGTGGAGCAAAAAAGAAATTATCAAAACAACGACCAATGTTTAAGGTTGGATTCTTGCTCAGGCTTGAATAATGATGAAATTGAAAGTGACTTAAAACTATTGAGAAGTGATGATCTCAGTGAGACAGTGCCCACAGAAGCCTCTCCCTTAGATCCAATGGAACTGAGCCCTGCAGAACCCATTGATAAATATGGATCAGAATATGATAAAAAAAATAGCGAGCATGACGTAACCTTTCGAAGGAAGTATAGGCGTTTGCTTGAAGTTTCTTCTCGTTCAGGATATTCATCTATTCCAAGTTTCAATTCATCTTCAACTGTCACGTATCCGAACAACCCAGCAACATCTGGAAGACAATTGAAACCATTCGTATTGCCTGAAATACCTCCTATTGAGAGATTTCAAAATTTCAACAGAAGAGAATAAAGTTTTGTATGTAATCTTCGATTTATGTTTGTCAGTCTATTCCTTCTCTAATAATACACTTGCATTTTTCAAATTACTTTCTTGAATTGATTTATCCAAAGAATCAATTAGACTAACTGATCTATCTGAAAAATTAGATAGTGTGAATTTATCTCCAGCCTGGAGGCCGTAAGCTTCAGGATCTTTTTCCAAAATATATTTCAACCATTCATAAAGGATCAGCACCCTATCATCGACTAAAAGCTTTCGCACTAGTCTTTTTCCATTTGGGAACCTTACTTGAATCCTCGTAGTATTTCCTGAGTCCGGTTCAGGGTGGTCCCTAGGCTCTATGTAGACGAAGGGGTCACTTTGTTTTGGTATCGTTGGAACCGGTATTGTATTCTCCTGTTCATCGGAATCTGTAATAGAAATAGCATTGCTTTCACTTGTTCCTTCATTATCCATCATAGACTGTTTCATCGCAAATTCTATCTGCTGTTCTTCAGTCAAGGTATCAGGATCAAACTTTACTGGATGTTCCACCATAGGATTATTGGAACTAGATGATAGAGAGAACCTCAGTAGAAAAGCTTCCACATCTGAAATCCACTCTTCCACATCTGGAACTACTCCATCAGTCCACTGGAACACTCTTTCACCAGTTAATGGGTCCAAAATTGCTATATGGGGAAATTTAGTTGTTGAATAGAATTGCAAATAAGTTATTCCATTCGGTGAGTCATTTTGATATTGAAGGAATATAAAAGACTTTTTAATCTCTGACTTTATTCTAGAATTTGACCAGAAGTCCCTATTCAAAATTTGACAACTGAATTCGGTAGAATCTTGAACATTGACCAATATCCATTTCTTTTGTTTCCTACCTTCGAGCTTTGCTGTATCTATATCAAACTTGGACATTAAGTCAAAAGGAGGTCTGAACAAATTTGCTAAGCGCCTTTGCGTAGAAGTGAGTTCCGACTGACGATTTTCCCTGTGAGCTCCTCTTCTAGACCTTGGTCGATCACCCTCTTCTTCATCACTATCTAGAATCATCACTTCATCTTCGGTATCTTCATAGGGTTCATCAGAGTTGGTTCCTGATATTCTACCATTATAGTAATCATTCTCTTCTTCGTCAAACCTTTGATTGAAAATTCCTACTCTTCCTCTACCAAAAATATCGGTTGGCCTTGGCTGGTTTGTCGGGGAGAAAAAACTATCCATATTGTCTACCAAGGTTTCATGCCTATGGATATTGGAGTCCGCATCACGTACTATAGAGTTCCTATCTTCATTCTCATATGTTTCTTGTTGTAATCTGGCAGCATACTCTTCATCATTTCCTGAATTAGTTGATGCTGCTTGTGGATGATGTGATTCCATGTATAAAGTGACAGCATACTCCAAGTCTCCATTTGTGAGTTCCAAGAAATGCTTGGCAAGCGATTCATCTTTTGCACCTGTTACAGCCAAAAAGGTCGATTCTTGGTCATCCATGATTACCTATACTGTTTTGGTAGGCATTCTTATCGGAGAGCTAGCCTTTCAAAGGACCTGGTTGAAACATGTCGCATAAGCGTGACAGTTTTTACAGCGACAAAGTAAGACATTACGTATTTCACAACGATTGCGGAGTGGTTCATATTAATTCTCTGTCATTTAGACAATAGATACAATTTGATCCACACTAATCAATCATTTATAAAGACAAATACTTGTCGGGGGAGAGAATCATTAAAACCTGAAGCAGCTGAAAAGTGAGGATATACTTGAGTTGGCATTTTCCTTCTTTGTTTCACATTGCATTACGAAAGAAGTCAAACATCAATAAGGCGGCTAATTAATAGACAAATTTGCTGTCAACTACATTCAAAGAGGCTGCCTGTGAGCTCATCCGTATAACCCTTTTGACGACACGCTTATCATATATCACGAAACTTGCATTTTAATTACGCATTTTTTTAATTTATTATCCATTACATTCTTGTTAAACAAACACTTTATGTTAATTTAAAGACCTAGTGGTAAATTTAGTTCTATTGATCAGTTGGGACTCTTCAGATTAATAATTTGTACGAATTCTGTTTCTTTTTCGTCCTTTTCTTTTAAAAAAAAAATTGATTAGACATAAGCATTTTTATCCACCTCCAACCATCCAATTTTGAATAATATCCGGCAGGGCATCCTATCTCAAGAATTCAATTGTCTCATATTGGCTTGAGGAACATTTTGTTAAGTTTTGTTTCCTTTGGTTCTCGATAGAATTTGGACTAAAATTGAATGTCCGATTCGTGATGATCAGTGATTATGAAAAATACGACAAAGGTGAGTTACTAAGAGGAAAATATCGTAAGATAGCGGATATAAGTGAAGGTTCTTATGGAATCGTATCATTGGCTAAGGATGTGAAGAACAACGATAGGCTACTCGCCGTAAAGTTTATTTATCCCTTGAATTACAAAAGAAATAATCCTAAAAACTCCTCATCTCTAACTAAATTGAGATCAAAATCATCTTCGTTACTTCTGGAAAGTGAACTCTCAATATTAAAGGCTCTTTACGGAGAGGCTTCGAAAGAAATTGAAATTCACAAGAAATTGGGGATTCACCCAAATGTGACGACATTATATGACAACTTTGACTCCTGCCTAGTTTTGGATTATTGCTCAAAAGGTGACCTATATGAGGCGATTCAAAAAGGTCACGGACCAGCTACTTCACAGGATATTAAAGACGTGTTTTCGCAAATTTTAACGGCACTAGAGTATTGCCATTCGCATTCTGTTTATCATAGAGATTTGAAACCAGAAAATATCTTAATAGCAGAGGACTGGTCAATTAAAATATGTGACTGGGGATTAGCAACAACTAATAAAATCATCACAGATAGACGTGAATTTGATATTGGATCAGAAAGATATATGGCCCCAGAGTTATTCGATTCTAGTGTTGAGTCTTATGATGCATCGAAGGTAGATTTATGGTCTACTGGAATCATCTTACTAACTTTAGTCTTCCACAAGAATCCGTTCCAAGTAGCCTCTTATTCAGATAAGGCGTTTCTTCAATTCGCACGCAATAGAGAAGCATTATTCGACATATTCTCTACAATGAGCAGCGAAATGTTTTCCGTTTTACGGTTCTGTTTAAATATCGATCCCGCAAATCGAGACTTATCAAGTTTAAGATCTGAGTTAAAATTATTGAAGTATTTTACGATAGATGAAGAGTACTTGGCAAGCGATTACGAAGAAGACGTCGACTTGGATGAAGAGAATTTCGAAGATGATGACTTTTATTATGGCAAAGGTGACAAGTCGCTATCTTTGTCTCCAGTTAAACGCCTACCGGTAATCAATTCGTATGAAGATGAAATGCAAATACCCATGAAGCTTCACACTTCTCCCCCTCAGACTGCTGACAGCGACAACAGTAGGAGCTCGAGATGTTTTGTGTCATCGACTCAGCTGGATGATGCTTCTATGCAACATAACCCTAGAGCAGATGCGTTATTATCTGCAAATACGGATTTGAAACCAATTCCCATTAATGAGTCTGGTTTCAGGTTCACTCGAAACGCAAGAAAACCTTTCAATGTTGCTTCATATCATCAAGCCTCTCAAAATACTTGGAACAAGTCCTCTAACTCTAGATTCAATCGTGAAGATTATTTTACTCCCAAATCTATCATGAATCATTATATGGATAAGTATGGAGATCAAAGACACTCAAATAATGGGAAGCTTCATAATGATACTCTAGAATTGAAGAAGAGCGGGAATAATCGTCACTCATGGAAGAGAAACACAAGGGATGGTAACTCAAATGGGCCAAATCATAGAATCTATAACAAGAATCATAATGATAACCAGCGTTATCACCCCCCTTCTGATAGTTATTGCAGCACATCTTCTCAAACTCCAAAGAGGAAGTCTAATCTGTTCTCAAAATCAAGGTGTGCTATTTCGACGGCTCATAACTCTGGTCAACAAGGCGTATCACCTCATTCGACTTCCATGCTATCTTCTCATGGGAAATATGTCCCACCTTTCTTGAGATCTCCACATTATCGATCTCCGGAAATTGCTCCATTATCTGAAAGGATTGGTGATTTAAGTCTTGATGATGAAGATGAAGTATTCCATTTAGAGGATGATTTTGATTTTACTAACAACGGTAAACAATTGGGCTCTAATGTTTCTCCAAGCGAAAAACCGCTGATACTGACAGTATCAACAGGCTTGAATGGAGATATGAATTTTAAAAGACCTAATTTTAGAGAACCTTTTTATGCTTCAGATCAGGCCAGTGAGAGTGGAATTGGTAGCGGGCTGAGAGCACCTATTTCCTCAGGAGCTCGTAGTAATGATAAGCGTCAAATATTTAATTTCGATTCTCAAAGGCCGTCTTCGACTGGGCTTGCCGGTGATAGTGATGCTGAATCATCTTTATCGGTATCTTCAGCGTCTTCAGTTGGAAAATATATTCCACCTTTTAGAAGAGGATCACATCCCGCGAATATACCTTCTGCGATGACAACGGGTAGAGGTCACCGTGTCTCCGAGAAGCGGCATACGGATTCTAGCCTGAAGGCTCGAAATTTTAAGCCCTTGAAATCATTTGATTGTATTTCTGAAGTCTCGTCATCTCTTCCAGCTGACAAGTCTGATTGGTTTTCTCTCAAGAGAGAATAACGTTCGACGATCTACATGTCTCGCGTGGGTTTTTGTGCCAAGTAATGGACAAGCTGAGCGTTTTGATTATGTACTTAGTATATAGTTCTCATACAGAAATTAAATTAAGCGTCTCGCTAACCTTCACACTTTTTGGTAATACAATATCTCATTGTATATGCCAATCAGAGATATAAACTAGAATACAATTTATTTTTATTAGCCTTGGTTATGAAGCATTGCTTAAAATTGAATGCGCATAGCATAAACTACAAGCCACTTCTATTACCGTGCTCTGCGAGACTTGGCTTATACAAGTTTCGTGTACTGGGCACACTTATTTTTGCGATAAGAAATTGTGGTTTCAGAAGTCCTTAGGAACCCGATTCTTGTATTATCTCTACACTCAGGATAAAAATTAAGTGAAAATCAAAAATCTTTCAACATTTCCCGAATTTCTTTACTCGACGGCACTGTTCGGTCTTGGAGAAGCTCGTTCTGTTTTCTATGTTTGAGTACAAACTCACCCTCTGAAGGACCGAATTTCTTGACTAACTTGGAGTAGAATAAACCACAAGCATTACACAATGTCCTAGCCCCATCTGGTCCTCTTCTCCATTCAGGTGTATCATCTGCTGCGCAATGCTTACAAGCAATGCTTTTTGCTCTGTTTCGTTTGGATTTTTGTTTGGTTACTTTAGTTGATGCCCTACCACTTCTGGGGAACGCCGTACAACTTTTTTTTGTACCTTCAGATCGATCAACTCGAGTTCTACTGAAAATTTTAAGATCTTCCGCTGAACTATGCCCAAAATCAGGTATAGAATTGGTCTTGTTGTCTTGAGATAAATCTATTGCATTCAATATTTCTTCTTCGATGTAGTCATATTTCATCAGCTCTAACTCTCCTAAAATATTTGCGAAGTCTAATAAAGAAGTTTTCATATTTTTATACATTACATCAGGAATTTCTTTAACCCAGCCCCTAAAATGCTCTCTTGCAGTCAGAATGGTTCTGCGCTCACTATCCCTTGAAGAAAGGAGATCAGCGTTTTTATTGAATTCTATATCGCTCTTCGTTGTAATAGAATCCATCTTTTTGTTCATCTCTTTGATACACCTTGTGAAGTTATCTGAAGTCAAAAAAAATTGTATTAAAGAATGAAATGCCTTCTCTTCCAGTTTCTTAGTTTGCGATGACATTGAATAGTGCTTTGCAACAGACGTATTAGCAAGAGTGGATAAATTTTCAGAACAATTTGAATTCGATCTATTGCCTGATTTCTCATAATACCCCATGTAAAGTGAGTCTCTGGTTTTAAAAGTCCAACTATCCGTCTCGTAGTTTACCGTGTCAATTGGTCCATCACTGACTGAGATACTCGACGCTGAAATAGTTCTTTTCGTAGTTTCATCACTAACGTAATCTCTCCATTTCTCAATTTGACCTATCAATTCTCGAAAAGGGGGAAGAGGTGTAATGCTATCAAATTTTCTGTGATAATTGAGATCTAAAGTTCTAGGAATATTCTTTGCGGTACTGTTCTCAAATGTTAAGGGTAAGATCCCAGTAGAACAGCCTTTTTCTCCCACAACTAGTTGATTCATTTGCTGGACAACACCTTTCGGTGATATATTTTGTTACAATCATCCCTTTTATAAGAGATCAATTTTAAGTAATGCCCTGTAGAACTGAATTGAGATGCTTTTTGTTATAACAGATACTTGAACACTAGCCGATCAAAAATTATTGCAGCCATTAACTTAGTCAAAAATAACACAAAATGAAGAAGTCGAGACGTTTGAAGTGCGTTTTGTGTCATGTTTTACATTCAAAATCTGAAACACCAGACTACCACATTTACAATAGTACTTAAGAGAATTCATCTGCTACACATTCAGAAGTGATTCTTAGAAATTTCGGTGCCACTCCATTTTTGTTTCCTAGAAGGAATCAACCATATCCCATTTTGAGCAATTGTGAGAAGCTGAGATTTCTTCTCCATATAGGGACTGTTATTTCAGTTGAAGCAAAGTGACTGTCGCTACTGTAGCAGACTGGGAAGACCAGAAAGAAAGGAAAGAAACTTTGCTCACTAATAAAGGAAAGGATTGTTCAGATATTGCGTTGAAACTGCGTTACTGTTCATAGGTAACTTTAAACTGCATAATCCTGCTTTCTTTGTGAAAAATACCGTGCAGAATCAAGAACAATGGAAGAGCTGAGGGCTAGACACAGTGATATCAAGGCCGAAAATAACCAAGAGCTAGCAGAGGAAGTCAAGGAATCGCTTAGGCTCATTGAAGATTTAAAATTTTTCTTGGCTACTGCTCCAGCGAATTGGCAGGAGAACCAAGTAATTCGAAGATATTATTTAAATCATGACGAGGGATTCGTGAGTTGCGTTTATTGGAATAATCTTTACTTCATCACTGGTACTGATATCGTTAGATGTATAGTCTACAAATTTGAGCATTTTGGACGCAAGATCATTGACAGAAAGAAATTCGAAGAAGGGATTTTCTCTGACTTAAGAAATTTGAAATGCGGAACTGATGCTATATTGGAATCTCCAAGGTCAGAATTCTTAGAGTTTTTATTCAAGAATTCCTGCTTAAGAACACAAAAAAAGCAAAAAGTTTTCTTTTGGTTCAATGTTCCGCATGACAAATTAATGGCCGATGCATTGGAGAGGGATTTAAAGAAGGAAAAACTGGGCCAGAATTCAACGACTGTCGCTCAGAGAGAACCTGCATTATCATTTCAGTACGATGAGACTAAAAGCTTGTATTCTCAGCTCTCTGATCATATGGACGCACAGAAAAAGCTAAATGGTTCTCCAAATGATGATTTTCAATCCAATTTGATGTCGGCCGCTATTCAGAGAGAAAAAGGAAGCTACGAACTTTTGGCTAGAAATACACCTCAATTCAAAGATGGGTCGGATTATGAAGATGATTTTCCATTAGATTATTTCGATAATGATATTGATGTTTCTGGCGAATCTAATGACTATATCACTTTAGACCCAAGTATTCATCAGGGCTCATATAACAATCTACTTGATGAGAACTATGATTCCATTGTTGATCCTTCTGTATTTACTCATCCAAAAGTCTCCGCATCAACTTCCAGTCAGCTCATCTATAACGATGAATACTTAATAGAGCAAACACAGCAAATAAAGACTCCCATAGCTCCCGTCTCTGCTGCTGCCTTACATCGACTCCAAAACAGACATCCCACTAATTTAATGACATCTTCAGCTGAAGAAGCATATCAAACATTTTCGCCAGTGCCACTTTCAGCTAAGTTCACGAATCATAAATACCAATATCCAGGAATTTCGCACAACCATAGTCATACGCAGCAAGGACATTTTCATCCACTAGGTGACCAGGGCACTATTTACACGAGTCATGTTGATAGCCCAATTGTGGGAATTAATGCATATGGTTACGCTGACCAGGATTTTGTTTCATCGGCTCCTTCAGGTTATAACGGTTCAATGGATCAATTAATATCTGCACCACAGGTTCAGCCATATATGGTAATGGGAGATCTGGAGTATTTTGTTCCTAATCATGTTTATGTCAACCCATCAAAAATGAATGCATTACAAAATCATCACTATGCATATCCTGTATCTTCCACGCGGCAACAACAAATTAGTGCGAATATGATGAAAAAAAAGAGAATGATGCTCCAGCAGCAGAGACAGAAAGTTAATTACGTTTCTAAGAATACAATTGAGAAGACTCAAAATACAAATAAATTCGGAAGTGCGGAAGAATTGATGAGATCTAAGGTTACAAATCTAATCAACTATAGAAGAGACGATTTGAAATCTGATACGACAGAGACATTGATTCCGACACCCGAATCATCTATAACTAATACATCAGATCAAAATATCTCCAACACACTGTCCAGAGGAATTTAACAATGACACTTCGAGTAAGAAAATATTTCTTGGAGTTCAAATAGATTCAATTGACGTCTATATATTTCTTTACTTCTCTTTTTGTTTTACAGGTTTATCTTATTAAATGTATTACGAATAATGAATAATTAAAAAAATTCAACCCCTACTATAATACTCTATGAGTTTCCTTTGCGGTAGAGATAAATCTTGAATTATCTTATCAATAAGCAGCTCGCTAGATACGTCAATTTCGTTCGAGACAGCAATTTTATTCCTTGCTGATTTCAATATGATACTATAACAGAGAACAACAGCTCTTCTTATTTCTACTACCTCATTATCAATGAAACATCTGATCAAATTATCCAATTGTTTGACAAAAGCATCATTTAAAAGAAAAGACACTGAACATACGTTAAGTAACTTGGAGATACATTCCAACAAGAATAATGAATGGACCCCTTGTGATGAGTATTCTGAACGTCCAAAATGTGAAAATAGAGCAATAAAAAGATTTGCACTAGTATAAATCCCTGAAAGCATCTCATCATAACATTCAGACAAAGCATAGTATAGTTGATCAAAGAAATCATCAGCACGATCACTCAAAGAGATCAAAATTAGAAGTAACTGGTCCAAATTTAATTCTACCCTGTTGATGAGTAGTTGTTTAATTATTATCAACCCATTGAATATTTCGGATCTAGAAAGCTTTCCATTAAAATAATCCCATAATGACCTTTCAAGTTTAAGCTTACCAGCTGTCTTGAAATAACTTAAGAACTCTGAAGAATACTCTCGCAATTCTTGCAAAATACCTAGCAATGTAACAAGCTCGTTGCTATTAATATTTTTTTCTGCGAGTAAGAGGCATATATTTTCAAATTGACCCTGACAACTTTGCAGATCACAACCCATAGAACTAACTCGGGTATAACTGGATAAGCGAAAATTGAACCAATTCAAATCAGAATAATTATATTCTTTTACCTTCTGTGGTGACGCATGGTGATTCATATCCTCGTATATATTGATGGGCCTGTTTTTACTCGAAACATTGCTCAATGGATCCAGTCTCTCAATAAATTTCTGAATATCCTCACCTTGTTTGGGCAGCTTAGCAATCTCGAACTGAGCAAAGTCATCAGCTAACTCACTTTGTTCATCTCCCTTGTGCAATTTTGAGAATAGATCTGACTTTTTGGTATTCACAGAGTAGTCTACGAACACATTCGGCCTATGAGACAGCGTCGGCCCGGAGCAAGAATCACCACCATTTTGGTGACCTTCATTGTTGATTTGTGAGGTACCATCCATGAGGGCAGATTGTTCTCTTTCAACATAATCATCAAGCTTGACAGCTTTGTAATCTACGTCCATACTATCACATTCTTGACTGTAAGCAGAGTTATTGTGACTACTAGAGGTCTCTGCATTAAGATTGAAGTTTTGTAACTTCAGAGGCTCACTAAAATCAGATTCTTTGTTCAGAACTAAACGAATATCCAGCTTTTTGGGAATGAAAGTAAAATCATGGTCATCTTTTGCAACAGGTACTAACATAGTAAAGTCTGTGCTCATCTTCACGGGAGAAAAGTTTTCTTCAGCTTTTGATGGATCCACCTTCGTGAGATCAAATAAAGATTCATAATTATCATCAAATATGTTCATATTGTTATCAAGGACCAAGGTATGGTCTACACCGACAATAACTTCAACGTCTTCTTTAGTCACATCGTCTCTCAAGCCAAGTTCAGATCCGAACAAAGTTGGATTAATCGAATAAAGTTTCCCTAACAAGCTAGAAAACATAGGAAAAATATCAGTATATCTCAAAAGACCAATTAAATCTAACAAGTTAGAGGTCAATTTCAGAAAATGTCTGTCTGTAATGGGAATTTTATCTAATCCTTTTAAAAGTAGTTGTATAATCAGCAGGATAATTATTGATTTATATTTTATTATCAGCATAGTTAATTCACCGTCATCATCAAGTATATTGGAAACGCTTACAGCATACGAAAGTAGTCGATTCATTGATTCGTATAAGTCATCAACATTAACGGCAGAAATAAGTAAATCGACAGTTTTGTTTTCGATCGGACTTTTTAAAATACAACAGGTTCTAATATAATCATCTGGTTTCAAAAACTGAGAGGTTCTTTTGAACAAGTTATCAGTAGTCAAAAATAGCGGTTCGAGCAAGTGTGGCTGTCTGATTGATATTTTTCTTAACATTTCATTTATGTCAGATGATAAGTCCTCGTCACCCATTACTGCATACTTAAGAAGATTGACACCTTCTATTACCAAATCTGTTTGATTAGAAGATAAAAACTTCAAAATAGGATCTTTATGTTTATCGAATGCTAATTGAGAGTTCTTTATACTCGAGATATCTCTAGTTAAATCAATAACCATATTATCTTTTCGAAGGCTATCCACACTCAATGGAGAGGAAACTTTAATCGCTAGGTCTTTAGAGGGAGCAGAAGTGCTAACCGAAATTGCTTGTTTTCCCTCTTCAAAAACCTTAGTTTCAGATTCTGGGTTCAAATATTGTCTCTTATTATGACTAGGATCGATCGCATCCTTACTGCCTTGCCTATGATTCGGTTGCAATTCTGAATTCGGTCCTGAGGATGGCCTAGAAAGAACTGTCATTTCTTTCTGCCTGCTACGTAATTCCTTATTTTTAGCAATGATCGATTTTTTCAATGAAGGACGCTCTTTGTTATTCGAGATTAAAGGAGCTGAATGAACTTTCTGCTCATCCGCCCTTGATCTTTGAATTGCCCTAACGACATTTGTATCTACCTTTGACAAAACGGCCCCCGCATCATTTGGAAAGTATTTCCAAAAGATCCAATAGGATTCTCTTCCGACTTGACGAACTTTTGGATTTGGGTCAGAAAGAAGTCTTATAACTGTTTTAGTTGAAACCTCAATTCCGTTTGTAATGCTATTGTTGACGAATGAGTTTTCGTTATGGAATCTTATTATGAAAATTTGCAACCAAACTCCACCATACGTTCGGGGTTGTACTGTTTTTTCATTCGACGCCAAGGAAATCCTTTGTAGCAATTTTGAGTTATAAGAACAATTAATATAAATGGCACATAAAGCCATATGTGCATTTGTAGAAGTGATATGCTTCGTAGCAGAGCATAGCTTCATTAAGGTTGGAAAAAATGATTCTACAAGAGAGTCAAAGTTTCCCTTTAGTATTATTGCGCATTCTTTCACAAGGTTACAAGAATGGGAGCATAATGTTGTTCTCAAAGATGACATTCCTTTACAAATAGCTTCTGAAACATCCTTAATACAAGTGATTAGCTCAGGTAAATAATTTGTTCTCGCGTTTCCTC
This sequence comes from Priceomyces carsonii, assembly GCF_900007245.1. NCBI lineage: Eukaryota > Fungi > Ascomycota > Pichiomycetes > Serinales > Debaryomycetaceae > Priceomyces > Priceomyces carsonii. Next base: position 263,480 of record NW_026946675.1, on the reverse strand, counting down.
TTACTAAGGATCTCATTTTAACAATAAAATGCTCTCTTTTCGACCAATTAAATTCTGTTTCCTTGCTTCCAAAAATCGACGCCATCTCGTTGACAAGATGATGCAATGGTTCCACATCTACAATTTCCATCGATAAAATGCTATCATCAATATTATATCCCAAGTCTTTGACAATTTTTTGTATTTCAGTCAGAAGCTCAGTATTGAATTGGGGGGAGGAGCTTTTCAGATCTGGTTTCACTAATTTAGTATCATTATACTTGTCAGCAATTTCTGAATCTTGGGGATTTAAAGGCTCTGCGATGGACGAAGTGTGCCATGTATTTCTATTCTGCGAAGTATTCCTAGAATTGTGATGGGGAAGAGATCTTTTGAGTGAGAATCTACTTTCCTCAATGTCATTCTCACGCTGACTCAGGTTTACTGTAACCCTTGTAGACCCTGCCGATACAAAACCTTTTGCTCCATTCATAATACTAGTCTCGGTATTTATCGCATTTATTATATCCTCCTGTATAGCTGCATTAACATTCTGAATTTCTAGTTCCCTGACTAAATCAAATTTATATTGTCGATGTGATTTACGACTATAATAAAGTGTTAAGAAATCCCTAGTTTTTTCAAATGCATCCCGCTGCCTATCATTATTGAGAGACGATAATAAGGAGACTAATGAAGGTAATAAATTGTTTATCTTAAACTGGGGACTGATATTTGTCACGATATGAGCGAGCCAATTCAACGACTCAATAGTAACTTTTTTATTTCTATTCTTCAATGCCATTTCTACTAAAAATTCTTCGACTTTCTTGGGTGCAGAGAACCAATACGCTTCTAAGGCCTTTTTAGCAGAGCTAATAGTTCCTGTCTTAGTATCACCTAGACCGTTGATAATTATAGGTAAGACTAAGAAACTTTGATTTTTTAGCACCGACCCACCCTTATCTTGCATGCTAATCCTCTTAACAAGGTGGCAGAGAACACTGAAGCTGCTTGTGTGAATACCAGGATCTGGTATATCCACTGCAATAGCTAGCGCTTCAAAATATCTCGGCACCTGATCAAGGTTTATAAAGTTTTTCTTTACATGAGCCTTGAGTCGAGTGATCACTTCTAATTTACTCTCATAACTTTCAGTCAGCGATGCTATAGCTTGAAATAAGTCATCTGAGCTAGTAATCAGAGATAGCATTATAATAAGGTGGTTTTCTTAGATCATTTAATTGGATTATGTTTTCTTTTAAAATATTGTGTAAACAAATGTGGCAGGGCGCGTAGGAAAACAGCGATGTTGTATACACGAAAAAGAGTAGTAAAAGCCTCTCAATATCACGCTATAAAAAGAAGAAGCTATGTCAAATTTAGCATTATAGTTACTTAATTAATCAATATAACTCTAATATATATCTGAATGTTGACATGAAAATACACATGTCTATAACTATTTAGCGTAGAGCCACAAGCCGAAGATCAAAACGAAAGATAATAACACAAATATTCTGGATTTAGAACTGTATGATTCATTGTTAACATTCTCACTATATGCGATAGCTTTTATCTTGGGTGTATTATTGAAAACTGAAGAGCTAGTATCAGTTGAATGCCTGAGTCTGTCGATATCATTCTGATTTGATACTGATAATATGTGATTTTCATCACTATCGACAATAGAGTTTTGAATATTACCAAAGAAATCTGTTAAACGTACCAGAGCAATATCTCGCTGATATAAATCTGTCCGAATACCGGGATTTGAGTGCACATTTTCGTATGTGTAAACATCAAACAATTTATCAAGGGTTTCGCCTGAACTTTTATTTAGCTTCTCAAGGTAATCCAAAGTGTAGTAAGTAAAACGGTCTATTACTGCAACTCCAATATCTAGATCAGAATGGTGAGAGTAAGATGACTCGTCTATCTTTGAAGATCCAACGGCTAAAATATTTGGCGAATAAAATCTCTCATACATTGTATTTGCTTGACACGTATCAATCATAAAAAAAATTTCATTATATCTTTTCTTTTCGTGCATCTGTTCGAAAGCATCTGCTATATCGTATGAGCTTATCTCTTCAGCGTCCTGAAACTTCAAAAACTCGTTGCCGCCATGACCAGTTAGATAAATAAATATGTTGGAGTTTTCGTCAGTTAATAGCCTCTTGGACCTAGGGTGATCTTCATCCCATCTATCAGTTAATAGCCTTATAAAATTCTCGACAGTTACTTCATATCCCCTATAGTCAACTTCGATCAGGTCCCCATATAAATCAATGGCTTGGTCCATATTATTAAACACAGTTCCAGGAAAAGCGTTCCGAGGGTTGCATGCCACATCATCTGATAACATTAGTATGATTTGAGAGTCTGGTATACCTAGCCTCTTGACTGTTCTATACAAGCTAAGAACGTTAGCCATATGTCTGTAATTAAACCAAAATCTAGAAGTCGAAACTAATACGGCCCAGTTATTCGTGTGCCTTGACTCATTACTGTCACTTAATTCATCCAGAGTTTTAATACTTAGTTCTGATAAAGCAGTTGTCATTAAGATACATAATGTTAAAGCTACCTTAGCAAACAACATTACAGATGGACTGTACTCTTTATTTTACTAAAGTTTGTGCATTAAGTTATTTACTAAATTATGACAATGCTACATATCACGTGGCTAAAATAGATGGTTCCTCAACTTTTGGAAGCCAAGACTCTAATTTTCTTTTTCATTATCTCACTAGGTCCTAATATTCTTTGTAGTTCCCACCCGATCCATAGTGACTTCGGCGAGAAATTAAAAGCAAATATTAGTTTTGATGCCCTTTCCTTTGTAAATTGATTTAAATTCTCCATGATTGTTATACTAGTATCATCCGATGCTTCATAGTTTTGATTTGCTTTTTTCAATAGTTTGGCATGTAGATACTCTCTTTGCTTGGATGATATTGAAGTAGCATTAGAAAAGTTTGAAAATGGTTTGTGTTTCATCTGTCTATGCAAATTTTCGGCTTGGATAAGAACTTGCTTCAAATACTTACTTGATGAAGGTTCAGAAATAACCTTTGACTTGCCACATTTATAACTACTAGCAATTTTCTGTTCTCTAGATGTGAACTGATTGATTGTAAAACAAAAAAATAACTCTCCATTCTTTTTTTGCTTTCGCTCGATTTGAAAGAAGTCTGTCCGGCTCACTTGATAGCCCCATATATCATACTCCAACCTGACCCATGGTATTTTGCATATCAGAAATTCTCGTTGGACTAGTTTATTATCCTCGTAGACTTTGGCATCCTTACTTTGAAGGGCTGAAAAACCATCAATTGTGGTAATACTAATGTTCATTTCATCAACCTTTCTTTTAAAATTGCAAAGTTTTTTATGAGTTTCTTGTTCTTCTAATCGACGTAATTGTTCTGCCTCTAGTTGCATTTCTTTTTTATTTTGTTCTATTTCTTGATCGTAATCTTTTTTTTCCATCATCAACTCTTCGTATGTTTTACCTTGTATGGAGTAATTCTCCGGTAATGAAAACAAAGTAGGTACGGATTGCATACCTGTACCCCTGGTGCCAACTATATCTACGACATGACAGCGTTCTTTATCTTTATGTAATCTTAAACCTCTTCCAATCATTTGAACCAAAAGAGGTCTAGATTTCGTCGGTCTAGCTAATAAAAGTGAGTCAATGTTCGGAATATCTGTACCTTCTGTGAAAACTTGGACATTGCATAGTACTTCTATCAGTCCCTCCTTAAAATCTTTTATTATTTCCTTCCTTTCAAACTTAGATGTTTCACTCGTGACATATTGAGCGTTAATTCCTTCTCTCTGTAAGACTCCACATAATGTTTTGCAATGGTTAATGTCCACACAAAATATTATAGTCGACTTGAAATTGTATTTTTTCTTTAGCTTTAAATAAGACGATGCGGTAACGAAATTTACGTCAGAGCTATTTATTGCTTTAGAAAGGCTGTTGATTTCATAGTCCTTCTTGTGAATTTTAACTTTACTTAGATCAACATCTATCCCTATAGACGAAAATTTTATGTCAACCAACTCTCGATTCTTTATCATTGTGAGTAAGTCCCTTTCATAAACAATTTGATCAAACATACTTCCTAGAGCAGCTCCGTCGCTTCTTTCCATAGTTGCAGTGAATCCTATAACGTAAATCTTCAGGTCAGCATTATCTGCATTAAAGTACTTTAAGACTTTTAACCACGAATTCGCAGTTGCGTGGTGACACTCATCTAATATTATAGTCTTGAAATCATCAGCCTGGTATTTCTGAAGCCTTTGATATCTCACTAGAGTTGGCACAGATCCAACAATCACATCTCCGTCAAAGCTAGGCTTCAAGTGTCTCATGTCTATTTCGACTTTCAAATTAGGATTAATTTGTGAAATAGTGTCTGCTGCCTGTTTCACTAATTCTTCCTTATGAGCTAAAACTAATGTTTTATTTCCTTGATTTTCCTGGGAGGTCATTTGAGGAATTAGATGAGAGAAGACAACTGTTTTGCCGCCGCCTGTTGCTAAAACTACAGCAGGTCGCTTTACTCCTTGAGATATTGCTTCGTGAACACAGGTTATCGCATCCTGTTGGTAATCCCTGAGACTTATAGTTCGAAGAAACCGGACATTTCCTAGCCTAAAATTGGTGCATTTGAGTCCAAGCACGGTAAGAAACTTTCGACTTATCTCAGGCAGGTGAAATATCTTTGCCATAAAATTACTACAGGGTGTATTATTTCTTCACTGCTTTTCACTTCCTTATGTTATCTATTTGATATGGCGCGCCTACTCAACCGAGTTTTCACGACCAATTTAACTAGTTCCTGTATATACTCACACGAGTTCTTCGGTGTACATTATTGAAAAACAAACCATCAGTATCTTTCACAGCCTCAACATTATCTGAGGAATTAGATGATAAATCTGGAGCATTTATGCTCATAATAACATATGTTCCATCCATTTTATTTGGATCTCTATGTGGCTTTATGAAAGAGCCAGGGTTGATCACCACAACACCTCGTATAACTTTTGCAAAATATCTCAACTCTGAGGGAAGAATTAGAACATCTGGTAAAGAGTTTCCTAATTCCCCAAGTCCAAGATATGGTACTTCGAGGCTAGAACCCCCAATACTTGTAGTGACTAGTTCTTCTTGCATGATTCCATCGATGAGATCACCGTCCAAAGCATCCTTTTGAGGACTCCTGACTTGATTTATAGAACCTGGAAATACTGGATAATAGCGCCTTTGTTCGAAAACATGGTTAGCTACTCTCTCGAACCTATTTGTGGGCAAGTTTGGAGAATGATCAGCAGATTTATAAATTTCTCTCAAATCCTTCATAACATCCAAATTAGATATACCGAACAAAACTTCATTTACAGAAAAGTTATTGGGATTTGGTAAAACTTTAACATTCTTAGGTAGACCAAATCTCTTTCTATCAAATGAATCCATGGGATATGAGCAATGCTTGATGCATGAATCTTTTAAAGATGGTATTAATACAACTTGTATTCTCGAGTTAATTTTTTTAATTATGGGTGTAATAAGTTTTTTGAACACTTCATCCAAATTCCTAGGTGCTTGGCGTGACTCTTCGAAATCAAAATCTCCTTTTTGAACTGAAGTGTTAGTCATATCAATAAATGGACCATTTAGTATTACTACGTGCGGCTTGATCTCTGAGTTTATCTTTTCAGTTAACATTTCTAATTTCAGGTAGTTCAAGGTATGATGATTGGAGAAGGGCCCTGCAGCAACTAAAATCTTTAAACCGCCCTTCGATGTCCATTCTTCATATACCTTAAGCTCGCTGCTAGAGGTCAAAGAAGCACCTAGATCTGGTAATGGCATTATTTGCTCCACTACGAAGCTCCTTCCAGTCGGATTTTTACCTTTTAAAACAACAATCTGGCCCGGAAATAAGGAATACTCCTCAAGATTTGTTATATCTAGTGGTATCCTTTGGCCTATTCCATGAAGTCTCGAAGTCTCTAAGCATATAGCCGCAGAATTTAAGCATTGACTTGCGCTCTGGTCATACATTGGAGAATCAGGTACAATTCTTCCGCAGCATAAGATACTGAATTGAGAGCTCAAGCAAGGATTTCCAAACTCTTTTTCCGACTTATTTGCCATGCTACTTTGATAAAGACTTGTGATTGACTCAATTTGATCGTCAAGGACATCTGCACTTTCCAATAGCTTCATTGACATCGTCCGGAACTTATACTTTGACGCGTCAAAATTTGATGTTAGTTTAAACGGCTTGATCGACATAGCAGTATCATCATTGATATCCATGAAGCCTTTCGATTCTGAAACATTTGGATTTAGGGTCTCGATCACGTCGCTCTGGCTGCTTTTTTCAGTTTTGTCATGTCTAGGTGTCAATGAATCGGGAGACTGGAAAGTGTTATTAGCTGTTTCATAATTACTCGGTGACAAGTCTTCTGTCATGACCCTTGGTGTTTCATAGGGAGTCTCTTCGTCTACTTTTCTTCTTTTGGTATGCGGGGTGCTGGGGACATTAGGACTTGACTTCATTAGAAGTTTTCTTTTCATAGCACTAGGTTGAATTTCTCTTGCCTTCCTGCTTGAAGGGGTTGTTTTATTAGCCAATATTGATTGGAGGTATTCTTGGAATCTGTCGAGATTAATAGAGTTTAACTCCAAATCCTCTTGCACTTTTGACACATTAAAGGTTTCCCAATTTACAAATAGGTCATCTGTATTGATATTAAAGATTTCTTTCAAGGTCATTAGCTTATCAACTATGTCATTTCCAATTGCCAGAGTTGGACTAAAGGCTGCAATGACCTCTCTTTTATCTGTATCATCTATCGTCATGACCTTTTGCGTATATGATGTTAAGAATTTTTATAGCTAACCTTTTAATGCTGATTATTTTTATTAGACGCGCTAACTAAATTATATTTATGTGAGGCGCGTTCCGATATGAAATGAAAAATATCAAATTTAATTTCGTAGCGCTTCTACTAAAAAGTTCTTGTCTCACATTCTTCAGATATTGTATATTCTACAAATATTAAATCTAGTACTTTACTTATGACCTGATTTTGAGTTATCATCATGCTTAATATCTTCAAGTTCACTTGAAGATTCACCACCTTTTGCAAGCTCCACTTCTTTTTCAGATTCATCTACAGAACCTTCTTTTACTACTCCAGCCCCTTCCTTTCTTATTTCTTCTTTTTCTTCTTCCTTTTCTTCTCGTTCTCCTTGTTCATTCCCTTCATATTGTTCTTTTTGGTCATCTTCTTCCTCTGCTGCCAGCTTTGGGTCATCATGCTTTTTTCTACCAAAATTTTTCCTAGACATTTTACTGCGGTTGTTCTCGTTTAAGCTGTTGCGTCTCTTAGTTACGTCATTGACTCCAAACCTCTTTCCATTCTCTCTCATTTCTTGAAATGTTAAAAGTGACATCTTTTTTAGCAAATTTTTCTTGTCCACTGAATCATCATTAGCACGAACTATACCTTGAGGATATTCAACTTCCATCGCATTTAAAAAATGATCTGCGTCCTGTTGTGTCTTGAATTCAACATCGATGACACCAAAAAACTCTTTCTTGGATCGACTTCTAATTCTGCGAATGGAGCATATTTGTCTTTCATTGGGTAGATCAGGAGCAATTTTATTGCTAAACCATTCTTCTAAGTCCTCTTGCGTTAAATTCTTTGGAAATCCTTCTACGTGAACAGAATTTCTTTTACGGGTATTCCTTAGCTCATGTAGCTCTTTTAAAGGATCCTTTCTTCTAACCATATCATCGCTCTGTGAAAGAAGTAATTTATTTGATTGCTTAAGAGCAGATATTACTTTCTCTTCGGGCCTAAATTGTCTCATCCTACTAAATGTTAAGATAGTCTTTAATTCAACCCATCCATCGTTTGCTTCGTATATCTTCCATAAAAACTTATCTGTCTGTAAATTACTATCAGAAAAATAAAACTCGACTTGCTTCCTGACTTTATCATCAAAGTCTTCCCCTTTGTAAATGAAGTCAGTCATATCCGCCATACGAGCTTGAATTTGTTTTAGGTTTCGTTACAAATTATTATATGAAAAAAAAAATTTTAAATTAGCTTAAAGCGATGTCAACATCTGGTTCTTCCACGATCCAATTGCGAGACATCTCAACATACTAATTGATTTATTTCAGAGGAGAAATAAGTCCGTCAAATATAGTTTCAAACGTATATTTCTGGGCGCTGTTCTTTCAATGGCCATTAGATTCTTTGTATAAACTCTGTGGAAGAATTCTTCACTGGACAAGTGTAGCATCGGAATGCTATCTCGTAATTATCACTTAGTAGAAATAGATAGAGCATTTTAGTCAACAGGGAACTACTACAATGCATTGAATCCTCGTTATCATAAAAAGATATCAATCTAACTAACTAGTCTGTGTTTGTCCGCTCAGTCGTCATGCAAAGTACTGCATCGCGTTGAAGAACCAAAAAGCGCTATAAGGTTTTCGCGGACATCAAGAAATACATGTTAGAACTAATGTTAACCGCATTTCGAAGACTCTCAAAGAGGAGCCAAGTCGTCTTTATTAGAAATAGAGCAATGAATTCGTTGAATGCTACAGAAGAACGAAGGAAGGAACTTGTAGGCAATTATGAGATAATCGCAAATCAAGTTCAACAACTATCGTTGCCAAGAAAGAACACTGAAATACGATTAGTAGCGGTATCTAAATTAAAACCTTCTTCGGATATAAAGGCCTTATATGATATAGGTGTCAGGCACTTTGGAGAGAATTATGTTCAAGAGCTTATTGAAAAATCGCAAGAGTTGCCAAAGGATATAAAATGGCATTTCATAGGAGGGCTTCAATCAGGAAAGTGTAAGGATCTAGCTAAAAAAATAGAAAATTTGTATGCTGTGGAAACCTTAGACAGTCTAAAAAAATGTCAGAAACTTGATGCAGCAAGATCCACAACCACTAGTCCCAAAATAAATGTTTATTTGCAAATAAACACTTCTGACGAAAGCCAGAAATCTGGCTACAGTTTAGAAGACTTAGATAATCTATATGAAACTATCGATTATTTGATTTCTGACAAGTGTACGAAGCTTAAGTTCGAAGGATTGATGACAATAGGATCATTTTCTGAATCCTTGTCTGAAGATGATGAAAATCGTGACTTTTCACGCTTGGTAGATTTGAAGAAAAAGTGTGATGAGAAATATCATCTTGATCTACAATTAAGCATGGGGATGAGCAATGACTTTAAACAAGCAATTATTCAAGGGAGTACAAACGTGAGAGTTGGTTCTTCAATCTTCGGTGCGAGACCTTCAAAAAATTGATCTTATAGCAAAATGTCCGAAGTCAGTAGCGTAGGAAGAAAACAAGAATAATAGGTTACAATAATATAATATGAGACTGCAAAATATAACAATGTAAGAATACTGCTCATTTTTTAAAGAGCTTTTTTAAAGAAGACTTTTTTTTACCAAGCTTTACTTCACCGGTTTTATTTGCGTTATTGGAATGATTTTTTGACACTTTCTTATCTTCGCTGACACTTCTGCTACCTTTTCCATTTATCTCGGAGTCTTCCCTTTCGCTGGTATCCTTCGATGTTTCCTGGCTGTCGCTAGTTGTTTTACTCAGACTTCCGTTAGCCAAACCTTGCACATGCTTTGGCAGTCCACTGGCTGATGATCCGGCAAATGCTTCACTTGAAACACTTTTAGCAATATTTCCATGCTTTGCCGTCTCAGGGGAAGGTAATTCCCCCTTCGGTGCCTCCGTATCAATGACCTCTGGATTGATATGTGAATTGTTGTCGATTGTGGAATACGCTTCATTGCCATCCTTGTCCTTAGATTTAATGATAGAATCTCCTTCGTCTTTAACTTTATTTAAAGCTAATACATGTTTTTCTTCAGCTAATTTCAATTCGTTCTCTTTCTCTTTCAACATTTCGGTCTTTTCTTTTATAAGCTCTTTTTTTTCCCCATTCACGCCTGGAATAGTTGAAGGCGCATTAAATGTCTCCTGTTCAGCGTTTAAAGCTTGTTTATCGTCCTTGAGGTCTCCTGACTGAGAGTTAGAGACTACGCCTCCTCTTGCATTTACAGCAGTACTTGATGACTCACTGGATTTCAGTGATACGTCTGTTTTACTCAGTGAAAGTTTACTTTCGCTTGGACCAGATACTAAAGCTCTACTCCTACCTTTAGCAAGAATAGAAGTTGCTTGATCTATCACTTGACTTTCAGAAAACTTGGTCCAAATTAAATCCAGTTTTGCTTGCACAGATGTTCCTTTTTTATCTTCCCTATCCAGGATATTGTCAGATGTCTTATCTTTGAAACATTCAGACAATCTTGAGAGGACTAAATACGCAACCAAATAACTATGTTCAATGGCAAACAATAAAAATACCAATTTTGTTGTAGACGAAACATGAACACTTGCTTTGTCCAAAGCCAATTTCCCTAAAGTTTTGGGGGGGTTGGTCCCGTGACGATAAAAGGAGGTAATTAAAGGCGAAATTATAGTTCCAAGCCACGTCAAGAGGAATAGCGCAATGTTCCATGGATAAATTGTATTTGTGACCTTTGGGACTGGCGGCTTGAAGTATTTTCCGCTAAAAAGCTTAAATGTATCAAGCCTAAAAGTAATGACGTTGAAGCATATTGAAATAACGGGAGCAAGTGACCAAACCGGACCAAAAAGGATTAAATACCCGTACAATATGACAATCCCTCTAAAGTCATCATTCACATCATACTCTGGTAGTTCTAGAACCTCGCGGGCGCTTGTTAGCCATTTCTTTTCATCGGTCGAGTCAATATTCTTCGTTGGGACTTCAGGCTTTTTCAACTTTGATTTTATCAATTCAATTCCTTTTCTTAGAATGATAGGCAATCCATATTTTAACACTATTTGAATAACTTGATTTGTCACGATAAAGTAATTAAATTGCATATTTAACCTTTCTTGGTTAATTCTAAAGTCTTCATGCCTCTTTAACTGAGTCAAATATTTGAAATAGAAACGATTCTCGTCAATACTTGAATATATAGTATGCTTAATTTCACCCAAGTGAGGCTCCACCAAGTGAGCAAATGGAAGGTAAACAAAAGAGGTAATCACCAATGGCATATAGCTTGTTAGGAAGTTCAACACAAACGACTTTATTAATATTGAATTTTCTCTGCTAAAGAAATCTTCATGGTGCTCCCAAGAGATAACCTTATCTGTGACAATATTATAAACAATAGTTAAAGCGGGAACAAATGCTGAAATGAGGATAGTTGGAATCAATGATAAGAACATTTTTCCAGGGCCATCATAAATTTCGGTTAAAAAAATTTCAAGAACGAAGCAGGATAGCTGGTAAGAAATTAAAACAATAGTGAACAATAAAGCTATTGGCACAAAAGCCAATTCCTTGATAAAACGGATTCCATCACTCTTTGTTTTAGTTTCCAGGTCACTTTTAGATACTGGTAAATCTTCAACGGTTTGGTCATTCGCTTTAATTCCCCAAATGCTTGCAAGATATTTTTCTCTCCGGTTCCAAAATATCATAAATAACAATCCCCAAAGTAAATTCACTAAAGTATATGTCATCAGAAAGGTCAGTTTGGACTTAAGAAAGGACGTAATACCCAAAATTGCTAAAGGTACGAGCCAAATGGTGAAAAACTTGAGGAAATCAAAATACATGCCGATTTGGACTCCATACTTTTCTCTAATAACATCGATACTTTCTTGACTCCCTAGGATATACTCTTTTGCATCTTGAGTCCAACTTGAATGCTTGAAAATCAGAGTTACAGGCGCAATGCCTTTAACGAATGTCCATTCTCCCGATAAGGGCGTGATTCCCACGCCACCAGACTCTTCTGACGAAGTAAGAAACTCGTATATGTCTCCAATTCTATCGGCAGATTCTGCTTCTGACGAGGTAATTCTTCCATCAAGAGATTTTTCTAAAGAATCTGAAGTAATCAATTTAATAAAGAATAGCAAACAATGCTCTGGGTCGCTGCCTGGCCTTACTTGAGTCCTAAATCCTTTAGAATTTAGCTTAGAGACTAACGACTTTAAAGCAGACTCTTCTTTGGGACTTATTTCCTTCTTTTGCAGAGGTAAATCCACTGTCAATACGAAATCGGGATCAGAAGATTGAATTGTATCACCCATACTAAGTTCTATATTTCAATTTCAGATATTTTAGTCAATGGCATTAAATGTTGAAATACTTAATTGAAGGCTGTATCAGCAATAAGTTGATTTGCTACTTGCTATTTACTTGAAATTTGCGACTGAAATAGAATTTCCCGTGATACGTCCAAACGAACACGAATATCGATTTCTGTTCAAAACCCCTAAGCTATTCACTAAAAGGTCTTAGTAAGACACGAAGGTTTATCGGATCCTAGTAACTAAGTGACAATGAAATTTACAGATGACATTATATAGAGCATTAAAATTTTAATTAATTATTCTGGGTGTACCTTGGGGCAGCAACAATTGTAGTGATGATATTACTTGAGGCAGATATGGGCCACTGGGCTTTTCTCCGTAACCTTGACATTCCAGGTCCTACAAGTGTCTTCAAATTTTTGTAATTGGATCATGTCAGGTTTTTGCGGTCATACTTGATATAAAAGTGAGGAGACCCCACTAATTTTTCTTTCACCAGAAACTATATGATAAAAAAATCGTGAACATAATAGTCTTTCAGACCAGGTTAGGATTTAGAAGCATTCATGAGGAGTACCATAATTCTTTAGCTGTGATCCGATAAAACTTCCAAAAACAACTCCTACGATGCGTATTCTGAAATTAGATAATGAACCTAAATCAATAGATTATTCACATTAAAGCAAAACATTAGAATCCATTTCCATCTCAATCCCATTAATTAAATATTATGATGATCAATCTGTCTTGTATTGTTAAGATCACTTTTTTTTCCTTTTGATAGTAGTTGGCTCCCGTTGTGCAGTTTTTTTCCTATATTGTTGTATCCATTACATTTCTGATATTTTCCATCTATAATTGTTGAACTTCTAATCTTCTAAGCAAATTCCTACTGAAAGTAAACCCGATGTTTCTAACTCATAAATATATACTGGCTTATTCTGTGGATTTCATAAATTTGGATTAAATAACTATGGAAGTGGTACACCTAAGGCTTCGCCTGCTCTGGTCTAAGAGATATAATTGTGTTCCGATCTTAATTTATTATCTTATATTTATTCAATACATAAAATCATTCTAAATAGTGAGGAAGGTATAAAAACCTACCATTCAACGTAGCTTCTGGGAACAACTCTGAAAACTCTTATTCTTCCACCTTTGAAGTCTGAAAGTTTATAACTTTCTTTTCTTACAAGTCCAGAGTTATCCTGCTCTATGACCTTGAATTTCTCCTTCTTCGGGTCAAATTCATAAATCACTGCCGCATACACCAGGTCTCCCTCTCCTAATACAATGGGTTTACCGGAGCCTATCAAGCTCTTATGACTAGCGAACTGTCCATTTTTAATCCAAAGAATGTCACCACCTTTAATCTCATCAATCTTCGCGATACTGTTGTTATTGATATTCTTGTAAATCGTTACGCCAAATGATTTCGTACCAATAGGTTTCAAAATATTAGGATAATTCTTTAATATTGCAGGTACAAGACTATCAGAAAGTTTTGAATTCAATAAAGAAAGCGCCTGTCCAATTATGTTTGAGCTGTTATCAACGTGAAATTTATCCAAAAAATCTTTTCTTATCAATGGAATCGGTTTTGTGAAGTAGTTTGTGAGTTTTACAGTCGATCTAGGATCTTCCTTCTCATATTCCAATTCAAAGACCAATTGCGATAAATCGTAAAATAACACATAGTAGTCACAATAGTTAATGACTCTGTTACCTCTTTTGGTAATAGTATTAAAGTCAATTTCATAAATGAGATCAATTCCTGCTTTCGAGGCTAATAAATCTGGTAAATCACCTTTTAGCCACCACTTAGAATTTTCGTTAATATTTCCAAGCTCATATTCCAAGTCATCGTGCATAGCATCCGCCTGGGATCTGTCCTGACTCAGTTTTCCACTTCTTGACATTGTGGAGTCTATTGATTTACGCGAATTCGACGACAACGGCACACCATATTTTGACTCAGTTAAAGAGGTTGGGGAGTAAACAGTGTCAATATCTGTCGCTGCCCTCTTCGGAACATTTTTTGAAATTGGGGGAACTGGAGGAGGTGGAAGGTCTCGTGGAACAGGAGGAGGTACTTCGGGAGCTTGTGCTGGAAAAGTTTTCGATCTAGCTGGAATGGACGGGGCAAATGAAAAATCTTCATCAAAGCTCTCTTTTTGGAGCTCAGTCGCATTTTCATCGTCGCTGGAGCTACCGCCTTGTGTCTTCAGCTGGGGTTCTTTCATAAAAGATGGTACATCTTCTTGTGGTAAGGGTGGTGGTTCATGAAAGGAGCTATCCTTTTGAAGCTTCTTATATTCTTGCGAATTTGAAGTGGATTGAGATATGATTGGAGAAACAGGTACAGCAGGTACAGATGGTACAGGTGGTGGCGCTTGGTGAATACTTTTCGAACTCCTTGTAGAAGATATAGAGCTTCTGTTACCTTTATCTGGAGAAACATGCACATTCTTTAAACTAGGCACTTTGGCCAAATCAGAAAGATCTTCGTCTGCATCATATCCCGTGGGTTCTGCTTCTAAAGAAGATCTGTTAAGTGTAATCTCGTCAGTATCTCCTATCTCTTCTCTATGAGACGAAATATCAGATGAGAATGTTTGAGGAACTGTAGGTACTGGAGGGACAACTCGAGTTGTCTTCGGTTTCGGCAAGCTCTCTTCAGAGTCTGACAGTTCGGCTGCTTCGGGCAAAATAGACTCTCTTTTCCCAGAGTTACCAACGGCTGAGGTCTTCTTGTAAGCATCATCATAGTCACTCTCCGACTCTTCGATATTGTGATCCTCATTATCAAGGTTCCCACCTTTATTTAATGCTTCCGTATTGGTGAAAGGTGGGGTCGGTATAGTCTGCGTAGGTTCTTGATTACCTGTGACTCTTTTTTCAGCACTTTTTCTCGCTTCTGAAATATGGTGGTCATCCTTCGATTGTTTAGATGGCGGAGCGCCAAAAGAAGGTGTCATTCCCATCATCCCGAACATATTCCTTCCACCTGATATCTTTGCCATTCTCTCCACCAATTTCTTTCTCTTTAGTTCTTCATCTTCGGATTCATCCAAATCTTCCTCTACATCCTCTTCATCAGCAGCTATATTGATATCGTCTTCCATCGATGCTCCATCAGAATGAGATTTGTTTCGACTTTCATCAGGCTTTTCTACTCGGGACACAAAATTTTCCTCTTCACCTAAATCTGCTGCAACCTCATCTTGATGAGGATATTTTGTCTCTTCTTCTTCTTCTTCCTCTTCTTCCTCTTCTTCTTCTTCTTTTTGCTTCTTTAACTTTTCTCGCTCAAGAGCTGCCTTCTTTTTTTCCTCTCTTTTCTTCATTGCAGCGGCCTCTCTTTCAGCCTCTTCTTGCTGACGTTTTTGAAGCAACGCAATACGCTCTTTCAATCCAATCTTAGGGCCTTCTTCGTTCTTTTCGTCTTCTCTCTTTGTAGACTCATTGACAATTTCACTGGTAGGAACAGATTCATAGTGAGGGTGACTCACAAGATTGGATTCATCTCTCGGCTTTACCTGTGGTATGTAATGAGATTTACCTGATGCTGGAAACTGCTTTTTGAGAGTATAGGGGTCGTTCACTTTTTGTGCAATTGGTATAGGAAGCTTCTGTGTATTCAGCTCGGTGGCCCGAAGCTTCTCTCTGTTGGATTCAAAGCTTTTTCTATTACTCGTATTCAAGTCATCTTCCAGCTTAAATGTGCTTCCAACTTCAGATTTTGGTTTCATAATTTGTTCATCCTGATTTGAATCTTTTTGGTTTGGTTCAACATGAGCTTCACGATCCTCTGTAGTTAAATGAGATTCTTTTAACTGATGTGGAATTGAAGCCTTTTCTTTTATAATTTGAACAAAATTCTTAGGAAACATTCCGGATTTACCATCATAAGTTCCAGTATACCACTCTTCATCCTCGACTGCTGAAACTGTTATTATTTGACCTGCTTGGAAACTTAAATCATCCTCAAAATCAGATGTATAGTCATACACAGCTTTGACTTTGAACGGGAGTTCATGTTCTGACATTTCCAAAATCTGTGCTTGCTTCTTGTTATGTGTTTTAGAATCAACAATCCTGACTTTCCGTGACGAATTGAATGATCTTACTCAAATGCTGGCAATATGCACGACAGTTAGTATAAATTGTGACGACAAAAAAATAAGATTGCAGCTTTCGCGCTCTTCTTGTGTTTGCAGAGAGCGCACAGCAAGAATGTCCCATACCAGTCATCTGGTCAAAGGGGGTTCATCTACCGTGTTTGTAAATGAAAACATAATTGGGGCATTTCGACCTGTTAAAACATTTAATTACCATCAAGAAGCGAGCATAACATCATTAGACTTTGACGATTCTGGACAGTACTTGATATCTTCAGGAGTTGATAAATCTATACAATTATACGATGTACATAAAGGAATACACTATAAGGATATTCAGTCTCAGAAATATGGTGCTCATGTAGCCAGATTCACTCATCAGGGCTTGAATTGCCTCTACGCTTCAACACCATCAGCCCAATTGGATGTCGATAATGCAGTCAGATACTTATCTCTCGATAATAATCAATATATCAGATATTTTAAAGGTCATAAAGGGCAGGTTACTTCTATAGAAGTAAACCCGTTGCTCGATGTCTTTTTGAGCTCGAGCGTGGATAGAAGTGTTAAAATGTGGGACCTAAAATCGTCTAATCCTATAGGAAATCTAGACGTCGGACAGATTTCAGTCATTGCATTTGATGCCCAAGGCTTGGTTTTTGCAGTAGGTAAAAATCCTGACCCAAAGGGACTGACTAAATATGGAACAATATCACTATACGGAATGAATAACTTCGATAAAGGACCATTTCTAAGCACAGAAATTGAAATCCTTCCTGGTCAGACTTGGAACAAGATAGAATTTTCAAATAATGGGAAATTACTTTTAGTATCCACGGATTCTCCTGAGCATTATATAGTTGATGCATTTCTGGGCAAATTGCTTACGATTCTTCGAATGGACCATATTCAAGACCCTTATAATGTTCCATGGATGTCGTTCAAATATCCTTATAATGGACCAGCTTGTTTCTCCACATGTGGAAAATTTGTTTTCGCTGGTTCTTTGATGCTGAATCTATCCACATTTGACTTAACAGGTATTAAAACAACTGATGGTGGAAATCATGTTGTGACACCGACCGATAATCCGAAATATTCAGATCCATTTAAAGTTATTGAAACTCAGCAGGGTATCCCAAAAGTTGTTGCCTTTAATCCAAAACTTTTGACATTGGCTACTGCTGATAATACGGTATCATTGTGGCAACCAAAACTTCATTAGCATCATTCTTGTACACATTAATTATATGTAGTACCGACGATAAAATTTAGGTTAAAATAGAAATCACGCACTTAGTAGTGAAAAAATGACAGTAGTAGAGAGTATTCTTCAATATGAAGAATACTGGCATTCGCGTTTTATCTTCAGGACCACCTTTTCAAAATCTTTCGTCTAAATTGCAAGTAAATCATCTTCGTGATAAGTTCAAAGAAGGTTATTTTTCGTGTTCAACTTATAGTAACTCTATACCTAAGTTTGGCGACCACTCTGAATATCTCAAGCAAACTTATCCTAAAAATTTCATACCTGACCATGCTAGACAAGATATTTTGCCAGTTCAGCCCACAGATATTAAAGGTATTGATTCTGCCGCTTATAGACATATTCAAAGAGGAAAGTTAATTAAGAAATTGCCCAGATTAGCAGGAAATAGGTTTTTTTCACTTCATTTTTTTCCTGAGCAGCATTATATTTCCTTGGCTAGGAAATCTAATATTGCATACACTTTCACGAATAGGGGTGGGTTTAAATTGAATAACTCTACACTCCAAAGTAATCTCGAGAGATATCGTGGTCAATATCAAAACTTGACCTATTTTCAAGAGGATTTATTTCCCTTGAGTATTGCCACATGCAGATCAAAATACCGCAAACTTATCAAAAGGGCATTATTCAATTCTGTGAAGAGATGTATTAAGGATCATTCTCAATACAATTTAGTATCTGGTGTCTTTTATTTTAGATTATCAGTAGTTCCAGTTACAGAGGATGATAAAAGGGAGATTCAAGAAGAGACGAATAAGTCTTTGTATCGTTTGCTCAATGATAATGAATTACGCAAAACAACTCTTAGTATCAGTAGAGAGCACAATAAAGAGTTTAGGAAGGGTCAATTTCTATTAAAAGATGTCCGCAGGTACAATACACTCGGAGCTGAAAACGTCCCAGGTTATTATCCTAAACTACCATTTCTAGGTAACAAAGAAAAGTTAGCATAAGCTCACTCTAAACACCAGTGAGGCATATTGGTCTCAAATGATAAAGAGCGATTCAGAGGGCTTGAGTACTTATACGCGTGCAAATAGATGGTCAGACATGCATCACTATCTCTGTCGAATAAATCACTCCCACATTCTGTGCATTTTTGGTTGAACTCTGTTTTAAGAGTTTTGATAAAGGTTTTTCTTAGGTTTCTTAGGGCTTCAATTTTCGATCGAATTACTAGATCCTCATAAAATTTGGTAAGCTCCAAGATATTGATAAATGCCACATCATTAACGTTAGGTTCATCTCGAAAATTCGAAAACGCCGAAAACTTAAGGAATATTCTTTGATATAATTCTATCTCAATTTCATTTTTGAGTTTTCTGATGTCATCCAAATCTTTACTTAAATAATTATATAGAAAATCATTTACTATAGGATGTCCCATATTCCGCAAATGAATTCTAATTTGATGCATTCTTCCCGTCAAAGGTTGACATATCACAATACTTTGTTTTCTTTGCGAGTCATAGCGTATCTTTGTAAATTTTGTGCAAGAATTTACTGGTAACTTTTCAATATTTGATTGCATCAAGTAGCCACCGGTGTTTAACGAGAAAATTGGACAATTGACTGTAACTTTGCCGTCTGGAAAGTTGCCCTCTACTCGAGCTATGTATTCCTTGCTGATATTTCCTTCCTTCTCTTTCACTAGTTTCAGAAATTTTCCAGCAGCTAATTTAGTTTTAGCTAAGATCAAAATTCCTGAGGTACATTTATCCAACCTGTGACAGGGCCAAATATTATCGAATTCTAGGTCGTATTTTAAAATCTCAGTGATGGAATTATATCTATAAGATCCAGTCGGATGTGTTGCAATACCTGATGGTTTATCGACCACTATTAGATCAGTGTTCTCATGTACGATTGGTATGCTAGTTTTAAACTGATTTAGACTCGCCTCTAGTTTACTTGAAGAAATTGGAGAATGTGGAACACTAGGTTCATGCATGTGCTTTGAGTTATATATGACATCATGTACATTCAACTTTCTCTTTTCCAAGGCATTCCAGCCCTTTACTACGATCGAGCCATTCTTCTTCCCGTAATCGCTTATTATGTACAATAAATGATCTTTAATATTCTGTTTTATCAACTCTGGATTTTGTCCCAATTCATTCGAAAAAACTTCTAGAAGGGTTTTATCCATCCACCTTGTCTTAACGTGAGTATTGAATGCAAAATAGTAAGGATAAACCTTTCTGAGCCCATTTTCAAAAAAATATACTGAGTTAGCCATCTCAGCCGTAGGAGTATTTTTTTTTTTTTGCACTGTCGAAAGTTTTTGTACATCATTCCAGGTCTACTAATCTGAATCACATATAGGAGCACATTCCATACATCTTTAAAGTTATATTACAAGAGAGTTTACTTCTTAATAAGAAAATATAGCTATACATGGTAGTAATATAACTATAGACTACTTTTGCGGTTTGTAAGTTACTCAGGTCTCTGGAAAAACGTTAAGGCTATTCTTACCAATAACATTTCCAGGAGGATCATAAGAGCATATGACATACTTTTTCCAACCTTCAGCTGAACAGTCCTTGTATGCGCATCCTAGTTTAGTCGATCCTTTCCAGATTACCTGTGTAAAATGATCATAAGTGTTGGCGCTCGTATAGCTATATGAATCACCTTCTGCATACCAGGCCGCAACGGCTGAAGGACCAGTGCTGAAACCTGCAGCTAAATTTTCGCCATATGGACCATGAGTATGCGTCAAAACACCGGAGCAGTCATAGCTGTCTGCATTACTTTTAGCATAGTTGTAAGCGTCAACATCCCATGACAAATCGCCAACTTGATGGAGAGCCCTATATTTATTGTGGGCATCTAGAGTATCTTTTGCGAAGGTTTTATCAATGTCTTGGCTTTCGTAAATGGCATCATAAATGCCCGCTGATGACGAGGCATATGAAGATGATTCTGACGTAGATGAAGTCGATGAAGTCGTTTCCGCCTCAGTGGGGGTATATAACACTGAGCTTGTAGCTGATGTGTAACTTGTAGTTACTGTATTTGGATTCACATCTGATGAAGAAGTGGTTTTGGTTTCAATTGTGTCACTTGAGCTCGAAGCTGAACTTGAATCTCCTCTGAGACCATTTAAAAATTTATCTATCGAACTGAAGAATGAACTAAACCTGGAGCTACCGGTCGACACATTTGTGGAGCTTGACGTCTCAGCTGGGCTACTGGAAACTCCGGTTGAAGAAGTCGAAGATGTTGAAGATGTTGTAACTGCATTTCCGCTCGCAGCAGATGGGTCTAATAATGTGTATAATGAGCCATCCGTATTAATTACTTGAGTTGCCGTTTGCCATACTGTAACAACTTGAGGAGCTGGAGCAGCCTTTATTGTTGTAATTTGTAAAAATAGAAGTATGGCGTTATAACTTGCCGCCGTTCCTAACTTCATTTTTCAGTTCTTTGTTGGAGCACAGTAAGTTACTTGGGCGTAATCTATTTGCCTACACCGCTTGCATCCGTACCCAAGGAATGCTACGATATATATAGACTTGGAAATATGGAAGAGCTAACAGCAAGCAGAATTGCCCCTCAATATGGCTACTTTGCTCCTGTGTCTTTTATCCTGCAATAATCTTTCTCTTATTCGGTAATTTAATAAGAGCTGCAAATTAACTGCCTTACAATTGACCTCAAAAATTAGAAATTTGACATAAAGGGTAATCTTACTATTTCCTAATTAGGAAATTTTGAGATCCAGTTAACTAAAGAGGAAGTCTCGCTTAGTACGAAGAGACTCTTAGAATAAAGGAACAGTGTAAGTCATTATCACCTTTTATCTTAGGAAGGATATTACAAGTTCAGTAATTGCAATGTCTATATATTTCTGTTTTCAACTACACAGGTCTGATAAGTATATATTTGTTCGAACTTAGCTAGTGCCATATTCATTCAATAATCAGAACATATTAAGATAACTATTATTAATACTCATTAATTATAAAATTCCTAGCTTGTGTTTACCGGCTGCATGTGAAGACTTTTGTTTAAAAAGAACTGGATTTTAATAGAGTTCAACCTTTAATTTGGCCAAGTCGTACTTCCTAACTAGGAAATTAGAAGAACTTTACAAGACATGGCTTATGATGCTCTGGTGATCAACTCGTATAGTAGTGCATTCTCTTAGAAAGATCGTCATTTGCAAATCATTTCCGTTTGCTATTTTTATGCTACTGTCTTCCGAGTGGAGGGTTTAAGCATTATCGAAGTTTACAAAAATTTCAAAAATTTTAAAATTGCGAAAAATATTCATCAAAAATTAATATTCTAATCTATGAACTTTAAAATCTACCTTCAAATATTTCTTTCAATGTCTCCGCAATAACAGTTGCAATACCACCACCGGTACAACGCACAACTATTCTAAAGCGCTTGACAGAAGCATCTATTCCTTGGATAGTCGTAAGCAAACCATAATCGCATTTTTGTGTATGAATAATTCCAGCACCCATAACAAGAATATTATCATTATCATCTGGCGAGGAATGAACTACAGAGTATCCAAGACGAACCATTAGTCTAGAAATATTAGACGACAGGTACCCGTGCCTAGTACTTACATCAGTACTGAATTCACCCTCCGCACCCAAAAGATCGCCAATTTGTAACCACCTTTTCTTGAAATCTTCTAAGTTGGATTTTGAAGACGAAAGTGTTTTCAACAACAGGACTGGAAATTTGAGGTTTAATTGAACAAATGTCCCTCCACACTTAAATGAGATTGATAATATCGGACTCTGATCGTTTTCAATTACGTCACGAACCTTTGCTGATACTTCCATTGTGGTTTTATCATCCACTGTTGAATCTGGCATCTTTTTAACGGTCAATGTGTAACTAGGATTGTCTGAGTTTGACATATTTTTAACCTTCAATAAGTTTAGACCAGTTATAATTGTTCCTAAAGTTTTGAGCGAGTTATTAATAATTGAAAACTTATAGGTCAAAACATCCTTTTCTTTCAACACTCGGTACGTAATTTTGACCAATTGGTCGTCAAAAAAGATTCCCGCATCAAAGTGAAGTATCCTGTGATACCCTGCGTACCAATTTGGAGACAATGTTGCATCAGGATTTATGTTTGAAGGATCATCTTCGAAAGGATTGATATCGTTTGATGTTTCATTCAACTCTTTGTCTCCTTCTTCTGCGATCGGTAGTGTGAGGTTAGACCCCGATCTGAGGTTGCTTTTGCTAATAGTATTACTTCTTCTGATCTTCAGGATATTAACAAATGAACCTGATCTGCTTCTTGATGTCAATTTACGAATGTTACCAATTCTATTCATCAACGGGCTCTCTTTCTTTTCGAAGACCGGCAAAGCGGCCACTGCTCGCTTTCCAACATTTGAGTTTGAGAAATGAGTAGCTAATTGTAAATACTCATGCGAACGAGTTTGAATTTCCAAATCAATTGATTTCGATTCAACATCGAACAAGTCAATAATATCAGGAATGAATTCTTCATCAGAGCTTTTAATAGCATATTTTAAAAATGAAGAGAGAAGCATTGCCCTAGTCAATAGCGATACTCTGAAATATGCCCTATATAGCAACAGAAATTGCACTTTCACTGAAGTATCAAAACTATCGTTGACTAAGTGGCCAAACTCGCCTAAAACAAAAGCCGCAACCTTTACCAAGTTCTCTGAGAGCTCCCCAGATACAGAATTACGTTTTCCATTGAAATCGCTAGGTTCAGGATTTTTCAATAAGCTAATAATAAACTTGCAGCTCTTTTTTTGCAAATCTTCATTGTTAACAATAATTTGGACAATTCTTTCCCAAACTTCATTTCCAATATAATTCATTCCGTTAGAGTTAGAGCTGCCGCCAATAGATAACAACTTTAGCATAGTGGTGACGTAAGATGTCGAATCGGTGGCAAATCTCTCAGCTAAAATTGCAATTTTGACAGCGATCTCTGAGCGTAGACCATAGTCTGCCAGAGGGAAATAATCCAATAGTTTGTTCAAAATCGAACTGTATGATTTTTGGTCACATATTATGTATAAAATATCCAATGCTTTTCTCCTTACGGATATATCCTTATCATGCAATAACAGAAAAATTTTTGGTAAATCTTCATCAAATGTATTGGATGTCATCGGATGTTTCGATATCTGCCTTGCAGATAACTTTATCAATGCATCCAATGATAAATACCTGGTGTTGGTTTCATTCGAGTTTAGTAAAAGAACTAAAGCATGCATTGCTCCACTCATGGCATCCGGCGAGGGATCTATAAAAACTGCTAGTGAAACGGATTGAAATAAAATTGAGCTTTGCGTGTTTCGGTTTGGGAGACCCTTGATCGGACGAGACGAGCTTTGAATGGATTTGGCTACTACCTGACGTAAATTTGATAAGCTTTGGCTATCTAAATCACTGGACAAAAAAAACGAGGTGTGATCATTGGCTAATAAAAAGCAATATTCCACAAGCTGTAAGAGCTCAATTACTAGCCACGGCGCAGGAGTTTCATAGTAATAATATTGATCCGGACATTTTTGATCAACCACCAACGCATAAAGCTTATTGGAAATTGATGCCATTATGGATCTAATAAACTGAGGTTGAAGAGTAACGATAAAACGCATCAAAGGAATACAAGAAATTACCACACCGTAGTCACTATCATCAATCAAAGTTAAAAGTCTGGGAATCCAATTATCATGCTGGACAATTGCATGAGGATATAATTTCAAGAGAGTGAATAATGCCAAAGTTGATTTCTTTCGTACCATTGAAGACTGCATTGGAGAGGTGCAGAATGAGTAAATCAGCAACACCAATTCCAGCCAGTTACCAGATTCATCATCATGTTCGTCTATATGAAGAATACTTTCATCTGGGACGTTGAAAGTTGAACAGATGAATTGAATTGCTAAACAATTCACATTGTCATTTTCGACGCGTAAATCATTACGAAGAAATATGTGGACCTTATCCATCAAGTTTAGTAAGTGATCCTTAGCAGACTGGTGTTGCTTTATAGAACAGAAGATTGATATAGCCAAGTATCCAAGTTGCTTCTCAGCGTAGTTCAGAGATTCAAGCAATTCAATTGCACCTCTCATGCCCAGTTCCGCAACATCAGTATAACCTAGCAAATAGATATAAATTAACTTGCAGATGTACTTTTTCTTCTGATACCCATTCAAATTGGTACTAAACTTTGTCTGAATGTTATTTATTTCTAAATTGATGCGCTTATTCTCTTCTTCCAAATCCTTAGAGTTCCTCAAATCCACAATAAATTGTGTTAACCCCTTCATTGGAGGTGACATTGCAATCTTAGTCTCTCCTTTGATAGATCCCGTAGCTTGATCAAGACCTATCGGCCCACGAAAACTGCAGCGATTTTGTCTCACAATATTAAACTGCAGAGAGGCAGATTTGTGTAATAAACAAGTCGTGTGAAATGCTCATATATTCTTGTGCTGCACATACCAATAGAGTCTTCTTATTGGGCGGAAAATAAACTCGGCTTTCAATCATTGAATCTAACAAATGTTATAACTATTTCCTTTTATTAGCATTAACCATTGAACAAGTATAATAACAATTATGTCTGTTGCGAGAAGTATTTCTAACAAATTAGACTGGGCAAAGGTCATTTCCAGTTTGGGATTGACTGGTTCTACCTCTTCAGCTTTGACTGCCTTTAAGAAGAGAAACGACGATGCAAAAAAAGAACATTTGTCTTTGAAGGAACAGCCAACTGAGGTTGATTTCAGTCACTATAAATCTATTTTGAAAAACAGTCAAGTTGTGGATGAAATTCAGAAAGCTGTCTCCTCTTTCAAACCTGCAACTTACGATGTCTCTAAGAATTTGAAGACTATCGACATTTTTGAAGAGAAAGCGGTTGAAAATGCAAAGTTGACCGAAAAATCTGTTTTAGATGAAATTAAACAGTTGCAAGACACTTTGAAGGATATTGAAAGTGCAAGGCCATTCGACCAATTGACTGTCGATGACGTTGCCAAGGCAAGACCAGATTTAGATGAGAAGGTTACTTATATGGTAAAGAATGGAAAGTGGGAAGTACCCGGCTACAAAGAGAAGTTTGGCGACTTGACAGTTATGTGATCAATTCTTTATTCCATCTTACATAATCTATCGAATGGCTTATATGAATAAGCATAAACAATAAACGGTTATAAGTAGATTTCATGTTCTGTATTATTCTGTAGTAACCTAATTGTTTTCTTTTCCTATGACAACCCATCTATGATTTGTCTTATCGAAGTATTTGTCAGAGTAATCATCTGCATGCAAAATGTAATCGCACCAGAATAAATACATCGGGGATAAATATGAAAGAGACGATATATCTTTCGGAACAATATCTTCCTTGCCTTTGTAATTGTAACCTTTGTCAAAAGTTACATCCCATGAAGTTATAACGATATTACATTTAAACTTCTCCTTCAATTGTTCCAAGAGATCAAGGAATCTTTTATAACTTTGATTTGAAGAATCAGATCTGTATCCAATACTTTTATAGCTCATCAGGTGTAGCACTTTAAGCTCCCAATAAAAGACTGATATGTTGTCAATAACTAAATTTCGTAATTCATAATCTAGGTATTCAGTCAACAAACTTTGCAAAAAGAGTAATAAGTTTTCAAATGAACTTACGCTTCGAATGATGGTGGGTCCATTATTACAGTACTCTTCTTGGCCGCAGTTTAACAACACTGTGCCCTTACCTTTAATTTGCTCAATAAAATTAAGCTTTAGCTCTCTACTGCTAAATAAAAAATGGCATGATTGGTTAACTAATGTGGGATATACATCATGACGTAAGGGAACATTCAAGATACCGTCTTGCAACTTTATAAAATCATAAAGGGTCTTAGTCTTCATAATTCAAAATATCATCCTGTTCTTTGATTCAGTTAGAGACAGCTCTTATCAGGCTTGTCAAGTCTAACGTCTGGTATTCGACCAATTACTTATTGCTGACTTATTTGTTCTTTTGACGGTAACTGCGGTAAAGAACCAATTTACCGCACTCCCATAAAAAGTTTTCCATACAATCCTCAAAATATACACTTAACCAAATTTTAGATAACGGTCGCTCTAGTAAGTAAGGCGTAGTATACGCGTAATTATATTAAAGACGTCACGTAACCGAAGCATAGCTTTGCCCTTTAGTAGTGCTTCAAGTCACACAAGATCAATAGGTCAGCTTATTTCAGTTCCAATTTATCTATCTGTTGCATATTTTGATCACTCTAGACTCGGGGGAATTTGCTCAGTTCCAGCTTCAAGGAGGAAGTACTGGCATTAACAGCACTAATGTTGTTACAGGATATAAATTATAGAGCAATGGTGATACTGAAAGCGAAAATGGTTGTTAATAAGAGATTAATACAACCGCTTTTAAACGGAAAAACCCCATGGCAATTTGCACAGAGAATATTTCTTAACTGCTTCTTCATTGTTCTTTGGGCAGCTTCCACACTCTTCATAGATCATATACCGCGATCTGAGTTTATAATGATCAAGTTTTTGCTAAGATTGGATAATTATTTGTTCAACCCTTCATCATCATATATTGGACTGTTTACATTTTTACTTGTATTATTTTCGGGAAGTTGGTTATTGTATGTGAAATATTATTCAAAGCCTTTAGTTCAGAATTCAATACAAGATGATGGAGCAGGAGACTACGAACTATTAAATCTTCCGCTAGGTGCTAATGAATTTAACGATGATAGTATCAACAATAAGAGACTTGTAAACCATATCAAGCATTCACATTCTTGGAAGCCATACAATTGCTGGAGTCAAGGCCCTCCCATTTTGCTAGCATGTTCCTGGTTTATTTTGAACCTCTTGTTCACGTTAAAGTTGCCCATAAATAAAGCAAAAAACTTAATCGCTTGGATATTCTATGTCATACTACACTTCTTAGTACCAATATTCGTTGGGTTTTGGCTCTATTTGTTTCAGCCATCAGGTGCTCTTGGTATTTATGCTGTTAGTATCGGGTTGCAGAATATGTTGATCGCATTCACACATCTCATCTTTCCCAACGCCCCCCCATTGTATATTAAATTATATGGAGAAAACAAACAACCAACTTATGATATGATATATGCCGATGGAATAACAAGACAAGATATGAAGATTGGCCAAAGGATTTATAAAGCTGTTTACTACGCTACACCACATAAATTTGCATCATTGCCCTCAATACATTCTTCAATGACTTCATTAATCTTCTTTTATGTTAGCTATTATTCTAGATGGACTTTATTCAAGATACTAGCATTTGTCTATCTATTAGGGCAGTGGTGGTCAGCCCTATATTTGGATCATCATTGGAGGTTTGATTTGTTGGTTGGCTTGGTTTATTCTATTCTTGTATTCACGTTTTTTAGAATATGCAGAAATGGCTTGGGAAGAGTGGATGAGAATTTTATAAGAGCAAGACTAAGGCACGATTTTAAAGGCAGTAGTACCATGGGAATGAGGATTTTTAAAAATACAAGATTTCAAAATCTTTTTGACCCTCTAGCATAGTTTTTCATCTTGCTTCCTTTTTTTTGCATATATTATATTACCTTACGAAAAGTATGTACAATTAGAATAGCATTATAGTTCATTCGAATGAGAAAAAGTTTAAAGAAATTAGCTTAGTTTCAATTTGAGTCGTGATGATTCTGACTCGATGCTTCTTTTGCATGCTTATAAACAGTTGTGGATTAAGCTCGAGAAGAAGCGATAAAAGCTCATCTTTACTTGTATCCGGCTTTGCTCCTAGAATTATCAGATTATCATACATTGTATTGATACTACTTTGGTAAAAAGATTTTGAGGCCGAACGACAAATACAGCTGTAAGATGCTTGAGCTTATCGGGCTACTTTGAACCTATTCAAAATTAGAGGAAACTGTACAATAAAGCCAGAAGTCAAGAATGCTTCACATAGAAAGTATGTAACAATAGATCTGACGATAGAGTAAGAAGCCTAACAAGACTCAATGAATGAAAGGTAGTATTTCTTGTAAGATATATTTTAGCAAGCAATTTAAAGCAAAAAATGAAATCACATTGCTGCTGGACGGTTGAGAGAGCACTATATTTTTTGATATTTCCGGCATATTACTAACCACTCGTTTGACATCAATTAGATGAGTAAGCTTTTATGAAGTGTGAAAATCGAGGAGCGTATTGTGAAAAGTAAGTTAATACTATAAATTCACATATCAGATATGTTTGCTAGAGCTTTATTCAATAGTCTGAGAATTGTATGTTCACATTAAATGCAAAATTCTTTGTATGACCAATACTAACATCAATAGTCCCGCCCAGTTTTTGTAAGGTCATCTGTCTTTACTAAACCATGTACTCTTCCATTGGTTAGATCACTTTCCACCGAAATTAAAAACGCTATAGATAAGGCGGTTAGCTCATCGAAAGTTGTATTGTTTATGAAGGGCACTCCTGAGTTTCCTCAATGTGGATTTTCACGAGCTACAATTCAGATTTTGGGTCAGGAAGGTGTCGATCCAGAAAAATTTGCCGCATATAATGTTTTAGAGGACCCTGAATTAAGGGATGGTATCAAAGAATATAGCTCGTGGCCAACAATTCCTCAATTATACGTTAATAAGGAATTCGTTGGAGGCTGCGATATAGTGATGTCTATGGCGCAGTCGGGGGAACTCGGTGAATTGTTGGAAGCAAGTGATTGTCTTATTCCAGAAGATGAGCCAGAACAAAGCTCTGCAAACGTAAAGCCTAGCGATAGATCATGATGTTTACATAGTCAAGATTCTTTGGTATCTTTCTTCGCTGCTTTCAGTTTTGAGAGATGACGATAATACACATTTTGTATGACACTTGAGCCTTTTCAATAGTGGTAATGATTTATACATAGAAAAAAAAAAACCAAATAAAACAGAATTTCCTTGAAAAAATGAGTATATGCACAATGATCCTAAATGTAAACGAAGTAAAAAGAAATGAAAGGGCGGGTACCTTGTTATGGTATATGGCAACACTCTAAATCTTTAGCCGCTCCTTCTTGGAGCAACAGAGAGTATATAGACATAAATGCAGAGTTTAGTTATGCAGTGGGATCAACAGTACGTTGACGAAGTGAAGAAGTACCTGAATTGATTTTACTTAGAGACTTCAAGGTAGATGATCTTCTTCTTGTTAAAAGATTTGAGTCATTCAAATTCAATGTAAATTTGAAATCACCTGCAATACCTGATATGATAGATGATGACCTTGTTCGGTAGTCAGAAGCTTCTTCATCTGAATCTAGCGATATTGGTGACTTTTGAGATGAATCCCTTCTTTTGGTGAAATCATTGTCTAGGCTTGCTAAATCATCTTCACCACTACCAACATCATCGTCTTCGTACTCATTATCGCTATGATCATCTTCAGACTTATGTACGCTTTCAATTATCTTATCAACTTTAAAGACATCTTTGAAATTCAAGTCATTCAAATCATCCAGTGTTGGATTCGGAGTCCTAGGATGATTTTTATAAAGGTCCCTCTTTAAGCACGAGTCAGTTTCATCAGAGGAATTGTTCGTTTCAGATATGTTTTCGATAAATTGAACTGAACTTTTCGAGTGAGTACTTTGATTCAATATAGATGAACCCGCATGGGCCATTGCTCGATTATTGAAGACCATCCGAATCGCATTAGCCCTCGGTGAAAATAATGGAGAAGTACCACAAATAGTTTTTGCTACTGATAAGTGGTCCTCTGAATACTCGATATGTTCCACCGAATCCTTTAATGATTCAGAATAGCTATCATTAAATTTAGTATCATTGGAAGAGAAGTAATTATCACAAGTTGTATCTATATCAACTTCTTGATCAAAGGTAACGTTTTTGACCCAAGGATGTTGCCATATCTCCTTGATAGAGATCCTGGATTCAGGATTCACATCAAGCATGCGATCAATCAAATTTTTGGCATCATCACTTATATCGTCCCACCACGGCTTCAAAAACAGATATTGTCCTTTGATAATCTTCGCTGTCAAGTTTTCTGGATCATCGTCATAAAATGGAGGAAAGCCACAGAGGACAGTATACAACAAGCAACCTAACGACCAAATATCGACCGCTTTCGAGTAATTATTTTTCTTTGAGGTAGCACTAAAAAATCTAGTACGGTCATTTGATCTATCGTTGCAAGTGATAACCTCTGGAGCAGTGTATCCTGCTGTTCCACAGGGGGTCTTCAATGCAGAGTCAAAGTTAGACGATTCAGACTTAAGCTGCTTCGCTAGACCAAAATCAGCTAGTTTTATTATGCCAATAGTACCTCCACCAATTCCAGGAATAAATTTACCCTCATCTATTTTGGAGTCATCATCTGAAGCTCTCTTTGAAGCAAGAAATTCTTCCCTTGAGCGTTCGAAATATTTAATTCTTTTGATAATGAGATTTTCAGGTTTGATATCCCTGTGGACAACGTGAGCTTGATTATGCAAATAATCAATCGCTGATAAAAGTTGCCTGAAAACATGACGTGAAAGGTTTTCACTAAAATATGTATATTCGATGATTTTGTTAAAAATTTCACCACCATCGCAATACTCTAGGATCAAAAAGCAATGCTTTTCAGTATCATAGTGGTCCAATAGTTTTAAAACGTTTTCATGATTATTCGCTTTCTTCATTACATTAATTTCATTTTTAACATTTGCCAATTGTCTTACTGATAAATTCTCTTTACTTATAACTTTCACAGCTACATGAGACTTATGTTGTAAGTCCTTAGCCTCATAGACAGTTGAAAATGCTCCTTCGCCAAGTATATTGAACAACCGATATCGAGACGGTAAATCGGGATACAAACTATTAGGTCCATTGAAAGTGAAGCTTGCATTAGTCTTTTTCGGAGATTGATCAGAGGACGTACTCGAAGATATGGCATTAATATTCATACAAGAAGACAGTGGCGATAAGCTCTCTTCGTCAGCTTCCTCGCCACGGCCATCTGCCTTAAATAGTTTCTTGAAATTCTTGGGCCCGTTAGTATTATGATTAACAACCAGCCAACGCATAATTACGAAGTCAAATTGAGGAGTTGGATACATACTTGCATTATTATCATATTCTTAATTCACACTGAAAAGTTGATTCAAAAACAGATATTATATATATTATAGTTCTTAGCTCTGCGTAAACTCACAGGATATTGATTACAATTGGGGTCACACGATATTTGTCAAAAAATGATATAAGTATACTTTGCTTATACAAACGTGTTTATGCCTATTCAACAACTTCAAAAGATACCCACTGTCTTTGATTTTTGAAATTTTTGATCTTACCCCTTATTTGGATGTCTGATTGTTTTTAAATCAAGAAGAAATTTACCAAGACTTATTGTGTATGGGTGGGGAATTGACGTTGTTTCAATATTTTGTGGGTGCAGTGGATGCTTAATATAGATCTACGGCGCGAGAGTTATGTATTGGTATGAACTCTGTCTCGCATAATATGGGTGAGGAGGATGTTTTGAGCAACTACCACGACCCGAATTATGGGGTCGCTCATAGCTAAAAAAAAAATGTTTACTTCTATTTTCAGAACATGACGTCATGGTTTTGTAATATCTGCAGAAATTTACGTAAGTAGATACCAGATAAGGAAAAGATCGCCCACGATATATTGTTTACAGATAAGTTACAGAAAAATAATCCAAAACTGAGACCGATACCAAACTTCAAAGCCCCGCTCAGAGTGCAGAACAACGCTATAAAAAGCAGAATGCAGTGTAGTAAGTAAGTATATGTTAGTAGCCCGTAACTAAGTTTTCTCGAGATAATTTCGGAATATGATATCCGAGGCTGGAGACTCTCACATGAGACGAGAAAGTAGTAGCGTTAATCTTTGAGATCGCAGTTGACAAGTGACCGATCAATCACCGGAGATGTACAATGACTAAGCGCAAGTAGCTTTGTATCAATAAGTTTGACGGATGATTATTACAAATGACACCAAGGGGATCAATATGGGAAAGTGCATCCATCATGTCATTCTAAGCAGGATCGTTTTGTTTGATTATCTTATTCACAAGACGTCCCGAATATCAGTTACGAACTCATCGATCAATATGGTTATCTGAGCTTACGAATTATAAAAATACAATTTTAGAGAGGAATGCTCTCTACACTTGTGTTATACTTCGTGTATCCGACATATTACTTATAGCGTAAGGTCAAGTTGACACTGCGACGCGTGAACGAGGATAGTCGTCATGACATAATGCAAATAAATTCTTTTGCATATATCATAGTAGATGGAAAACTGTCTTCGAAATGTAAACGAATTGGAGCTTTTTCATTCTCTTGAAAAACTGGCCGAATTCCTGAGGAAGCTTCCATGTAGATCCAAGTCGGTTGCTGCAATGCAATGTGAAGGCTAAGAGAGACCGACATACCCGGCCGGGACCAGTTTTCGTACAAAGTTTTCCATCCGAATGTCGCATGTGTCGTGTTTAAAAGCTCGAAAGAACACGATTAGATTAAATGTCGCATCAGGAAACGTTATTGTGCCTGCTTGTTGTCCCTCCCTATGAAACTCTCCGTGAAATTAAACTCAGACCACTGAGATACTGATTCTGATGCTTAAGTTATATCAGTTGCAAAATTTTATAGTAAGATATAATTGAGTGGAAACCTATTGACTTGATATAGCTTTTATGCGTTCCTTTGAACTCAATGCCTTTTGAATCACTTTCTTTTCAAACATTTAAGCTTAAGTTGTGGCCGAAAAGCTGACAAAGTTTTTTGTTTATAAACTGCAGTGCGCTATGCAATGAAATAATTACAGAAGATACACAATATTGATAAAAACAGATCTCTCGAACGTCAACAAAACTAAATATTTTCACCAGCAGCCCAAATAAATGGATTCTAAATTTCGTGCCAGACATCTAAACAATAATAATTGTATCACACTAATCAAGCATCACACGAATTGCCGTACGCTATGAGATAAGAGAAAACCAAAGGATTGACTTTACGAACGAAATTCAGCCATCATATTTCACAACCGAGAGTCTCCCAACGAGAAGTATTCAAACTACTTGCTGCGAAAACACGATAATAGTTTATGATAAACTATAAATGAATTTGATGCAGGTAGTTATTTTATACTGTAGGCTTATTCATAAGTCATGTGTTCATTTTCATTTTATTAGCTTTTTGAACAGACGGATATGTTCTCTTGTATCAAAACCCATGAAGTTTTGGTTAAATATACGGCCAAATAATGTAGTTCAAAAGTGATTTAATAAATTTTGATCAATTGATTTATGTACGATATAAATGAGTTACAAAAGAATTTGTAGCAGGAATTCATCACGGTGGGTAACATGAAATAGAAAGATATATATGTACATCAAATCTAGTACTGGCGACTTGAGAATCTCAATTCGGTTGTTAGCGAAGATGATTTAAACATAAAATGACTTTCAAGTGACTTTCAATTGACTTTCAACAAACCTTACATTTATCAGTGAAGGGCATTCTGAAATTTCATCCTTCAATGCTATATCGTAATAAGCTTTTGTGCGACTTTATGTACCTTTTAGCGTGATATAAGATTTGTGCGAAATTTGTTTACGTATGTGGGATTGTGTAATATCAGATTCAGTGCAAAAATTCTACCGATGACCATGCGATGATCAGTTTTGAAAGCGCTGGGACTTAAATCAATCATGGTGGCACAGGGGCCAAAGAAAAAGAATGTTCACAGTTCCGTGAATGTAAACTCAAAAGTGGTCGATGAACTCGTGAAAGTGACATCCTCGAGGGACTTGACTTTAGTAGCAGGATTCGTTCAACATGGCAGCATGATTAAAGTATTGAGTAATTGGTCATATTTTGCTTCTCTGAACGATCACCACCACTTCAGTGATTGCTCACTGAAGATGTCGCGATTAACATATATGGCTAATGTGATCAGTGGTATTTATTCTGATAAGGATTATCAAGGTTTGAGCCAAATTGATAGTGCACAACTACAACCTATGATTGTGACATTTTATAAAGAGTTACTCCATGGTCACTTAAAAGCTATATATAGAGCTTTATCTAGCTGTAAACCGTCGCTAACGAATCCAGTTTTAAGAATACTCACCGATTTGGTTAGCAATAAAAGTTTGGTGAGTGAATTTCTAGACCTTTTTGATATAAATCTAAGTGTTCTTCCAAAATTATTGATTCCTACGAAAGCGGAGCTTGAAAATGGATTAGCAAATTCTTCGAAAGACTTTTTATCGATACGACACAATTTCATTAAATTTTGGCTTGCTTTAAATTCTAATGCATCGGCATTCACAAGAAAGACCTTGCTTACAAGATATCATTCCATAATGAATAATCTCTGGAAATATTTGTCTATTGTCGATTCAACATCGACTTTAACACTAATATTCAATTTTATTGACTCAAAAATATTAGAAGAAGTCGTGTTCAGAAAATCAATTAAGTGTAAGATATTGAATGAAAACTTTATGTTTAAAGCCCAGTTAATTTTCAATAGACAGGAGAATGAAGAATTCAAAGAATTCTTCATGAAATTCATGACTAAACTTGCAACAGACCTGAAGCGAGGTTTACTATTTCCAAATGATAGAACGTGGCAATTCCCAGAAGTGGAGGGTGTGGCCATCGTAATCAATAATACTTCATTCAAAATTTGCAATAAATTATTGTACACATTATTGACTGCCATAAAACCTTGGGAATCGAGTCCTCAGCTTCAGTTTTGTATTGACATATTGAGGGCAGCTCCTGAATTAGTTCTGCCATATTTGAATTGGATGATACAACACGGTGGGGGTTACCATGATCCTACCTTATCTTCTTGGTGGATTGGCCACACTCTATTATATTGCAGAATTTTACAGCTACCTCTTCCTCAAAGTATCATGGAGCTCTCTGAAATGAATTTTATAAACGATGATGTTCAATTAAACCTATCTAGGA
The DNA here is from genome assembly GCF_900007245.1 of Priceomyces carsonii. Classification (NCBI taxonomy): domain Eukaryota; kingdom Fungi; phylum Ascomycota; class Pichiomycetes; order Serinales; family Debaryomycetaceae; genus Priceomyces; species Priceomyces carsonii. The sequence continues at coordinate 227,840 of NW_026946675.1, read as the reverse complement.
TTGTGGATAACATAGCTCTACCGCCTTTGTCAAAGTCTTCCCTTTCAAAGTGCATTGATTTTGAATATGACCTCGTGTCTCAGTTATCCCTACAGTTAATAATGTTCGCTTTAAGAAAATTGAAAGCTTTTTTGTCATTAGGTATAATGAAGTATAAACAATCATTGACAGATTTGGTATTTCTGAATCTTCCTGACTTGTCATATTTGGTTCAATTATATAATAAATTAGGGAACGAAAGAAAACCTAAAGAAAGGAATGTAATGATATTAACTCTATCGATGATATTTAAAGAGTACGAAGAATTATATCCAAAAATTAGCTCGGCTTCTTTAGCTTTAACGAAAATTACGGTATCGGAATCGAACCAGATTTTGAAGAAAGACTTCAACTCTTTGAAAGGATATGACATAGCATTGTTGGACAACTATTTATCTATACAGTTTAGCCAGCAATTAGAGCAAAATATCAAATGGTGGCATAAGCCCAATAGTGGAAATTCTTTCTTTACATGCTTAGTCAAATTGTCAGCAACGAGCCTGCTAGACAACTATTTTCGTTGGAAATTGATTAATATTTTGGAATCTTTGACGACGCCATATTTGTTTCTCAACAAAAGGTTGATAGTCTCTCCTATAATTGCATTGATTGAGTCTTTAAAATTGTTCGGCTCTAATGAAAGTATCTGGAATGTGTTAGATGAGGTAATTTCTAGGTCAACAAAATTTCCCTATAGATTTCTTGATAAATCCCATAAAACCTTCAATGATATAAATGTTTTCACAATATGCTTGGTTGATCAGCTAAAGGTTGTCTTGAAACAGGATACGGGCAACACAAAACTAATAATGAGATGGCTTTTCTTATACTTTAGATATTTAGTTGTAATAGGAGAGCCTATTGAATCCATAGTTGATCTAGGAAATGATTTGATAAATGAAGATGAGAGGTATTTATCTATCGCTGCAGAAAACCATTTATGGAACGCTTTGGAATTTCAAATTCCGTACTCACAACATAAGAACCAATCTTTCTTTGAAAAAATAATTAACGTATCATATGTTTCATTAATCAAAGATCCTGACAGCCTCGGTAACAGCATTCCTGTTACTAAATTCGACTTCGCTGGCCTAGCACTTAAATTGAAGATGATTGTCAGGGATCCACAGATTAAGGATGCTGAAAGTGTCATGTTTAACTTATTTTCAAAAATGGGTAATTTCTTAATGGGAGTTATTCCAAATGACGAATCATTGAAATCTTATCTATTTTCGAAATATTTTTGGTCAGAGATACTTCATCCCGGGTTGATAAGTGATCATCGTTTGAATACGAAACAATATCTAGCTGCAAGTCTTCTTAACGAGACTTTCCAGCAAATATTTCTCACAACCCCACAAGACCCTAAATACATTAAAGAGCTAACTGATTTTGTTTCACAAGCAATTACAAATACCGAATCAATTCACGAGGAAAACCAAGCAATATTATCTAAGTTTTTTTGGTTATTTTCTAAGGAAACGATCAAATCTTTGATAAAAAAATTAAGCTGTCGGAATCAAATCGTATCGATAAGATTTTTGGAATTGTTATATAATGAAAGCATCATAACTCCAATGGAGATATTTAATAGAATGATAACTCTCGAAGCTAACACCACTATTGATGACCAGAAGCACAGAATAATTTGTAATATGATTGAGAAGAACCTTGTTGATTTTTCTTTTAAGAAGTGGTCACATTATTTTGATTTGGCTTTAGAAAATAGAGAGCAACAATATTTACTTAAGAGCTTAACTAAAAATGAAACGGTGGACAACAACGATAAGTGTGAGTATTTAAAAAAGAAGCTAGAAAATTTAGTAAGCAAAGACATACTTTTCTGTACTGTTGGAGCTGCTATTATTTCTTGCCCGACTCTAAATTCGGACGAAAAGCTTACTATTTTCTTTAAACAAATGGTGAGTACGGCTTTAAATCTTGTAAGTGCGAAAAATTTTGGACATCAATTAACGTTTGGGCAATTGCTTGAAATTTTTGCCTTTTGCTTACGGGAGAATTACATTTCTGAGATAGATAATTACAGCCTTATTCTAGAAAAAGTTTTTAATTATGTGGAAACTCAGGGTTGTGATTTAGATATGAGTAGCGCATTTGCATCTCTAGTATATGAAGTACTTTCTAAAGTTGATGCCGAGGAAAGGTTAGCAGTATGGTTGCAAAAGGCAATGCTAGTTGTTACCAAAAGATTCGCGGAATCAAATGAGTGGACCAATGGTTTTAGAACATTTGTTGTCAATATACAAAGGATTGTCGAACTCCTACTGCGTCAATCGTCTTCAATATGGAAATTTATTCCTCCATCAATTATCAACACTCAATTAGAAGTTTTATTGAGTCAAAGATCATGGGTGAATGAAGTTGAGGTGTTGAAGTACGCTAACAGTTTACTTTTAACTGGCTCAAAAGCTGATGTCGACTTTGAAAAGCTCTTACACATATTCGTTACTAATGAGGCAAATGAACTAACTCAGTTGCCATCAGAAACTAATAGTTTGTTACGAATTCATTCTGCATTGATCATATACATATTGTTTCACTTAAATCCTCATAAGACTTCAACTGCTCATCTAGTGACTATTTTGCTTAAGTTTTACTTGGGATCTATTAGAGTGGAGGATATTCTCTTGAAGAAAGTCCTTATTAAGTATGAAGAAATTGTTCCGAAGTCATGGATGTCTTTCATCAAATACTGGGATTTTACAGAGGGTTTGAGCGATGTCGAAAAAGATTCACTAGACGAACAAAAGTTGATAACCGGTAAACAGGTTTCGGAGTACAAGATTACTTTGAACAAAAAATTCCTTCTCAATACGGTTGATAATCCAAAACTATTTCAAGACATTGAACTCCCAGATCATTTACTTAAGTTATTGATTGAGTCTCCTTCGGAAGATAACTGTTTGGATGCCTTTGATATACTGCTTGGAATTAAGTCATCTTATCCTAAGGATTATCAGCATACAATTTATGATCCAGAGTTTCTCTTTTTGTTGATCATAAATTCAGAAGACTTTGTTAAAGTCAACCAGTCACAAACATCTACGCCGGAGTACTTACTCAATCTCAAACAACTTTTCGATTCAAATTTATTACAGCTAATGATAACATGCCTTGGAAGTCAATCTGAAACCCTCAAAAAAATTTCTAAGATTTTGTTGTCTGGTGCTTTAAAATCTTGCAACACTGCTTACAAAGACTATAATCTTTACAAAGTTTACATTTCCAATGCGTTGTTCACTTTAAGAAGTTGTGATAACATACTGCCCATGGTATGGTTCATTTATGCTAGTTTTGCCCTGATCATTTCGGACCCAGAGCACTTTTTGTTCGACCGGGTTTGTAGATACATTTCATCTAGGCCAATGATAAAGGTGAATGAGTTGCCGTTATACAGTGATATAACTTTCGCTTCAGTCGATAATATTGAATCAGAAGGAAGCAAAAACTACCATAAAGAAATAGCTTGGCTACTAGAAAGATTTATCATGGGAATACAAAATATGGACGATTTGAATGTCTTAAAAAGACATGGCGTCATTGAGTGGGTTTTAAATCTATTAAATTCTCCTTATGTATCATTGAGAATTAGAACGCTACTACTAAAACTTCTATACACTATTGAAGGATTAGAGTCGGGCTCCGACTTGCTTATCACAAGGTATGCACTTTTTGCTTCAATTGATCAAAATGCTGTACGTTTTGCACCAATTCCTCCTCTGAAATACCATGAGCTTGAAGTTGAACAATTAAAGCTTAATTTTCAGCAGTTACAGCTTCGTTTATTTTCTGCTGTCGGATCCAGTAAGCGTATCAGGAACTGGACTAGTAATGATATTTACGAACGTATCAAAAAAATTCGCATGGCCTGATTAGTTCAGTTTAATTGATTATTTCAAAATATCCTGAGTAGTTTGTATAGTATATATCTATCACGAAATATTATATTCAGTCCGCTTAAATACTTAAAATACACCCACAAAATCAAAAAGCGATACTACCCTATTTTCTCCTTAAGTGTGACACATCTATCGAAAGAATGAGTGTAAGTGTATTGTTGATGGTATAGAAATGATTTCTGATAAATACTAACGTTTTTCTTACAGATAGGAAAATTGGCACATTATTCTTTTGACTTAGTTTTAATTTCTATTATATTGGCAGGTGTTCATAGAAACACAGGTTTGGCGTTCGACACTTCAAGCTTTTCTTCAATTGACATCCGCAGATGGTTCGGTAAATACTTGGCAATGGGAGAAAAGTGCTATGACTCAGTTGTATCTATTTTAAAGGCTAGTGGTTATTTTAAACAGAGGAACTTATTGTATGATTATGTTTCCGGTCAGACATCAAATCAAATATTCAAAGATCAAACAGGGAGGGATTTAAAAGATTTACCCATCAAAAAATAAGAGGAATTATTCAGTTATAGATCTTTTTCTTATCTTTCTTTTTTTTTGTATTTTCGTTTATTTGTTCTTTTTTCTTTTTTTTTGGTGCAAGGTAATTGTTTTTGGGCCCTAACTTATAAGGCGAGTTTATAATGAAGTTTTAGTTTCGAAGTAAAAATTCTGCAAAATGAGTCTTTGTAATTCTTATTGTTTTAGTAGATAAATTAATAGAGTCGATAAAGACTTCAAATGAAAAATTCTGTAGACTTAAGATAAGTACGTTTTGATTCTCAAATTTTTGTCATTCAGTGTGTAATTCCTGAAGGCTGTCCATATTTAAGTTATAAGAGTTTTGGATATTTGAAGAGATAACGCTGCATTCTGCTTCAAATTTGTGTGGTGCGAGTTACACATGCTCAATATTAAAGACATTTTTAGTAGCATATTCAGTATGACATTTAGTTTATTATTCAACGATGGACGAGAATCGAGCTAGGAGGAGTAAATTCGTCGAATCGCTTAAGCATGCGGTGGATTTAGAGCAGAGAACCGACTCATCGGAGATGTCTGCTTATTTAGAATCATATTCAGCAAAAAGACTATCTCGTTTGGGGTTAGCTGTGATCAACTTGATTATAGGCCAAATGAGAACAGGCCTAGGTGGGAAAACTTTGATTACATTGGAATTGGATCCTGCCTTGAAAAATGGTGAAACTTTCAATAGCATCCAAATGGGTTCTATTAGAGTAGGAGATATTGTGAAACTTGAGAGGATGGACAGCACGAAATCATCCGAGGAACGGGACGTTATTAGGAAGGGTGGTGAAAAAAGAACAGAAAGTGACGATTTGGATTGTGTGGTCACAAAAATCACATCCGATTCTGTGACAATAGCTGTTGAAGAGGATTCTTCTGATGAAAAAGTTCTAAACATGTATAACAATACTTCTAGTGAAAATCCACGAGTATGGATTGTCAAGCTTTCCAATTCAATAACTTTTAAGAGGATGATAACTGCTTTGAATAAAATGAAAGAGCTACCATACGACAAAACGAACGATGTTATTAGAATGTTGTTGGGGGAACTCGAATATCAGCCATGGAAGACAGAATGCGACTCAAACTTAAATCAGTTTTTTGATTGCCAATTAAACGAATCTCAGAAAGAAGCAGTTAATTTCGCAGTTCACAGGTCTCCCATATCTATTATTCACGGTCCACCAGGTACCGGAAAAACTTATACTGTCATAGAAACAATCAAGCAATTAGTATTTAATAATCAGGAGCGAGTATTAGTCTGTGCTCCTTCAAATATTGCAGTCGACACAATTTTGGAAAGACTTTCGCCGATGTTTAACAACCATGCATCTACAGAGAAAAAGGGCAAAAGACTGAGATCTGCTCTAAAGAGTGTTCGGAATCCAGATAAACTAATTCGAATAGGTCATCCTGCTAGGCTCATTCAAGGAAACTTGAAACATTCTTTGGATGTTTTATCTAAAAGAGGTGATGGTGTAGCCAACAATAACAACCAAGAGATACTAAAAGATATTGAGAGGGATATCAGTGACACTTTGGTGAAAATTCGTAAATGCAAAGCGTATTCTGAGAGGCGAGCCCTCTGGGCGGAGCTTAAGACGTTAAAAAAAGAACTTAAAGTAAGGGAACGACGAATTGTTCAAGAATTGTTGGTTGGAGCGAACGTAATTTTATCCACTTTGCATGGTTCAGGATCATATGAGCTTTTGTCATTATATAAAGAAAATGCAGTTTTAGGAGGAAAGGCTCTATTTGATACGATAATAATCGATGAAGTTTCGCAGGCTTTAGAACCACAATGCTGGATACCTTTAGTATCTCATCCTGGTTTCAAAAGATTAATAATTGCAGGAGATAACATGCAATTACCTCCTACAGTTAAATCGAAAGAGGATTTGGCAAGTGAAATTTCAAAATTGGCTATCAGAAATGAAGAGGTTGCGAATTTAGAAGTGACTTTGTTTGATAGATTAGTGAGAGATCTAGAGGGTAATCGGTTCAAGAAGCTTTTGAACGTTCAGTATCGAATGAACGATGCAATAATGAACTTCCCGTCAAATGAATTATATGGTGGCCAACTCAGAGCAGATAAGAGTGTTGCTAATATTTTGATAACAGATCTTCCTAATATTTCAGACTCGGATGATTTAGACATAGCGTGTCTTTGGTTTGATACTCAAGGAGGCGATTTTCCAGAAAAGTCGGACGAAAATAACGATTCTGGCTTAAATGTTGGGTCTAAATACAATGAAATGGAAGTTCATGTTATCCTTCAACATTTAAAAAAACTTTTAGATTCAGGAGTTTCACCGCAAGACATAGGTCTAATTTCTCCTTACAGTGCCCAGGTATCATTGCTAAAACGTACCTTGCAGAAAGAAGATATCGAAGGTGTTGAGGTCTCGACCGTTGATGGATTTCAGGGAAGAGAGAAGGAAGCAATCTTGATCTCATTAGTGAGATCTAATGATTCTAGGGATGTAGGATTTTTAAAGGACAAACGGCGTTTGAATGTGGCTATGACGAGGCCGAGAAGACAACTCTGCGTGGTAGGTGATCTAGAATTAATGGCCACAAGTGGAATAAAATTTTTGATGAATTGGTCTTCGTACGCTGAGCAAGAATTCGAGATTCGATATCCCATTCTAGATAATTACTGAGATCTTAGCTGCAACATGGCTCATCATCAATTCTTATGCCCAGCTTTTAAATATACATTAAGATGACTGCATGTGTGTCAAAGGTCGCTTATGTATGCACACCGTGCTTCGGTGAAATTATGATCACAGATCTCAACTTCGTACACAACTCACACTTAGTAGGTGTAGAAAAGTATTATTCCCTCTCCTTACTTCGCACCCTTCAGGAAAAATTGTAAATATACAGAATCTATTGTTTTAAGGTATTGCCCACAACCAGTGTTCAAGAAGAATAAATTAACTGTCTTCATGCAAGACGACACTGTGCCTCGTGGGGACCGATGATTGGTGAATATTGATTGGTGAATATTTGGACTCTGAACCTACTGCTGAGAAGAGAATGAAGGAGTTACCAGCTCATTCACATTCTAGAATCAAAAAACTTTAAACTTTCAAGCTCATTTTAAACTCCTGCAAGTATCACAAGAAAATCTTAGTGGTTGACGGACAATATATGAGCAATGCTTTCGAGAATGTAAACAATCAGGAACATAATGCGCGTATTTTTCTTTTTTATATTTCCCAATTCAGGACGCGATTGTTTAGAAGCTCCAAAAGAATAGTTCCAGAAGAGCTTACATACAGTTGACGGTGCATGAGCTAAGAACGTATATATCCAGGGATGTTAACGTTATGAAATGAAATGTCAAAGGTAGAAAAGAATTGAACGCATATATAAAGCTAGCGTAAGCGAGAATTTATTTAAGTCTTTCTGTCGACTATATTCTAGCATATCCAAGAAAACTATAAAATCGAGAATGAAGTTCGTCAGCGTCATAGGAGCATTATCGGTATTATCTTTAGTCAACTCAGAAACGTATTATGTTACAAACACGTTCGTGAAGACAGTATACGGTGGAGTATCAGAAGCAACAACTGCTGGCGGTGAGCAAACAGTCGTTTCTGAAGCTCCGACACAGAAAAAAGCAGCAACTAGTCAAACTTTGTCTAGTTCTAGTACTCAAGTTCCAACAACGTTAGTAAGCTCCTCTAGCGTGTCTTCTGCAGAAACATCCCCCGTGGGAACTTCGACAGAATCAGAGTCATCGTCCACGTCTGTATCTGGTTCAGACAAGTCATTTGCCTCTGCAATCTTGGAAGCACACAACGAGAAACGAGCAAAGCACGGAGCAGATGCATTAACTTGGGATGATACTGTTTATCAGTATGCCCAAGATTATGCAGACAAGTATGATTGTTCGGGAAGCCTCAAACACTCTGGAGGTAAGTATGGTGAAAATTTAGCTGTTGGGTATTCAGATGGACCATCTGCGCTTGATGCCTGGTATGATGAGGGAAAGAACTACGACTATTCCTCTGCAAGTTCCTTTGACCACTTTACTCAAGTCATTTGGAAAGGATCATCGCAATTAGGATGTGCTTACAAGGACTGTTCTTCTGAGAACTGGGGTAAGTATATCATCTGCTCCTACAGCGCTGCAGGTAACGTTGTGGGACAGGGAAAGAAGAACCTTTCATCTGATTAAGCTTAAAATTGCATCATAGGCACAAAATATGTTTTACGAATAAAATAAACTCTCTACTCTACTTTTCTCCCCGTTTTATTTGATAGCATTTAGTTCAAATATATGTTAAAAGGTTACAAAATGAAAACAGGAATATGTGTACGCCTTGCCCCGATAGAGAATGTTCGACTTGTCACAAATTTTTGACAATTTTGGATGCAGTACCTTTCAAAGCTCTCATCAACTCCGCTTCTTGTTATATTCTAATTTTAATATGGAAAAGCTTCAGAGAATATGGCAGTGTCAAAACCTCCTGAAATCGCTTCAAAATCTAGCGAATTTAGTGGATATGAAGCAAAGGCATCATTTGGAGAAAACAAAGACTACCTGAATGCGAAACCTAAGAGAAGTTCTTTAGCTTGCATTAGATGTCGAAATCGTCATACCAAATGTCCTGGGGGTGAACCCTGTAGAAAATGTCAATTGGCGAAAACAAAATGTGAATATGTTGAAGTAGATAAGAAAGTGGTTGTTTCGATGAAATATTTAAGCAAACTACATGATGACATTGCTAGATTGAAGAAAGACAATGCGACTTTAAGGAATAGCCTCAAAGAAGAAGCAAATAAAAGGCTTTCTTCGGCTTCCTCAGGGGAAACAGAGTGTGAGTCACCATTTGCTCAACACTCATCGAGCATGAATCTATCGCAGAACCATACCGGATCCATTTCCGACGTGGGACAGAATAAGTTGAACCCACAGAGCGGTGAAGTAATACAGCCTTCTTTAGAGAATCATGGGAGATTAATACACTCAAGAACGGGTGAAAAATTGTATGCTGGATCATCATCTATGACTCTCTTTGGTCTTGAGATTCAAAATATGGTTTCACCGAATGCTTCGAGCCTATCGAGGAAAATGTCAACATTAGGATCTCCTCCTCAAGATTCCTCTCCAAATGTATCAAATTATTCTTTTTATTACCACCATACACGTGAAGCGGAAATATTAGAGAAAGAAGGAAATGCCTACAAGATCACATTGTCGAAAACGAATACGAGACCTGGTCTTTCCATCAATTTTACGCTTCCTTCGTATTCTTATGCAATGCTTCTCGTAGACATGTTTATCAACTATAATGATGCATGCTTTTATTTTTTTAACGAAGGATTGGTTAAGCAATTTTTGATGAATTTATATTCCGGAAAAACAGAAGAGAATAAAAAGATCTTGAAGAGAAACAAAAGTCCGCTTACATCACCAGTCGAAGATGACAATGCTATCAAGAGAGATGCAGATGACGATAGGATTTTGGAATCTATATGGTTCTGCAAAATATTACTTATTTTTGCTATCGGAGAAATGTACTTGGGTACCGAATCAGATTCTTCAAGTGCTAAAAGCTCAAACAAATCCAAAGCAGATAATAAAGCTAAGAACAAAAAGACAAGAAAAAATATTCTTCCAGGTTCTGGGTTTTTTTATCAAGCCACTGAATTATTTACAGGCTTATTTGCTTCTGGAGCGATTGATAATGTTACTAGGGATGGCGGTATTGAGGTCTTGCTATTATATGCGTTCTTTTTGCAAGTAGCAGATTGTACTATTGCTTCCTATTTTTATTTTGGGTTAGCCTTGCGGTCAAGTTTGATTCTTGGATGGCATGTTGACGCTGAAAAAGAAAATTTAAACAGATTCGAGTTGGAGCATAGAAGAAGGATTTGGTGGACGGTGTATATGTATGAAAGAATGCTCTCTTCAAAGGCTGGATTACCATTAAGTTTTTCTGATGACAGTATCTCAACTGCTTTGCCCGCAGATTTTAATATGACAATTGATCAATCAGAAGAAAACGACGTCAGAGGTTATTATATTTTTCCAAGTGCCGAATATATTAACAATTGCGTCCGAATAACGCAAATTAACGCATCAATCCTTTCATCTTTATACACGAAGCAACCGAAATTTAATATTTTGCCAGTCGTTTCTGAACTTGTGCAGAAGTTGACTACGTGGAGAAATTCGTTACCTGATTTTTTGAAAGTTGAGTTTTCTAGTGAAGAAGTGTCAGTCACAAGATTGACTGTGAATTTAATGACAGAATATTTTCAAGGTATGAATTTGGCGGTACGTCCACTTTTGTTTCATTTTGCTAGCAAAAAATTGAAAGAAATCCAGGTCGATCACAGCGTGAGTAAATATATTGATTTGAAGAAGTATTCAGGAAATATCTTTAAATTATTAAATGCTTCGTTCCGAGCCTCCATTAATTCGATCAAATGCATATGGGGTCTAATGCCTGATAGAATGGTTGCCATGTTTGGTTGGATGGATAGAGAATACTTGTTCACTTCAGCTTCTACATTAATATTATTTAATGCTTCCTTTGGTGTCTACGAGGCAACAAAGACTCACTTGGATCATGCCTTGATCATATTCACAAAAATGAAAAAATTAGGCAATTATCCTGCGGCATTAAGGAGAGCTCAACTTTTAAAGTTAATAAAAGTATTAAATTTTAACGGGCCAATGGATGATTTACTTCAAAAGCATTGCCATGAGAAAGGTGATGATTATGACTTGAATGGACTGAATGCAGACCCTCACAACAATGGAGATGGAGGAAACACCAATTTTAAGTCTGAGTCAACAATTCCATTCGATTCAACTCCATCTTTTATTGATTTTAATAAACAAGAGCAACAGATGTCAACGTCAAAAGACACTTCAAACGACCGAGGAGACGTGACTGATCTTAATTTACTTCTCACACCAACAATAACTGCTTTTGAAGGGACGTCAGATATGGCAGTTGATGAAGTACCGTCTTTAGACGACGAACAAAAGCTATGGAATGAAATAACGAATGATGCCATTTGGTTGAATATACCGGGAGAGCTGTCGAACCGTGATCATGAAGATCTGTGGCGGGAATTAGATCGCTTCAGTGCTTCAGTTTACAACCCTAGCCAATCACATAATCAGACACCACAAGCTGAGGTTTACAGTGATGTTCCAGATGTTTTGAATATTTTCAATCGAAACCCCAATGCATTTGGATGAGAAAGATCCATGTTAGATGACGGGAGTTATTAAGTATTATTGCCATGAGGCTTAATAAAGTTCACCGAGTTAATTATAGACAAAGATTATACATATGAATTAGTGTAGAAATGTACGTAAGCTTAAATAAAGGGATTATAAATCATTTTAATCAAATCATATCCATCATTCCTGAAGTAGGGGCCAAGTTTGAGGAGGAGTTATTGATATTAAATAGCTGCAGTGGAGACATAGCCTGCATTGATGGACGGGGAGACTGGGATGGTATTTGATTGTTCGGGAGATTATTTACTCCTTGATTAAAGTTGTTTAAATAATTTTGACCCTGCTGAAATGTATTTGGCGCTTGATCCGCATTCATGGCATTCATGTTGGATACTGATATGTTTCGTGGTGCAATCTGATCTTGTGGAACATTGTTTATAGGAGGTGTATATTGTGGTCGTTGTGCTTGGGGATATGGAGAAGTAGACAGCAGTTCAAACTGTGAAGGTTCCCTCATCGGGTCGGGTCTCATTTTCATATACTGTGACTCAGGATAAAGTTCCTGTAATTTATTGTACAACTGGTTAAGTTCTGGCATGTCTGGAGGTGCCGTATTTAAAACTGGAAAAGTGGGCCGATTTTGAGACGTCTGTTGTTGGCCCTGGGCTCCATGATACTTTTCATGTAAGTATGACAATACTGTCAAGTTGCAGTGTATTCTTCTGGTACAGTTTTGATACAGATCAATGATTGTTTTTCTTGCTTGTTGGGGAAGCTGTTGGAGAGAATGTTGGTTACTTAAAACGTTGTGATAAATATTTATAGTCTTCTTCATAAGCTGAGTGTTGATGAGTAAAAGACAAGTAACTCTTTCCCTATCGAGTTCTAGGGGACTCTTATTATTTGAATTCATGTCCCATACGTAGTGGTGAGATGGAATGGGGATAGATACTTGAGATTTTTGGACCATAAGTATAGATTTGACTACATGCAGTACAATCTTTCTTCTTCAGGCACATTGGCAATATGGGTCTCTTTAGCTTCTGATTAAATTAAAGAGCAAAAGCGACCCATCGGTTCCTACCAACATATCCAACTCGTAAAAAAGTTACAGCGAGATTTTTTTATACGATTTGCTTTATATAAGTACCATGTGTTCGATTTACTTCCAAACGCCAGACGAGCATGGTCGAATATGTCTATAAGTGAATATATACAAGAATTCTAGACTATTTTAGTCTCTTCAACAAGAGTCGCTAATCTAGACTGAAGAGCTCTTCTCATTCCAAGATACGTCATACTGAAGTCGCTTCTTCCCTGGGTCATTGAGCGTAATTTAGACAAATAGCCAACCATCTCACGTAAAGGTGTGTGAGCTGTGATGACTTTTTTGCTACTAAGCTCAGACATAATGTTATTGGACGACATTGTGTAATCAGGTGGTAAATAGATACGTTCGGATTCTTTTGAAGCCCATGTTAAGTTTTCTAAATTATCAGAGTGCTCATCATCAATAGATATGATTATTGCATGTCGTTTATGAGTAAGATCATGAACAACATCTCCCAAAACATCTGAGTTAACGAAAATCCTGGTAACCATTATCGGTTCCAAGATAGAAAATGCATTTTCTTTATGATTGTGTATATTGCTACTGACCGCTTTTCTAGCGGCCTCCATTAGCAATGAAGAATTGTACGTTTTATCAAATACTGGAAAATTCCATGCTTTGATTCTTACAACTGTAGAATGCAAAGGAAGACTCAAGATGGGGCCCCCAAGCTGCAAAGCTGTTAAGCAGCCTTGAATTAGTGTCTCCTGTAAGTCCTCTAAAGAATGATCAGACTTCCATCGTCTTTCCGTCATTGCTTGCATCATCGAATTCGGAGTTGCCGATGGCTCTAAAATTACAATATTATTTTCATGTGGAAAGATGTAAGCACCATCTTCTTCTGAAAACATAGAGTCTACCGCCTCACCTTCAAAAGAGTCTAGCTCGACTGTCACAGAAACACTAGTTTCATCTGAGCGTTCAGTTGTCTTTTGGTTGTTCGGTTTATAAGGTGACTCTTTATAGGAAACCGCAACATCTCGAAAGCGTACATTCGCTTTCATATCTCTGATTAATCTCTCTTTTATAATGTCTAAATGAAGCTCTCCCATTCCACTTAAAGTCGTTTGCCCCAAATCTTCATCCTCGCTAACTTTCAATGACGGATCCTCCCTTATTAAGACAGCTATGCAAGACTTGATATATCTTTCATCTCCAGCTGTGAGTGGCTCAATGCTTGAGTTGAAGAGTGGGGGAGGAATTTCTATCGGTAATAATTTCAAATTTGACTCCATAGGTGAAAACAGTTTATTGAGAGCACCATGAGAAACAAGAGTATCACCAGTGATAATGTCATCCTCAGTACCAGCAATCACACCAATGTTTCCTGAGCTTATATATGGAACTGTTTCTGGGTCCTCTCCGTGCATGAGTAATAGTTTTTTAAAGTGTAGCTTTTTTCCTGTTCTTGTGTTGATAACCGTTGTATTCGACATAAGCTTTCCGCTGTAAACCCTAAAGAAAGTAAGGACCCCTCTAGTAGCATGTGTCATTACCTTAAATGCTAATGCAACTGTTAAGTTAGGGTTTTTGTTAAAAATTAAACCTTTTTTTGAATCAAGAATTATGGGTACATCCATTTGAACGTCAGCGGTGAGCTGCTTCTTTTTTTTGCTTCTAGAAAGTTTTGAAGTTGAGGACTTAACTTCCGGCAATTTTATCTCCAAAGGAGAGGGTAGGAAGTTAACCACCGCATCCATAAGTGGTTGAACTCCAATGTGCTTAAATGAAGAACCACAAAACACTGGGGTCAAAAGATTCGAGATAGTTGCCCTTTTTATAGCTTTAGTTAAAAATGTAGCCGATATCTGCATGTAATCTTCATTATGGTTCAAAAATTCATCCACAACCTCATCGTCAATCTCTCCTAGCGTTTCAATCATGGATTCACGACATTTTTGAATCATCATAAGTTGCTCCTCATACTCAGTTGGACTCTTTTCTAAATCCACAACTTCTATCTGATTTCCTGTATCATCTGAGGATTTCCACTTTAAGATTTTTTTATTTAATACGTCGATAACACCTTTAAATTGTAACTCATTGTCTTGGTCCTTTTCAAAATATGGAATATTGCATAGAACAACTCTTGTTTGTAACTTTTGAATCATTTCACGCACAGTACGACTGAATCCTGCTCCCACCCTATCCATTTTGTTAATATAAGCAATGCGTGGTATTTCAAGAGAAGCTGCTTGCTTCCATACCTTCTCTGATTGTGCTTCTACACCGGCCACGGCATCGAAAATAGTGATGGCACCGTCTAAAACTCTAAGCGACCGAATAACTTCAAAGGAAAAGTCAGCATGACCAGGGGTGTCTATTATATTGATTTTTTTGTTGTTCCACGGAATAGAAATGGCAGCCAGTTGAATTGTTATACCTCTTTCTCTTTCTGAAGGTAGATAATCTGTCACCGTATCACCATCATCGACTTTTCCAATACGCCGGGTCTCTCCACTGTAGTATAACATTGTTTCCGTCGTTGTAGTTTTTCCCGCATCGATATGAGCAATCACTCCAATATTCCTTGTACGATCGATAGGAACATTATTTAGTTTACTTTCAGTGAGATACCTAACGGAAGCATGAAGAGATCTGGTATGACCAGGATTCTTAAACCATGAGGCGACAAGAGAAGTATGTTTCACTTTAGCAAAAGAATAAAATATCATCCCAATTGTCCTTAAAATCAACCTCATCAAGTAGATAAGATTTTTGGTTTTTTTGCTCGGTACCGTATTAGCGTCAGATTTTACTGGTGTACAGATCTATTATATTAATGGAGGTGATAAAAATATCACTTGTGCAAGTACCTCCACAAGTCAGATTCCACCTATCTAAAATATATTATAACTGGATCATTACATTGCTATAAGGTTCATATATCCCAATGCTGCTAAGTATTCAAACGCTTCAAAATCTGCCGCAACAAACACTCTAAATATCTACATCTGTTCATCAAAAAATATCATATTCTTAACACCAATGTGAGCTACAGTTTGCATAAAAAGCATGATAGTAATATTTCTCTCAAGTTATAACAAGGCTCGAGAGAGTTTTTTGAAAGCTTTAGCATCTACTCTGCACCGTCACAAACATTTGGTGTGAAGAGTATTTATGCAATTTCATTACCTTAACTTATTTTAGTATTGCCTCTTGCCATCTAATCCTAGCGGTCAGCCTTTGGAGTTTTATTTACAAAGTATCAAGAGACCTCACTGAAGAAGACACGAGGAATCTTCTCTCACAATGCAGATTTTTGTAGCTGATACTCTATTGATCGGCATTATTAAAATCCAATACATTAATAAAGGCGTACTACACGAAGATGCTATTTGAAGTATGTTCAAGCGCAGAATTAAAGAATGATATCTCTATTTCCCTTTCTTTGATGACACATTCAAAGCCAATTCAAATATTTGCAACAATAGCAATTGGGATCTATTATTCTTTTATAAAATGAAAAAAATTAAATTCAAGGGCATGTGGTCTAGAGGTATGATTCTCGCTTAGGGTCAACTTAAAATGCGGGAGGTCCTGGGTTCGAGTCCCAGCTTGCCCCAAAAAATTTTAATTTTTTGCTTTTTTTTTTCGGAAAAAAGATACAGACAAGCTACCTATGTTGTTCTTGATGTCAGCAAAGCTTTTTTCCTTATTTTAGGTAGGGCGTATATCTGGTCAAGGGCGTCGGTCTTTTTGTCTGTAAAGAGTCATCTTAAAACTTGACGTAACAATCAAAGCAACGTATATGCCTCGTGAGGCTGACGAACGGCTTACTGTTTTGTAAGCGCTAAGCGCAAGTTTGAATCTCGACATCACTAAGAATTTCGCCCGTATCGGTGAGCCGGTTATTTAGAGAACAACCTTCTCGGGCCGGTTTCTGTATCCGACTTTTGAAAGGCTTTATTATAGCTATAAAAAATTAACCATAGTCTAATTAGAATTGAAATGAGTAATCCATAAGCACTTTTTGATTTGTGTCGTAAAATTACTTAAGTTTTCATTCTATTGGATTGTTGAATCCTGTAATGAGTCCATCAACTTATCTGGAGGATGAAAGTTCTGATGGTGCTGCATTTGTGCCTTCACTGGTTGGGCCAGAGAAAGACGTAGAAAAGGCCGAAGTTGAAGAGGATCCTAACATTGATGGAGGTTATGCATATTTTATTATTTTGGCGTCTTTCTTGTTGAATTTTTGTACATGGGGCATGAACTCTGGATTCGCTATTTATTTTGCATATTATTTGAATAATGATACCTTCGAAGGTGCCACTAAAATAGATTACAGTTATATTGGAGGTATGGCGTTTGGAGTTGGGTTATTTTTTGCTCCGGTAATTAATTATATACAAGGCTTGATAGGTACACGGCCAACTATTATAGTGGGTAATTGTCTTCAATTTACTGCCCTAATGTTGGCGTCCTGGTCTCGCTCTCTATGGCAACTTTATCTAACTCAAGGTTTAATGCAGAGTTTTGGATTGGCTTTCATATCGTTGCCGTCTCTTAGTCTTTTACCCCAGTGGTTCAAGAAGAAAAGGACGTTTGCAAGTGGGCTCGCGACAGCAGGTTCGGGAGCTGGAGGTGTTGTATTTAATTTAGGGATGCAAAAAGTGTTGTCAAGTCGTTCGGTGTTTTGGGCACTTCGTTGTCAGAGCATTATAGGTTTTGGTGTAGCATGGATTGCGATTTTAATGATCAGAACTAGAACTAAGCAGCATCACATTGAATTTTCAGTTTGGGACTCTCAATGCGTCTCCTGTGGTGGTTTCTGGTTGCTTGCATTTTATCTAATTACGTGTATGTTTGGTTATGTGATTTTACTTTATACATTAGCTAACTTCACGACTAGCTTGGGATATTCAGAATACCAAGGGTCTATTGTATCAGCTATGGTTCAAGTTGGAAGCGTACTTGGAAGACCCATTGTGGGTCTAGCATCGGACAAGTTAGGACCATGTACTGTTGCAAGCTCGTGCTACTACATAGTTGCCATATTCTGTCTTGCAATGTGGATTCCAGCTAGAAATTACGCTACTGTCATTATATTTGCGCTAATCGAAGGAAGCCTTATGGGAACTGTGTATGGGACCCTTGCTCCAATAGTTGCCCATTTAGTTGGCATGCCAAAGCTCAATGTCACATTTTGTATGTTGTGGCTCTTCGTTGGTGCTGCAGGTGTCTTTTCACCAGTTATTGGTGTTAAGTTAACGGCTGGAGCTGGAAATGAGATTGACCCTACTAGGTATAGAAATTGTTCCATTTTTGCTGGGGTCGCATTCTTTGCATGCGCTACATCTATGCTTCTTTTACGTGGTTTTCTCAAGGCTCGTGAGGAGCTCATTGAAAGTGAAAAAGATGCTGATGAAGGTGGCCAACTATATGTATTTGTTAAGCCGACTTCTATGTTAAGAGGTTGCTTTAAAAGGACAAATACACCTGCATGATAATAATATAAAATATATTGCATTAAAAAATGCTTCAATATTTTAACTAAGTATGTTTCCTATCTTTACCTCTTCTGTATATATTTCTGAGATATAGTCGCATCTCGAGTTATAAAATTAAAAAACAAAAAAAAAAAAATCAATTAAGAGCTGCCATCTGAAATACATGCGTAATGACATCTGAAATACTGGAAGAGACACCCAGCATGGATACCGAGTCTGAAGTAAGACCCTTTTCCTCAGATAATCAGGACACATCAAAAACTGGTGTCACTGTTAGCGTAAATCATTCGGCAGCTGAAGATGATAGTGCGAAGCGAACATCACTCTCACTTTTAGAAAATGACAGAGAAACAATTGGTATTATAAAGAGGAGCATCGAAGAGTCTGAAATCGAAGCAAATCTCAATGCTGATATAAGCAATGAAGCTTTAGATTTAACTTCAAGCAAACCAATCGAGCTTTCAGGACAAGAACATACAAACTTACAATCTCAGCTTATTACTGGGATAGATAAATCTTCGAATACCAAGGATAACAGATCGGGTGCAGATGCAAACACAACCGATGAATTTAAGGAAGGCTTTTCTACTGCTCTCAAGTCTGATGGTTTCCATATTGATGAAACGCGGCATCCCAAAGCCAAGATCGAATCTGTCGAACCTGAGATTCCAAGAAATGTTGATCAGATTGGCGTCTCAATAAATGGTATAGATAAAGATATCAGCTCGAACGTACTGCCCTCCTCATCTGGCCCTTCTTTAAATGTGCAAAAAGATTATCTGGATAATCTTTCCAAACATGTCCCAATTTCCGAATCCATTCATGATTCTAAAGTCCCCATTTCATCAGGTAGAAAAAATCGACTTGTGATTTTTTGTGAGGAACCAATCTTCTATGATACGAAAGAGTTCATATCTCGGCTCAAGGTTTCTACTAGTGACGACGTTGAGGTTGTTAAGCTAAACGAGCTCAAGACAGATCTTATCGAGAACAAAAACTCTTATACTAATGTACATTTTTGCATAGAGTATAGCGACAGCTTTAGCTCGAATCTTAAGAATTTGACGACATATTTCACCAACGACTGGACTAACGTACAACCAAGCTTGAATGTTGCTTTCCACATTCAGTTCGATAAAGAAATGTTATGGCCCCAAGATTATAACAAGATAGAAAGAGACGAGTATGATAACTTCATAAAGTCTTTATCTCAGATTATTTCAGATCGTATAAATCAATTTTCTGTCATTGGCAAATCTCTTTCTGATATGAATTCTCCAACAAAAAAAGATGACAGTTCAAGTTTAAAGCAAGAAATCTCTGTAGAGTTTCAAGAATGGAAAAATTTAAGAACTCTAGACTACACTGGGGGTAATGTCGTATCTTTTGAAGGTATTAATTTTCCTGAAAGCTTGGAAGTGTTAAACATAGGCAATCAAAATTCCTTGAAATCCCTTGCTGGCTTCAAAATGCCTCACAAATTAAGATCGTTGATTGCGCATAATACTGCCATTTCTTCTATTGACAACATCAGCTTTTCACCATTTTTAGAGAGCCTTGATCTCTCGAATAATAATATTTATTTTCTTAATTATGTTGACTTTCCAGTAAGGTTGTTGGAGATGGACTTATCTAATAATCGAATAGATAATCTTAGGGGGGTCAACTTTCCCAGAACACTTAGATCACTATCCTTGGCTCGGAATCCTATTGAATGCATTAAAGGCGTGAAGTTCCCTGACGGTATTCAATACCTTGATGTGTCTTGCATTCCGAACGAATCAATGACAGGTGTTAGATTCCCTGACTCAATAGTTGCGTTGAATCTTCAAGAATCGATGACTAATACTAGAGGTTTGAAATTACCTCAGTTTTTAAAAGAAGTCAACCTAAGTGATAATGGTGTTAACAGCATAAATCCCTTGAAGTTACCAAATAGCATTGAGCGGTTATTTCTTAGCAATAATAACATAAAAACACTCAATAAAGTTCTGTTTCCACCTTGTTTGAAGGACCTATACTTGGGTAATAATCTCATAACCACATTAAAAAATGTCCATTTTCCAGTTGGTCTCGAAGTACTTGATTTAGAAATGGATCCAGACGTTGACGAGAATGATAGACATATTACTACCTTAAAAGATGTAATATTTCCACCCAATTTAAAGGTCTTGAAACTTGGCCATCATTCCATAAAGAGCATAGAATCAATAGAATTTCCTTATGGTTTGGAATGCTTGAGTTTGGCATACAATGAATTGAAATTTGCAAGGAACATAAAGTTTGGTCCAAAATTAAAAACGTTGGATCTTAGTGGAAACAGGGACTTGATTAATATTGATCATTTTATGATCCCAGATTCAGTGACCGATCTACGCATAGCGCCTCAGTTAATAGAAAACTTACCGGCGTACATCATCGAACGGGCAAATAATAGACAAGTAAAGATTTCGAAGTCTGCACCCTACTAGAAGATTAAACTTATTTTCTAATACAAAATAATATAGTTAATACAAGAAGCATTTATTATGAATTACGTCTATTTGTCCTCTTCTTCATCCGAAGATTCATCTTCATTTTCTTTTCTTTCCAATAAGGCCTGTAACTGAGCATCATCGCTAGCTGTCACAGCCTTTGGAGCCATTGTAATTTTACAAACTCCATCTTTTTTCTCAATTGATTCCGTTATTTTCTCAATAGCAGTTTCTAACAAAGAAATACCTTGGGTCTTGTCTAATGATTGAGTAGATATGATATATAATGGTGCAGCCACTAAACTGGCTTTGACTTGCATGTGTTCAGTGGAAACATCTTCAGCTGCTTTCAATGCTGACTTGATCGCATCAATACCATCGTAACCAAAGCAAGAAACTTCAACATCGGCTCTTATCTTGATAGCTTGTGGTGTTAAACGTCTAGAAATGTATAATTTTAATTCTTCTAACACGTCTTTTGAAGGAGGCACAATCTCATCAAAGACTGTAGAGTCGGTAATGGATAACTTAAATGCGTCATATGCATGGCCATATTGTCTGCTTAACGGCCATCCGATTGTCTGATATAAGGTTTCTAAACTGATATTGAATTTCTCTGCACAGTGTCTTAATATGGAGTGAACTGCTTTCGATTTATTGTATCTTTCATCACACTTTACAATATCTTCAGCGGAGACTCTTCTTTTAGATAAATCGATATATCCCTTTTCTTTGTCCACTCTCAAAACCACAGCAACTTCGTTTTTTCCAACACGGATCAACTTTTGTATCGATCTAATACGTCTTCTAGATAACTCTGATAATAAAACCATTCCCTCAATATTGTCATACTCGAGTAATTTGACGTAGGCCCCCATTTCAGCAATTTCTTGGACATTAACCATTACCACTTCGTCCACCTCTGGATACTTATTCTCATAAAATCTACAGTTAGAAGAGCTCATCTTGGAATTCGTATCTAATGAGCTAAAATTCACTTTAGCAAAATACTATGTTTTATTGATTAAGTTTGGTATACTCAATATCTTGATGAGCTTTCTTGATGTTGAAATCAAGATGAAAAAAGCGTAAAGAAAAAAAAATCTTTAGAGAAATTACGTAATACAAAAGAGCACTATTTAGCTGTATCAGCTGATAGATCATATGACCAGATTGCCACAAATTGCAACACCACAAACTAGATGGTAGCGAAATATAAAGCCAGTTCCTATTATCGCTTTTAAATCTAAGAGTTAGATATATCTAACCAAGAAATCATATACTGAAGCGAATTCGACTTTACTCAATATGATAAAAAAAGAAGAACCTGAGAGGCGAGGAAGAGATTTCAAGTCAACTAAGCGGAGTCAGATTAGTTTAGAAGAAGCCAAATTTTTAATTGATTCCAGATATCAAATCAAGGAGGTTTTGGGAAAGGGCTCATATGGAACTGTATGCTCAGCAGTAGACTTGGGCATTGAAGGTAACGAGGAAGGTATTCAACTAGCAATTAAAAAAGTTTCTAACATCTTTGATAAACAAGTTCTTTTGAAAAGAGCAGTCCGAGAATTAAAACTCATGAAACATTTTAAAGGTCACAGAAACGTAACTATTACCCCCATCAATTATCTTTCTATCATATTTACTAACACTGCATAGATCGTGAATTTAATTGATCTCGACATAGTTCATATTCAGCCCTATGAAGGACTATACTGTTTTCAAGAATTAGCTGAGTATGACTTGGCCAAGGTGATTTACTCTGGAATTCAATTCTCAGAACTACACATTCAAAGTTTCATTTATCAAATTTTATGTGGGCTCAAGTACATTCATTCTGCTGATGTGATTCATAGAGATCTTAAACCTGGTAACATATTGGTCACTACTCATGGCACTTTAAAGATCTGCGATTTTGGATTAGCGAGAGGCGTAAATCCGGAGTTCTTTCTGCAAAGAACAGCACCTATCACGAATTATGTAGCAACCAGATGGTATAGGGCACCTGAATTGATGTTGAGCAATCGAATATATAGCAAAGCAGTTGATATTTGGGCCGTGGGATGCATACTAGCAGAGCTATACGGAAGAAGACCTATATTCATGGGAAAAGACCAAATTGACCAGCTCCACAAAATCTTCAGAATCTTGGGCAGCCCACCTATTGATGTAATTAGGAAGCTCCAATGGAGGTACACAGTTCCTCCCAGAATGCAGTACAAAGTGGTATCATTTGCCCATATATACCCTTTTGCTTCAGAAGGCGCGTTAGACTTATTAGAATCATTATTGAAATGGGATCCATCCGCTAGACCGGACATATATCAAGCTTTGTCGCACCCATTTTTAGAAAAGATTCGAAATAAAGATTGCGAATCTGAATGTAAACAAGTTTTTGACTTCAGCTTTGAAAATTCATTTACATCGATGGCGGATTTGAAGCAGCTTCTCTACGATGAGGTGCAAGCTTTCAAAGTGGAGCGTCGTCGCATTCAATCGTAATTCGTTGTTTATTAATATATATTCTATATGATGTCTTGTTCATCTGTATTTTCGTAGTATAGACTATTATAAACAACTTTGTCACACCAATTTTCCAGCGCCACGTATTATTATATAGAAGTACTATGATGTCGGTTGCATGCTTTTTTTTAAATTTCTCAAAAAGTGGGGAGAGCGTATACCGAGTTTCAATCAACTAACCGAGGAATAAGTATAACTGTGAGCGTTTATAACCTCCTCTTTAGCCAACGTTTATGTCTTCATTACCAACAGTTCATCTAAAGATAAAATATGGTACTGACTACACATCCTGACTTGGAACTCATTAAGATATACGTGGAAATTGAAGGGCTCGACCCCATTGAAGTTCCTTTAGGAAAAGGTGATATAGAGGTCAAAATTCCGGAACATACAAAATACACCCAAACTTTTCATTTCAAGGTTAAAAACAAGCCATTGAAGAAGTTCTGGTTTAAAGTTACTGCTAAGAAGCATGGAATCACTGTAAATGAAAGAACCACTGAAGTTGGTGATGAATTTGAACCTAGAGAGGAGGAATATGTAGAAAGGCTCCCAGAACAAGAGACTCCAGGAGGGTTTTTAATTAGAGGGCGGTTTCCAACAGTAAGTACTTACTATTCTGGAGATGAGGTATTAATTGAGTCACCTTGGACTTTGGAAATTACGAAAAAGTGATTACTTTTCGCTATTCGATTTATATACACCACTGGTGGAAAGTTTAAATAACTTTAAATAAAAAGAATAACTATTTGACATCAACCATAATCTGTAGGTTAGTGTTCCTTTTCATAAATAAAACCCAGACGTTTCTGCAGCAATTTTTTTTAATTTTTATTCCTTAGTGATAGATTGCGAATGTTTTGTAGATTTTTCAATGATATGCACATATTTTCAATTGTCAAGAAAAAATTGAACGGAGCAAGCCAACATGTTGCAAATGATTTCAAAAGGATCACTGAAGATGCTTACTACACATGGACTTAAATGAACATCTAATAGAGATCTTGTGAGATTATGAAGAGGTCTCTGGTGAAGTTCCCTTATCTTTTGGCATCTTATCGCTCTTTTTGGATATCCTGCATCATTTAAATTTATACATGCGTCGGCAATTAAAGGAAGCAAGGTCTCACTCTCTGGCTAATACTCTTATAATTTTTTTTTTAAAAGGCAACTTTGATTACTTTATTCCTGTAGGATATTTTGGTGAGAAAGATCTATTTTGATATTCAGAATTTAACAAGACACATTAGAGCTACCATGGAGTACGTTCGTCCAATCACTCACGAATTATGGTATGGAGATATAAATAATAGGTTAGGATCACAAATCGAGGGTTATTTGAATAAGGCAGGTCTGGTAAAAAGTGAAACTTGTAAAGATGATACCTCAAGACCAGTAAAGGGAGCTAGGGTGTTGATTGGGCCGCATGCAGGGTACACATACTCTGGAGAAAGATTAGCAGAAACATTCAAGGTGTGGGATACTTCGAAAGTGAAGAGGATATTTATGTTGGGCCCGTCTCATCATGTTTATTTTAGGAATTCAGTAATGGTTTCGAAGTATGAATTTTATGAGACCCCTTTTGGAAATCTTCCTGTGGATGTTGATACTATTGAGAGCCTAGTTCAGTCAAAAAGTGGCATTTTCAAATATATGAGTGCGGTCGTTGACGAAGATGAACATTCGTTTGAAATGCACGCTCCTTTCATTTACTATATGTCAAAAGATTTGCCTCAGGGCCTCCCCAAAATTATACCCATCATGATAAGTGGTATGGATCCAAATCTCAATAGTGAAATAGCCAAAGCATTGCAGCCCTACTTCGAAAATGAAGAAAATCATTTCATTATAAGTTCTGACTTTTGCCATTGGGGTCCTCGTTTTGGTTACACTGAATACCTAAAGAATGGTGAAACCGAAAGTCCGACGGCCAAGAGCTTGATTTCTTTGACTTCTCTGAAGCAGTTAAAATCCGACTTTCCAATACATAAATCGATTGAGAACTTAGATAAAGCAGCGATGCGGATAGCAACGGATGGGTCCTACGAAGCTTGGAGTGACTATATCCAGGCTACGGGCAATACAATTTGTGGCCAAAAACCTGTTGGAGTAGTCTTAAAGCTATTAGAAGAATATAAAAAGAAGCAGGCTACAGATAAAGATATCTCATTTAGCTGGATTGGCTACTCTCAAAGTAACAAGGTAACAAGGATATCAGACAGTAGCGTGTCTTATGCATCCGGATACGTCAAATTATAATATGCTTCGAAAATTAGTTAAGATATACTAATCTCTATTTTTAGACACAATTTGCTAGCTATTTCATCAACTTGCTGTGCTCGTTTGATAGCAGTATCTAGAAATATAATGAAGAGACGATATGAATTGCTCACTGAAATTCAAGTCCTGTATATACTTTTACCCTGTAACGTCGCGCTGATAAAGTTAGAACAGTATGAATGTATATATGGTAGAAGTGAATTAATCTTCTCTATAGCAATATGAGTGATGGAAAATTATTCGCCAAGTCCAAGTCATCCGAACTAAGAGCTGAATTGGACCAAGCTTTCAAGAAATCGAAGCCTCATAATAGAGTAAAGATTGTACTCAAGAAAGTAATTGCGAATATAATCTTGAACAATAATGAGTTGGTTAACTTGATGCCTGATGTAATAAAATTAATGAGAATCGATGATTTAGAAATCAGGAAGATGTGCTTTCAATACCTTACAAATTATGCACATCATAACCCAAAAGTTGCTCATGAAGGGCTTCCATATTTAATGAGATTCAAGGATGATCCATCTCCAATAATGAGGGCTTTGGTAATAAAAACATCATCTTCAGTTCCCAATAAGGATTACGTGGAGTTCACTATTAAGAATATCAGGAAATTCTTAAAGGACCCTGATGCGCATGTAAGGAAGACTGCGGCATATTCAGTTTGCAGATTGTATCAACATGATGAACGTATGACATCAGAAGAGAACTTCATAGACGATTTGAATGAGCTCCTATACGATTCAAATCAAGTCGTCGTATCCAACACGTTAGCAGCCCTAAGCTACATTACTGAAAATGGGAAATCATTAACACTCACTATAGATAAGTCTCATGCAATGACATTAACAACTTATTTGGGTAAAACGAATGAATGGTGCCAAGTGTATATATTGAACTCATTAATGTCATATGTACCCCAAACAACGAATGAGGCTTTAGATCTAATTGATGCTACAATTCCATCGTTGCAACATGAAAATTCTGCTGTTGTGTTGAATGCAATCAAGGTTATTGTGTACTATAGTAATTACGTAAAAAATACCCAAATTGTCATGCCGTCCATACCAAAAAGGTTGGGTACCTCACTTGTGTCACTATTGTCAAAACCTCCTGAAATTCAATTCCTAGTCTTGAGAAATGTTATATTGCTATTATTAGGTAAAAAAGAATTGGTGAACTTTGACGTTGAAATGTTTTTCTGCAGATTCGATGATCCAATCTATGTTAAAGATACAAAACTCGAAATTATCTATTTGCTTGCAAATGAGAATAACGTAGACTTAGTCCTAAACGAGCTTGAGGAATATGCAACTGAAGTTGATGTTGCCATGGCCAGAAAGGCAATCAGGGCATTTGGAAATTTGGCAGTTAAATTGGAAGGGGCGAGCCAAGATTGTGTGGAGGTGATCTGCGACTTGGTTTCCAATGGTATCTCGTATATAGTACAGGAATCAGCAATCATTATTAAAAACATTTTGAGAAAGTATCCGGGGAAATTTAATTTTGCAATCGATGTGCTACTCGAGCACTATAAACATATAAACGAACCTGATGCCAAAATTGCAATGATTTGGATTTTAGGCCAACACTGTAAAACTATCAATGGTGTTCGGGACATTTTTGAAGATTTTATTTCAACTTTTAGAGACGATCCTATTGAAGTTCAATACGCTGTACTAACAGCAGTTGTAAAACTTTATCTTCAGATTCCATCTATAGGGGAGCCCTTGGTTTTGAAAATTTTGAAATGGGCCACAGAAGAAGTTGATAATCCAGACCTTAGAGAAAGAGGCTTTTTATATTGGAGACTAATCTCGTCAGAAGAAAATCACAAGAAAGGAATTTCATTCCAGGAGACGACTAAGCAAATTGTGTTGAATTCTTGTCCTATTATAAACGCTGATAATGATAATATAGAACCTACCATTTTGGAGGAATTAGAGTTAAATATAGGAACATTGGCATCAATTTACTTAAAACCGGTTCAAAGCGTCTTTCGATTTTCCAAACACAAACAATTACAAAATAGCCCGGCTTTATTCGAAAGACCTCTTCCATCACCACCAGACTCACAAAGGGACACCGATGGTCAGAACATGGAACAGCAACATCATCAAAAGAATAACAACTATTCACCAGCAATGGATTTTTCCGACAGTTATCCAGCGTCTCGACTGGCTGGCTCCTCGCATGACAAAAATCTTATATCAAGAGATTCGCATAAGCCATTAATGCTGAGCCGTCAATCTCACGATTCTGCTACTTCGAGTGGAGATGAACATATTAAGAAACAGAGCTTAGCTAAAAGAATTTCAAGAAAAGCTTCTGCAATATCTATTAGAGGAAATAAGTAGTGATTAAAGACATTATAAATATAATTACTAAAAAACAAAGTAAAGAGCGATCTTTATAGTCCTTATCGATCACATGTTATTTTACCTTTTGATCTTCTTCTAGCTTAATCGAGTGATTCACAAGTGATGACAAAGGCGAAGTGGCTCTTCTAGTTTCCAAGATCTCCACATCTTTAGAAAATTTCACGGGGCCCCCAACCGATTCGATCGTCTCGACTTTCAACTTCGGCATATTTGGTTCAGGACCATCAGCTATCTGTTCCCTAAGTTCATTCAAATTAATTCCAAGTAATGATGCTAAAATTATAATTGCAGCAGGCTTTGACATTACTAACATCATTTCCTTACAAAAGCTTGCTGCCACACATTCTGGGCAACCATATTCACACTTACAATCTCTCACTCTTTGGTAAGTAGTAAATAATATATCATCAATGTGTTCAAATGTTTTAGCCGATATTCCAGAACCTCTTTCTCCACCCTTACAGTCATAAAAAATTAGTCTTCCTGGTCTTTTACGCTTTGTTTCTCTTTGAGCAAATTCTTTTTCTGGTGCTTTGCATTCAGTCATTAACTCTGCCTCTCCCACACGAGACGAAAATTTTGCATTAGGATCTGTTGTAGCTCCACCACTAATATAAAGCGGTAATATGTTCATTATCGCATGCTGAGCAGAGTGTATTCCTCCAGCAGCGGAAAGATGTTTTTCTTTGATAATTCTAAGTGCTTCCAAAGGTATATCAATCCAAAATCCTTTGGCATTCAAGACGATTGGTGGATTCTTGACTTCTACAGCCTCTAGGATTTCTGACCTTCTATTGACTTTAAAGTAACCAAAAACAATAATTGTCATTTCAATTCTTCCAAAATACACTGGGATATCAATAGGAGCACTAGAATTCGTTGGAAAAAGTTGCTTTACTAGTATAATTTCGGTTGGATCTATGTCCGTGAAATCACGTTGCAGAGTAATCCAATCAACATTCACTCTTTCAACTTTTGCAAAACGATAATCAGAATTAAATTCCTTAACTAAATAGGGGTACCCTTGGTGTAAGAAAATCGCACCTTCATAAAGTGTGAAACTTGTCCTTGATGCTTCTACCTCTTCAATGACGATATTTCTATCATTAGTGATATCGACAACTGCAAAGTTATCATTTTCTATTGCACGGAGCTGAACGTGGTCAGTTGGCCAAGGTAAAAACTTTGGATGTGTTCTATAGTAATTATCATTGTCTTGGTAAAGCTTTTCTTTACATAATTTAGTAAATGTGTTCATTTTATTTATAGAATTATCAGGACAGAACCATTTCATATCTTCTTGGATTTCGATTGGCCATTCAAACGCAGCACATTGTAAGTGCAAATCCATAATCAATTGGTCAGTACCAAATTCCATTAACCCATCAACACATAAGTCTTCATATGTCTTATTGCAAAGTTCTTTGGTATTTTTTAAGAAATATTGATCAACGGGCGTTGTTCCAGCAACATAGATAGCTAAACTACCTTTTGAATTTTTTCCTCTACCAGCTCGACCAAATTGTTGATGCAAATTCAGTTTCAGCATTGGGAACCCACAAGACATCACAATATCTATATCGGAAAGATCAATCCCTAATTCTAGAGCATTAGTGGCAACTATAGCCCTAACTTGACCGTCGAACATTTTTCCTTCAATGACTCTTCTGTCATGTTTTGCATAGCCTCCCCTGTAAGATAATATATCATCTTCATTCAAACCACATCCTCTAAATGGTTCATCTTTCAATAAACTCCTGATCTCCTTCATTAAAAGCTCACAGACTTTACGTATTGGGCAGAATACTATAGCCTTAACATCAGGTAGCTTTCCCAAAAGCCTAAGCAATATCTTGGCCAGTTCGGAGATGATCGATTCTCTAGGCACTAAAATCGTATTATTTAAGGACTCACCTAATTGACTAGAGGAAGTCAAAGTGTATTGCTGTCCCTTTTTATTCATCAAAGGTGGTGGATTCCAAATTAGTAATTTCTTTTCACAGCACGGGGCACCATCTTCTGAGATATGCACAATTTCATCATCACAGGAAATAGAGCATACAGATCTAAAGTGTGTAACTGGATTCTGGATAGTAGCTGAACATGATATAAAAGTGATATTATTTTCTGTTTCTGTGATCTTCGAAATTAATCTCAAAAGTCTAGACATAACATAACTTACATGGATGCCGAATGTCCCCTGATAGACATGTAGTTCGTCCATAACAACATATTTTAAATTAGATAAAAAATCAATCCATTGTTTCCCCCTATGGCTCTTATCATAGTTAGGTAAAATTGAAGCATGCAAGGCGTCGGGATTTGTGAATACAATGTCTGCAAATGATCTCACAAAATTTCTCAGGTTTTGGTCAGTGTCGCCATCATAAGTTTCAACAAGAATTTTCCTTTCATTGCAAATTGGTATA
Source organism: Priceomyces carsonii (assembly GCF_900007245.1). Lineage (NCBI taxonomy): Eukaryota > Fungi > Ascomycota > Pichiomycetes > Serinales > Debaryomycetaceae > Priceomyces > Priceomyces carsonii. Next base: position 197,486 of record NW_026946675.1, on the reverse strand, counting down.
CATGCAATAAACTCTTGTAAATGTCTCTTTTGATCTTGGGCTAGTGCTTTTGTAGGGAAAATGAAGAATGCAGTGTTCAATCGTTCCATGCTACCATTCTCTATCAGCCAAAGTATATCGTTAATAATTGGAAGTTGATATATCAAAGATTTTCCTGAACTAGTTGAGGTGCTAACAATGACATTTTTTCTCCTCTCATCATTAATGAGAGCATCCAATGCTAAAGCTTGGTGGACATAAAGATCTCTATCCAAAGAGATTCCTCTATATTTTATTAGTCCATATATTAAGTCTGGATGTATAAGTTTAATGCTCGAAAGAGGCTTGAGTTTGGCATGTTGGGACCTGTTCAATGTCTCAATGCTTACAATCTGATTCTTATAGGAGTGCTCATCCTTCAAGGCTCCTATCATTTGATCAATATCTGACTTCACTTCAGTTTTTATGCTTAGACTATCTTTTTGAGAGAGTAAGTCTACCGGATCATCAAAAGATGGGGGCGTTGGCATTAACGGTTCGCTTGATGATATTAAGTTAGTCATAGGTATATCTTCAAGAATTTCCTGGGAGGTGAATTTCTTCAAATGACTATTTATGGCATCTTTAAACTTTTTATTCCTAGAATTTACAATCCTTAACAATTGTACTGGAGTTAGCTTTGCCAGGTATAACTCTTTAGATGAGAAGAAAAATCTCAGGCTCTCTTCTTGCTTCAGATTAGGTTTCCTTCTTTTACTTCCCTTCAAAGCAGCTCCTATTCCATGAATCTTTGTATCACGAAAATCGAATATGAGCAACTGCTTCGTACCATGCTGATGATCGTCGGATCCTGAGACATCTTCAAAAGCTTGGTCCATCAGAACAGGTTTAGATTGGGTATAACCTTTTGACCAGTCAAACTTAAGCTTTTCAGCAAAAGAAAGCATGACTTCATTTTCATCCACATAATCAAAGAATATTTCTTCTGATGCAAACATGCATTTTATTATTTCTAGATCTAGTACAGTAACATCTGCATTTAGTTTTCGTATTAGATCAAACGATGGTATGGTTGCCATAGAATGGGACGCCAAGAAAGTCAAATGGGTATTTATTTGAGCAAAGAGAGCGTATAAACGTTTGAATGACTCTGACCAGTCTAACGTCTCCTGGGTCAGTTCATCTTTCATCATGCTTTCGTAAACATAATGTGTGATATTGATCTGTATGATATCATTCATATATTGATGATGTCGTCAAGGTTGCGACATAATATGTTACAAGCGACATTCAATTCACAGCAACTCAAGAACCATGTCACTTTAAATGAAGGCTATATATAAAAGCATTGCCTGAATTCCAAAAATACTTTGATAGAAATTATACTCTCTATCAGTATATGCATCATATAACAATGTTCGATAAACTCAAGCTTAAGTCTAAAGGTTCCAATGTTCCAGCTGCTGCTCCAGCTGCAACACCAGGTAAGCCACCATCTAAGAGACAAATATACCAAAACAGACAGAATCATGGAGTTAATATTGGTGCATGCTTTGTTTTAGAAAAATGGATCTTTCATGATGTATTTCCTGAAGGTGCTGGCTGTGAACTTGAAGCCGTTCAAAAATTGGTAAAAGAGAAAGGCAAAGATGATGCTAAGAAAAAATTTGAGAAACATTGGAATGATTTTTTGAACGAGGGTGATTGGAAATGGATGAAAGAACATCATGTCACTTCTATTAGAGTACCTTTGGGGTACTGGGATATCGATGGTGGTAAGTTTACCAATGGCACTAATTTTGAGAAGTTTGCATCCGTATATTCAAATGCTTGGACCATCTTCAAAAGAAAATTCATAGAGGAGGCTGAGAAGTATAACATATCTGTCTTAGTAGACATCCATGGCTTACCTTTTGGAGCAAATGGGTCTGATCATAGCGGTGAAAAATGTAGCGGCGATGCTGGATTTTGGAACAAAGAACAAGCTCAGCTTTTGGTTTGTGACATGTTAAAGTTCATTGCAAAGGACTTAAAAGCATACGACAATATTACTGGAATTCAAATAGTGAATGAAGCAGAATTTGCAGATCCACCAAAAAAACAACAAAGGTATTACGCTGCAGCTATATCTAAAATTCGGGAAGAAGATCTGAGCATCCCAATTATTATTTCTGATGGGTGGTGGCCAGACCAATGGGTTAAATGGGTACAGGATCAACAGAGCGAAGGAAAAAGTATAGGTGTCGTAATAGACGACCATTGCTATAGATGTTTTTCTGATGATGACAAAAAGAAGTCACCAAGGCAGATTATCAATGATCTCGAAAAAGACTTATTGACTAATTTGACAGACAATGGGAATGGAGTCGACTTTATGGTAGGAGAATACTCTTGCGTCATTGATGGTTCCTCTTGGAACAAAGACAATGCTAATACAAAGAGGGACGATTACGTGATTCAATATGGAAGGCGCGAGATAGAGCTTATGTCTAAAAGGGCCACTTTCGGCACTTATTTTTGGACTTTCAAATTTCAGTCTGGAAACGGAGGTGAATGGGACTTTAAAACTATGACTGATAGTGGTGCAATATCTCCGGCTGTAGTTGTTAATAAAATTCCGGATTCATCTCAACGTGATCAGAAGCTAAACTCGGCCTATTCAGCTCATGTGGAATATTGGAACAAGCAAAACTCAAAAGAGAAGTACGAACATGAAAGGTATAAAGAAGGTTTTAATAAAGCTTGGGATGATGCAACAGCATTCGCAAAATTCAATGGCTCGGTTATTGGGAGAATTCAAGCATGGAAAGCAGCAAGATTTGACGAGCATGTGAAGTCCAAGGGATCTCTGAAACATCTATGGGAATGGGAGCAAGGATTCCAAACTGGCTTGAATGAGTTTTTGAACTGTGTCTAATTAAGTACTAGAGTGTAATGAACGAAGTGCTTAAGTTTTAGTTTAAATTTTTTATTTCTAACTGTAGATTATTTCAGTTGTGCATCCTAAATACATATCTAAGTCTAAAAATGAATTACAAATTCAAACTAGACTCAAGTTATTAATATTATATATAGAAGCCACTCTTTCTTAAGATTGATTAGAGAACAGGCATACTCTACACGTGGTAAATTATGACGAGTGCTGGAATCGCATTCCAGTCAACTTCTGTGTTGAGTGGTTATGCCAATACACTTGCTAAAGAATTATCATCAAATGGGAAAAGCGCTTCAAAGATTTTGAGTTTTCAAATATCGTTGCTAGAGATATTCAACCATGAAGCAAAGAAGCTTAAGGAGTTCCATTATTGTGATTATGAGATAGCATATGTTACATACAAAAGTGCAGTGGCGTTATATTCTGATAATGAGAATGATGTATCAGCAAAGACAGAAGATTTCGTTAAAGCTATCAGGGAAACTCTTGTAAGGAAAAGACAGGATTTTGAAAGCGTGAAAGAATTCATTATACTTAACCAACCGCAGCAGAGTTTCAAGGGAGACGAAGAGATTGATCCCTTGTTTGAAAGATTCAACAATTTAAAAACTTCAAACCTGGGGTTAAAGGATCAATATGGAACCAAGAGTTCTTCTTCAGATGAAGCTACACCTGTGAGCCAGGAAGCATTTGTAGAAACCTTGAAATTCCGAGAAGTAATTATGCCACTGGAACTTCATGATTTATTGGCTGGGGAGAGTAAAATTCTTTTGATCGACTATAGAGCAACGAAGGATTTCAATCATAATCACATCAAGCATGATGATGTTGTCAACATAGATCCATCTATTGTGATGTCATTAGATTGGAAAAAGCAACAAGGCTTGACTGACCTGGATCTTGAGGATAAACTAAGCTTTCACTTACCAAAGGAGCAGCTTGAAAGATTTAAAAACAGAAACAGATATGAATTGGTAGTTGCATACAACTTCAAGTTTGGTTATTCAAGTTCTGCAAATAATAGATTTGATTGTTTGAAATCCCTGCTAATCAACGAACAGGCATATGGCTTAGTATCACAGAATCCTTTTGAGAAGCTTCTCGAACTCATTACATCGAAAAATAAGTATATTAGCTCTAAGCTAAAAAATTATCCGTGTTACTTGGCTGGCGGTGTGTTTAAATGGTATGAGTGCTTCGGAGATAAGTCAATTGCAAGAACTATTGTAACATCTACTCTAACTCGACCTGATGCCATCGTTTCCAAAAATAGCGGTCTGTCTTCATCAAGGAGCAGCAGCTCTGACTTACGCATGAACGCAAACTCACGTTCATCTTCTCCATATTTGAAGAACTTCGGAGAATATTTGGCTACGGCCAAGTCTGATGGTGATTCATATAATTCAAAGAGCGCTGGTTCCGCTTCTTTACGCTTGAAATTTTTCCCTGATGACAAGGTTGGCGACTTACCTCAAATAGCACGTAATCAATCGGGTCCTACTATAGTACAGCCTCAGCAACAACTTAAACCTTCAATCACACGAAGAATGTCTAGAGATCTAACAGATTCGAAGGAAATCCAAAGTGCAAACGGCAAACTCCAAACATCACCAACTAAATTCTTGGAACAGTATACGACTGGTCTAACTAATTTAGGAAATTCTTGTTATATGAATTGCGTACTCCAATGTTTGGGTGCCACGCCTCAGCTAACAAAGTTCTTTTTCCCTAATATATCGAACTCAATGTTAGCTCCTTCTTCATCACTCATGTCATATCGTCAGCATATTAATGTCAACAATAAACTCGGGAGTAAGGGAATATTGACCACCAACTTTGTTAATCTTTTACTTAATATGTTCAATAACGCTGGGAAATACTTTACACCTACAAGTTTTAAAAAAGTTGTGGGTTCTTTGTCATCAGGACATCAATTTGCAAGCTTTGATCAACAAGATTGTATTGAGTTCCTTAATTTCCTTCTTGATGGTCTCCATGAGGATCTAAATCAAGTGATGCTAAACGCTGAGGACAAAAAGAGCATCATGGAGCTAACGCCAGAGCAGGAAAAAACCAGGGAAACCCTCCCAGTTAGACTTGCTTCGACAATTGAATGGGAGAGGTATTTGAAACTCAACTTTTCGATTGTAGTAGACTATTTTCAAGGACAGTATTTGTCTCAACTCAAGTGTCTAGAATGTGGACACACTTCAACCACGTATAATGCATTCTCAATCTTATCTTTACCAATACCAGAGAAGCTCAATAGCACTCCGACAGTGCTCCTAGAAGATTGTCTACAGGAGTTCGTTACTACAGAGCTATTGGATGAATTCAATAAATGGTTCTGTCCAAATTGCAAAAAGTTTACGAAGCTGACTAAAAAGATTACGATAACAAGACTACCTCAAGTGTTAATTATTCATTTCAAACGCTTCAAAATTTTACCTAATGGGTATATAAATAAGCTTGATACCTTTGTAAAGTACCCAGTTAATGAAGTTTTAGATTTAACTTCTTATTGGCCAGATATCGGAACGAGTGTTAATCCTAGTAAAGACCTGAGTATAAGTAAATCAAAGGAAGCTGAGATTTTATCAACTTTACCTACAAGAAACCAAGTGCCCCCATTCCGTTATAAATTATATGGTGTCGTTAATCACTTTGGAAATTTATCGACCGGACATTACACTTCATATGTTCACAAGAATAGTGATACAAGAAAAAAAAGAGAATGGTGCTATTTTGACGATGCAAAGATAACTTATAATTGTTCCGAAAGCCAAGTGTTGAATAAAAATGCATACTGCTTGTTTTTTCAACGTATATAGAATAATGCAGAAGAAATTCGTAACGTCTAGCTAGCTTGTCAATCGTTCTCCTGTTGTCAGCCGATCATCCGTAGTTTCATCTAAATATTCATGAATTCTAATTCTAGGATTGTTTTCTATAACACCTTTGCTCATACCTACCCAAAGCCAGGCAGCCTTGTCATTTGTATTTATATTGATCTCTCCTTTAAATCCTTCGACAAAGATTCTGTCATTGACTGTCATATTGGTGGTAAAGTTAATGAACTCATTAAATATCGTAATTGAGGACCAAAATTGTAGCTTACGGAGACTTGCAATTACTAAACTGGTAACCTGACCACCATTCAAACAATGAATGTAAATGGGTGAATATTCCTTATGTATCATAAGATCAAGCGCATCCAATACCGTTGAATAGCCGATTGGAACGCCTCTTTTTTTTCCCTTGCCACTATGAGCACATTCTAAATGAACAACTCTTATATTGTTGATCCTAGCAAATTCAAATAGTTTTTTGTCTGTTGTTTCGTCTATTGGTTCTGGAGTTAGAGAGACGATTGTTCTGAGTTGAAGCGTCTTCAAGAAAGGAAAATTTATTTCTCTGGGATAAGCTCCTCGATATAGATTTTCTTCAACTGTGCTGAACTTCAAAGGTGGAGTTAATGGATCTGGAACTATAACATCCATCCCTTTAATCAAATATATAGCTTAAATAGGGTTCTACGAATAGATATTAATTGTGAAGCTAGAAGACAAACTTGACTTATATACATTCCTAAGCTTTCTAAGTTTTCTATAAAACTTGAATAAATTAAAAGTATCAGTTATGTTAAAGTTCATAATAGATATAACATTAAGAGAATTTTAGAAGTCGTTAAATTATACTGGAATAATACATAGCCAAATGGTCTATCCCAAAATTGGCTTCTTGCAATCCTCGACATTAGTAGCAATCACATCCTCGATTGACCATCTTGGTGGCTCTCCAGGAACTTTTGAGCCACCAGCAATTCCACTGCTGAGCTTCAAGAATTCAGCTACCTCATTTATTTGAGTGAGAACGTAGTCCAAATCTTCTTTAGTCAATGCAGAGCTTACACATAATCTAGCTCTAGCAGTATCCAATGGTGTAGCAGGATAACTAACCACAACGATAGCAATCTTTCGATCATATAAGACTTTAGATAATTCTGCCATTTTAGCTGGTAAAAATATCAATAAAGGAATGACTGGTGAATCATCAGCACCATATACAATAAAACCCAACTTTTTCAAACCGAGCCTCAAATAGCGCGAATTGAAGGCTATCCTTTGCAATCTCTCTTGGCCATCACCAGGATTCAATTTGCCCTCAATAACACTCAATGAAGAAATAATTTGACCTAATACAGGAGGAGGTACACCTTCAGAGTAAACATTAGTAATATAGTTTAATCTTAGTCTGTCGATAATAGCTTTATCAGCAGCAATGTATCCACCTGTAGCACCAAAAGACTTCGTAAAAGTACCCATCAAAATATCAACATCAGATGGATCAACCGAAAAGTAGTTACAGATTCCCTTTCCATCAGCCCCTAAAGCACCGATCGAATGAGCCTCGTCAACAAATAGATAACACTTATACTTCTTTTTAATTTCGATTAACTTTGGTAAGTTACACAAATTTCCTTCCATTGAATACAATCCCTCGACTGCAATGATGATTTTGCTCCATGGCCTATGAGTTTTCGGTTGCCCTTGAGCTATTTGGTTTCTCACCAACTTTTCTAAGTCTTCCATATCATTGTGTTTAAAAACCTTGACCGAAGCCCCAGATTGTCTAATTCCAAACCGAATTGAAGCATGATTCAATTCATCTGAAATTACCAACGTCTTGGTATCCGAAATAGAAGAGAAAACAGTAGCATTGGTTCCATAACCTTGAGAGACTAAAAGAACATCTTCTTTACCAATAAAGTTGGCCACAATACGTTCACACTTTTTATGCAAGTCAGTGGTACCTATTATCAGTCTGGGAGAACAACACGAGGTACCATACTCTTCAAGACGCTTTAGAGAGTATTCAGTACATACACCTTTTGACTGCGCAAAACCCAAATAATTATAAGATGAAAGATTCAAACATTCGGATGAGGTTCCATCGTAGAGATATCCCGAATTACCATATCTAACTCGGTTGAAGCATTTGATGAAACGACCGGGCGCCCCATGAATTGGTCGAGCAAAACAATCATCTATTCTAGCCTTTAAACGGCGAACATAAAACTTTTCAAAACCATCATACCACGGAGAATACCCATCTTTTTCAACCAAATCTTCATAATTCTTGGGGTAGAATATTTTACCAAAAAAATCTCGAAGATGCCCAATGATAATCAAAATAAGGTAGTTTAGATAAGTTAAGAGGTAAAATATATAAGGCGGATCATCCTCAATAGGCAGAGGTAATGGCTCTCCAACAGGATGGCTAGAGACATACAAATAATCTTTCGACGTCAATCGGCCATATTCCAAATCCGCTAAAACGCTCTCTTTTCTATCGTCTGGTGGAGCATTCGGGATTTCGAGTGACAAGCCTGGGGGTATTGGCTCCGAGTCTGGGATTGTCTTCATTGTACTTAGTTACCTCGATAAGCAAACAAAGCTATTCCTTAGATAGTTCAAATTCTAATGCAAATTATGTTGTTAAACGAATGTTGATATATTCTAATAGGGAGCTGGTTCAAAGTCGCCGAACAAATTCAAAAAGTTAGAACAAAAATATAAGTTAAAGGTTTGTTCTCTTCGATATTTCTTCTGCTTGGTCCCTTTGTATAGTTAGTCCTGTGGCAGATGTAGCTGTTGATATGTCTGACTTACAATGTGTATTCGCTGAGGGAATAAAAATATCAATCAATTAATTACACAAAACCTAAGGTCAAAAGAATAGCCTGCTAACGCGTTTGCTATTGAAGATTGTTGATGTAAAAGAAGAAACTACAACAGCAACGTACTAGTTGTTAAACTGGACGTATGAAAGGATAACTAAGCTTGGTGTTATCTTAATTCAGCTACACATTTATTTTTTGGGCTTCTAATAATGGATATTGAGATAGTACCAATCACAAATAGGGGTAATACATCTCTATGATGGTGATTTTTCAAGTGCTTAATCATCTGTACTTAAATGTGCTGTAGGATCGGTCTTTGTCACCATGCAACTTGAGCATGTAGTCGCACTTAGGTAGTTCCCAATCTATATGACCAATTGCCAACACAGTCGAATTTTGCAATTCTCTTTCTAAAAGTTTGTGGCACCTAATTAAAAGCTCTTCATCGTCCATGCAAGAAAACGCTTCATCTAAAATCAAAACTTCGGGATTCTTTATAACAGCTCTTAAAAATAAACATAGCTTTTGCTCAGATATAGGTAGTTCCGCAAAATTTGTGTTACCATACCTTTCAATTCTATCCTTGAATAGCAGCAAGATGTTTCTAGCAAAGTCATCAATACTACTTTCTGGAACGGAAAACATAAAATTTGCATTACCGACATCCTTCTTAAGTCCAGAAAAAATAACTTCCTTCATTGTCTTGCTTCCAGGAACCAATGCGTGTAATTCTGGTGAAGAAATACCAATTTTATTGTTCACCTCAAAAAATGAGCTTCCATTACCTGTTTTCCTCACCTTGCCATCTACAGACAACACTGAACGCCAAGATTGTGGGTGGTCCGCAGTTATTAAAGATAATAACGTGGTTTTTCCAGTCCCATTGGCTCCAAAGATACGCCACTTGGACCCTTTCGGAATGAACCAACTGAAATCTTTTAAAATTGGAGTGTTCTTGTAAACAACTGATGCATTGGAGAATTCAATGTGCAGGTTTGAAGATTCAAGTGACTTAGCAGATATTTCTTCATAATCATTTGAAATAGCCTCTCTTTGGTGATTTTGATGCAATTCAATTAGTGACCGCATCTCACTCTTTATAAGAGGTACGACTTCTCTTTTTTCTCCAGCAATAAACGTTCCTTCATTATCAATATAGCCAACACTATTGACCCAATCAGGGATAGTGTCTTGAATTCTTATACCGAGAACAATCGCAATATTCAACCTGTTGCCCACCTTCTCCAAAGAATTTGATACTAGCTTTGTTGCCTCCGGGTCTAACCCGAGAAAGGGATCATCAATAATTAAAAGTTCAGGCCGTTTAGCCAATGCTTTTGCTATACGTGCCCTCCGTAATTGCCCATTACTCAAGACAGTTATCCACTTATTCTTCAAAGGCTTCAAATTAAAGAGTTCAAGTAGATCGTGGATATACAATTCATCTGATTGAGAATTGTTACTATTATAGTTGTTTGCTCCTGTTATGTAGTTGATAGTAGAGTTCACATTTTCTGACAATCCTTCTTCGTCCTGTTGTGCTAACGATTCATAACGAGCTGACATATGGATCCTGGGTAAACCTGAATCTTCTTTAAAATTAAGAAATTGAATCTTGTTGTAATTAAACGTTTGAGAGAACAAAGGGTATGTTCTCGATAAAGGAGGTACAGCAATATATCTGTTTGCTACTACTTTTAAAAAAACACTTTTTTTTGGTCCAAGTATGGCCCAGTAAGCTTTTCTAGAACTAATAGATGGTCTAAAGATTTTAAAACTCTCAATTGGTTTTTGAAATACATACTCTTTCGACCGGATATCATTTTTAAACAATGCATTCTTTAATAGAAGAATGCAATGACTTGCCTCCTTAGCTTGTGCGTTAGGTGAAGTCATTGGATTTTGAATCAGACAAATTTACATTGTAACTTTTTAAAAAGGTTTCTTTCCTTCTCAAATATGTCTACTGTATGTAAGACCATAGTCGGAAGTCAATTTGAATTTAAACCGTGCATTCTGGATGCAAAAAAGTTATTAGAGAAACGAACTTATTGAACCAGAAAATACGATATAAAAAGAAGTTGAGGCGCTTAAAATAGAAGCGTTTCCACAGGTTCATTTATGACTCGAAAGTGGACAATGCAACTAAGTTTCTTGAATAAAGAGATTTTCCTAAGCCTGAAACATTGCAGCATAAATACATTTTGAAATGAAGCCATGGTACATTGATGGCAAGTATCAAGTTCCATTTATCTAGACTTACTCTTGTTTTCCCTAACTGTCATCGTTTTTCCTTCAAAGTTTTGAATTCTAAGACAATAAAACATTAAATCCAACAGTAGATGGAAAATGGATCACGATTAAGTATTCAGTACATGCATCTATAAAACTATAAATAGTTACCCAAAACCGTCTAATATCTATTGTATGAAAAAGGGTATCGTAGTCTATAGTCATCTATAGTCTACGGTCGACACTCTACAGTCTACAATCAATAAAACTTAAAATTCAGGAGTGTAAATATTCAGGCATTATATACAGTCCAGAAATTGTGGTATTCTCAAGGAACTGAATGTGAAGCTTAGCAATATACATGGTTACTAGCGGAAATTTCTTAAGATGGAATTTTACGATCCTGTGGTTGATCAGAGTAACGAGGCTTTGAAGGGCCCCTCTGAAGAAAACAAAACTGACGAAGCAGTGTTGAAGTTAGAAGATGAAATTGATAAAGTGTATTCATCAATTGAAAATAAATTCCAGTATTTATGGTCAACTTCACCTGGGACAGCTAAAAATTCTGACAAATCAGTGAAGCTAGAAAACCACAAAAAGGAAATAGTAGACCAATTGAATAAAGTTCGAGAAAACGTCACTGATAATGCAAAGGTCAAAGAAGGCTTAAGCCAAATTGAAGACCAGCTAAGGAATCTACATGTACCCGAAGTAGATTTGAAAAAGCTACAAAGCCTGGCTACGACTGCACTTGATAGCCTTGACTCGACTTTAGAAAAAGTCGAGAAACAAGCAGGGTTATACGTCAGCCAATTTGCTTCTATGTTCTCTAACATAATTCAAGTTAGCCCTGAGGAAGAACGACAAGAAGCAAAAATTCAAGAGAGGGAAACTTTATTTACTTCACCATTAGGAAATAACGATAATTACGGGTCCACTCGTTTTGATAATGAGCTATTGGAATTGCACACGTCAAAGACACCTTATTTATCTGCGGTGTTAGATAAGGAAGAAGAACTCAAGACTTTCAATGCGGATTCTAGAACCTCACAAATATCTGACTTGCTAGACAAATATCCAAACACTCTCACGAAGTTAATGAACAGCATAGTACCCGTTAGTGTGCCTTATAATGTTTTTTGGTATCGATACTTCAAGAATGTTGATAAATTAAAAGAATCAGAGCAGGCTCGACGAGAACTTTTGAATAACAAAGATTTGCATGATGGAAATAGCGAGCAAATAAACAATGAAGCTGATGAAGAGGAGAATTTCACATGGGATGATGAAGATGATGATGAAGTCGTTGATGTTGCAAAGGAAGCTGGGGACCGCACTTCAGAGCTGAAATCAACTTTAAGTGAAGACGGTGAAGAAGAAGAAGAAGAAGAAGATGATGATGACGATGATGACTGGGAATAATGACTTTGACCCACTCTCTCTATTATCTCTAATCCCTCAAGGAACCTTACTCTTAAGTTCTGATTACTTACATATGTATCGTTTTAAGTTTAATAAAGTTTTGTGTCTTCAAATGTCGCGGTGATACAAAAGAATGCGCTTTTTTGAGTGAGCTTCTATAATTTAGTTATCCTTAAACACATTAAACAGCGCAGAATCATTCCGCCATATTAATCTTATTAGTAATATTCAACATTATAGCGTTTTCTAATCAATGGATTTGAAGTGCTTCTTTCAAATTAAGGAAATAGTATCGGAACTATAAAAAGAATCGAAGAAAGAGAAAGCTTTAATACGTTGTGGTTATATCTTACGTGGCAACATATTAAAGGAAAACGATGAGTAATAGCTATAATGCTCCCAAAAGGACGCAATTTAATATATCAGCTTCTAGTGCGCCGCTAAATACTGCCAAAAATTCAAGCACAGCTTCACCTCATAGGGTTGGTAATGTAAATACACATCAGAGAATGAATAGTCAACCCAAAAGTTTTGGGAAAGCTGTGCATAGTGATCATCAGAGCCATACAAACGAGACAAATGGCCAGAATGGTCGAGTGGGCCTAGTTCGAAGGGTCTGGGTAAGGAAGTACAACGGAAGCCCTACTACAATTTTGGTTAGCGAAGACGAAATTGTTGACGATTTGAAACAACTGATATTCAATAAATTTCCAAATTCAATAGCAAATTTTTGTGATCCGCCAGATTTAATCTTGAAGTTAGACTTACTGGCAAGAAATCAATCAAATGCAAATTCTATGAAACAAGGCAATCTATCAGGTAGCTCATGGCCGGAAAGAAGGCGATCGATATCACCTTCCGGAAATGGACCCACCAATGGTATCAAAATCCTCGAACCTGACCAGAATGTGTGGTCAATCCTTGATACCTACTTTCCGCAAGGAATGAATATGTCAGAGTCCCTCATCATTGAAACTCCCGTTAATGATGAGACTGAAACTCATGCTGTATCATTTTCGAATGGAATCAATCTTGATAAAAGTGGAGGTAGTAACAAGCCATTAAGAACTGATAATCAACAAGGGGTACCCATAAAGCAGCAAGTAGGGACACAAAACTCTGGTTTTCAAGAAAGTGCACAGTTTTATCATCAACCGAAACCACAATACTTGTACCAAAATCAAAATTCTGCTAACAATTCCAATCTCCAGGTGAGATCTGCATCTCCTAGTAGTCTAAAGAACTCACCGGGTCCCATAAATGTAAATCCATATAGGAGGACACAATCTAGTCCATTATACTCACCTCCTATTGATGGCAGTAATAATAGCACTAACAGCACAACCGGCGGTAACTCGCAAGCTATTTTGTTATTACCTAAAAATTTTCCATTAACTGCAAATTCATCTAATGCTAACACAATGGGGCATTATAAAAAGAGATTATCTTTGGATGATGGTCTAATAAATGGACAACGAGCTCGAGATCATTCTTTACGCAAGTCATTGAGCACCATTGAATCCAATACCGAGAGCAATGATTTGGAAACAAGGCCGAAGCTAGAACACTTTGATGAACATGAAAGTAAAAAGCTGGCATTTCCGAAGCTTGATGCATCGAATAATTCTAGCAATGATTCAAATAGTGAGCAAAGTGGACAGAGTACAATAGTTGAAAGAGACAATGGTAATCCAATTTCATCCACTAACAGCCTTGACAGAATATTGATATCTCCTTCCCCTGATATAGGCAGACTTGATTCACCTTCACAAGCACAAATAAATGCGCCTGATAATTTAACCATGGATAATTTATTAAAAGCGAAAGAGCCTTTGAATAAAAATTGCAATGATATCAACTTGAAGAATTCGTTGTCGAAATCTGCAACTGAAAGAGTGTTACCTTCTATTTCGGTTTTGGTAGTCGAAGATAATGCTATTAATCAAGCTATTTTGGGTGCATTTTTGAGAAAGCATAAAATACATTATGAAATTGCTAAGAATGGTCAAGAGGCTATTGATAAATGGAAACGTGGTGGTTTCCATTTGGTGCTCATGGATATTCAATTACCCGTTAAATCAGGGATAGATGCTACAAAAGAGATTCGTCACTTGGAAAAAATAAATAGAATTGGGTTTTTTGCAAATAAGGAATATTTAAATGGTTCCGGGAAGAGGGCTATAAAAGAGGAAGATAAGCTTGATTTGAATGTTTTCAGGTCACCTGTTATAATCGTTGCCTTGACGGCTTCCTCTAACTCTTCTGTCGACAAGAAAAATGCTTTAACAGCAGGTTGTAACGATTACTTGACAAAGCCCGTTAATTTAGTATGGCTTCAAAATAAAATTACAGAATGGGGCTGTATGCAAGCATTGATAGATTTTGATGGATGGAGAGTTAAAGAGTCTTCTCCAACTACGCCACACTTTAGTCCAGAGAAGACAATTTCGTCGGATTCACAGAATCACAAGAATAAGATAGCACCTGCTTTTAATTCACAAGCCTCCGTGCTATCTAATTGAGCGCAGTAGATACAGAATGTTTATATTATATACTTTTCATCGTTCAGTTATGTAGTTATGTATTACTGATTTCGCAAACAATGATTTTGACGTTAATTATAAAGGTCGCGTGTGAACCAGCTAATAAGTAACATTGAGATTTTAATATAGCCTACAGAAGAGAAGAGGTACTATCTAGTTTTACCGTATCAGCAACCATGTCAGCAGAAGAAAAGAAGTCACCCTCTGGTGAATTAAATGAAGATGAAACTCAAGTATTGTTTCCCTTGGAAATAATCGACAAATCTATTGGTCATAAAATTCATGTGTTGATGTCGAACGACAGAGAGTATAAAGGAACATTGATAGGGTTCGATGATTTTGTAAATATAGTGTTGGAGAATGTGCAAGAGTTAGATTCAGATGGCCCAAAGGAAAAACAAGTTAAAAGGATGCTTTTGAATGGAAGTCACATAACTATGATTGTACCTACTTTGGCTTAGGTCACTTTCCACAACAACCATCCGTATCCTAGCTGCTTCAAAATAGTTTATGCACAGCTAGAGTGCTGCAGATTCAACTTCTTAGACTAATATCATTGTAGAGAGTTCTTCAACGAATGAATAAAAATCAACAATATACATAATTTGATAATTTAGTGAAATTCTTATTTCTAGTATGATACCCAGGCAGGCATCTAGGTAGAGTATTCTCTTGAAGAAATACAAGTGGCAATATTGCCATCAGGTCATCCTTTTTAAAGTTTTGTAAGCAGGTCCCTTTTTTTTTTTGTGGATAATGTTTATAAAAAGCAGCTGATTACCTCACGAGTTAAATTTTGCCATCAAACTCAAAATATCAAAATTAATTAGATCTGCAATAGAATGAAGCTAACTGTTTCCGTGACGTCGAATGACGATATACTTTCTGTTGATGTACCTGATTCTCTTACTTTAGAGGATTTCAAGGCATATTTACAAGCAGAAACTGATATTGAACCTAAGAATCAAGTATTACAACACGAAGGAAACACGCTCAACAATGAGAATACGACCTTAAAAGAAATGGGGATTAAGGAGGGTGATTTGGTTATATTACTGAAGAAAGCTTCTAGCAACAGTGCGATATCTTCAGCTGCTCCAGAATCATCTCAGATAAACTCGCAAATTGAATATATGAGACAGCAATTTTTAAATGACCCTCAATCGAGCGACCAACTAAGAAATTCGAATCCTCAATTGCATTCAATCTTGAATGATCCTGAGGAATTCAGAAGGGCTATGACAAACCAATTGGAGCTGCTTCAACGAGGCTTTGCACCAAATGTCATGTCACCACATCAGCAAGAAGAATTGAAGAAATTGCAAGATAATCCAGATGATCCTGAATCTCAATCTAAAATATTAGAAATCATTAGACAAGAACAGATCGATGATAATATGAAATTAGCTTACGAGATATCTCCTGAGAGTTTTGCATCAGTTAACATGTTGTACATTAATATATCTGTGAATGGCCATAAAGTTCAAGCGTTTGTCGATACAGGCGCCCAGGCAACCATTATATCACCAGCATTGGCCGAAAAAATTGGAATATCAAGACTCATTGACCGAAGATTCCAAGGAGAAGCTAGGGGAGTCGGTTCTCAGAAAATCGAAGGAAAAATTCACAGTGTACCTATAAGCATAGGTGAATCTGAAATTCAAATTCCATGTTCTTTTATGGTTATCGACACTCAAGTTGATTTACTATTTGGACTCGACATGATGAGAAGGCACAAATGTGTAATAGATCTTCAAAGGGATGTCATTGTGGTAGGTGGTAATGTTGAGGCTAAATTATTACATGAATCAGAGATAGAAAGAAAAGCCTTTGGAGGAAGTGCAGCACCATCTGGTTTTGGAGGAAATATCTTTAGCGAAGGAGCAAATGTTCCTCCTGCAAATATAGCTCCTAGCTCCTCAAAGTTGTTAGCACGAAAGTCAGCTTCTGCGTCTGCGGCAGAGGCTGCTGTAAAGAGGAACAATACAGGTAACTCAAGCAATTCGCTGCATACGTTCAAGCAAGAGGATGTGAAGACGCTTGTAGGACTTGGATTTTCAAACAAAGAGGCCATTTTTGCTTTAGAGCAGACAAATGGGAATGTAGAACAAGCTGCATCATTATTATTTCAATAATGTTCACTAAAAATAGAGATAATAAATTAAATAAATTAAACTAATATGTTTCTATGGTTGTATAATCATTCATAATCATCGAATAAATTATTAAAAAAACTTCTAAAGTGAAAAGTGGACCCAACATCATCAATTTCCTTGACATCTGAATCATCAAGAGAAAACGTCGAGGCTTCCAAGGCTTGTCTAATCCTCTCTTCTTTTGATGAAGTTGTAATAGGGAGAATACCTTTTTGCAAAGTGTAAGCTAGAAGGATTTGGCTATCCGTCTTATGATACTTTTCAGCTAGCTCGGGAAGTAAGTTCTCAAGTGGATGTTCATTCCTTTCCACGCCATCTTTCTTCACTCTGAACAAGGGAGTGAGTGGTCCATACGCTTCTACTAAAATTTTGTGATCTCTACAGTACTGAACAATATCCTTACTTTGATTTTGTAAGTATGGATTAAACTCAATCTGATTGACCACTGGGTAGTATTCCGGAGAATCTGATACCTTGAAAGTTTCCTCTAAATGAGGTATTGCAAAATTCGATACGCCGATGTACCTCACTTTGCCATCCTTTTTTGCTTTTATCAATTCTTTCCAAGCAGATCCTATATTTTGTCCATGAGAGAGTTCAGTGTTGAAAAAAGGAAAATGGATGAGAACCAAGTCAATATAATCATTATCAAGATCCTTCAATGACCTATCAATAAAGTCCTCAGGTCCTTTTGATTCTGCAAGACGTTCTTTAAAGCCAGGGCCATATTTTGTAGTCACCCACAAGTCTTCTCTCTTTCGTCCACTTCTTTTGATAGCAGCTGCAACCTCAGGATGAGTGGTATAGACCTCCGCAGTATCAATGTGATTGTAGCCATTCTTCAATGCTAACAACAACTGCTCAACTAATTCCTCATCTAATGTGCCCCTTTCCTCTTCTGGTCTGAGTTTTTTCTTCCATTGCCATTTTGTACCAGTACCAGTCCCTACGGTTATAGGAGTACCTGATTTTGTCTTGAAATGACGAACCAAATCAATTGAGGTTCTATTAGCTCTCGTCATATTAATATTTATATCCCTGTTGAGATAAGTTGAGCAAAGGTGTTTGTTAGCTTTATATGTTGAAATGTGTTCCTTATCGATATCGCGATAAAGCCATAGAATTATGAGTCAAATACGCGGCGCGGCGCCATACATTGTGAAATATATTACATTAGGTCTTGCAGATAGAACATGTCCTTACGGTGGCTATTACATTCTGACATACTCAAAATATACGATTTAATGTGACTTTATTATACCCTCTCCGTCAATAAAGAAATTGTGTCGCAGGTTGTACACTAAGATAATAAAAAAAAAACATTAGATTTGTAAAATATAAAAAATTCTTAAATCCTTAAAGACCGTTTAAAGCCTCCTCCTCTTCGTCAGCAGTTCTATTCTTTAAAACTAAAGGTTTTCCAGTAATTCTAAAGTATAAGTCGTTGACATCATCAGTAGTGGTTTCGAAATGAGACGAAGCGTCATAACTCTTGCTAAGAAAGATGCCGTTTTCTGTACCGTCATTCTTTGGCTCATACAATTCGGCAATAGCCATCAAAGTGTCTAATCTAGGACCTAATAATTTAAAGGCCAGTTCAAGCTCTATATGAGGTGTCTCAGTCTCAATAATTGTAGAGACAATTGCTAAGAAGTAGCCTTTTGGAACAACGCAATGTACATCAGAGAGCACTGCAATGTAAATATCGTTCTTTCTTCCTACTTGGTTTTGTGGAATAATAATTTGAACAGAGTCTATATCGTTTGTGTTGGGAATTGGGTGATCCAATATGCACATGGCCCTAATGACTTTTTGACCTGTCTTTTTGACCTTATCTGGAAAGTATGTAGGATCTGCGATCACGATTGGAGCTTTAGCTGTGCCCTCTTTTGTCTTAACACCGGCGAAGTGATCACCATCGTACAAAACTTCATCAATTGGAGTGTCTAACATGTAAGTTCCTCCATAAATAGCTGACAACCTTGCAAAACCTTGAGGCAATTCACCCAATCCATACAATGGATAAATGTAAGGAGACTTTCCATATTTGGCAACTGATTCAGCGTACAATTTGATCCTTTCGTAGGTGGGACGCGCTGGTTCGTTTAAGTAGTCATCATTCGGCCACAATGCCATGGCATGGCCAATGAAGTCTTTCGTCCCATTTTCCAATCCAAAGTGAGTGTAAACATCATTCATCGTATTAGAATCAAGGTTCAAACCTTGATGGGTTGATGAAACATCTTCATCATACTTAGCAATAAATTCCAAAAACCTTTTCATTCTCCTCTTCTCAAAGATACCCATGAGAGAAGATTTGATTGCTTCCACTTCATTAGACGGGACCTTCGATATTCTTCCATTTCTGTAAACATAACTACCTCCAATCTGTTTAAATTCAATATATCTAGTAACTTCAGTATGAACTAAAATGTTCGTCAATTCTCCATTCGACATCAAGAATTTGGGAATCAAGTCGACACACCAATCTCTGTCTCTCCCCTTCAAGAACTCTGGTTTCTGAGAAGATGGCTTGAATTTAGAATACAATTGAGACAAATTTAACGATGCTGATTCTCCTCCATAGAAATCTTGACGGTCGATATGTAGAACTTTCTTGCCTTCAACAGATAAAAGCCCTGACAAGATACATTCTGTTAAGCCGGTACCTAAAACAATTACATCATAATTTTCATCCATCTTAGAATCAATAAATTAAATAATCATAACATATATATCAGGTATCGCAATTCTTAAATCGCCTGTAAATCCCTTTTTGTACACCTGAGCCCAAGAGAGATTGCTCAAGAAAAATAAATTTCAAAGTCATGTGATACATATAATGTATTATTCAAAACTTAGATTGAAGCTAAACATTGATATAAATTATTATAGATATGCAAGATCGGATCAAAATGGCAATACTGATTATTCATACTACATTGTGAAAGCCTTCTTTGCCTTTAGCTAAACCTGATTTAACAATTTTTGAGATTTGCGCAGGATCTGAAGTAATTTGGGTGAGATTTTGACAACCATCCTTTGTGACTAAGACATCATCTTCAATCCTAACGCCTCCGACATACCAATAGTTATCTAGGACCTTTTTGTTGATATATTTAGCCCTATCTTCGTCAGCCAAAATACTTTTAAGCAAAAACGGAGAGAAGTAAGCCCCCGGTTCATTTGTCACAACCATTCCCTCTTTAAGATCCCTTCTAATACGCAAGTACTGCAACAACGGGTTGGGATCTTCATAATTCGGATATCCTGCAACGTCGTGAGTATCCAATCCTAGCATGTGACCCAATCCATGTGGGAAGAATCCGCCCGAAATCTTAGATGCAAAAATCTCCTCCTTGGAGTATTTCGAGTCAAAGATACCTAATTTTAAAAACTCTTCAATTAAGACCTTATGGCAAGTCAAATGAATATCTTCCCAGCTTGCTCCTGGTTTAATCAAGTTCATTGCAGTCGTTTGCATCTTTAAAACTGTATTATATATTTCCAAATGTTCTTTGGTCCAGTCGCCATTGATTGGAAAGCATCTAGTGACATCACTAGTATAACAACTCCATTCCGTACCCGCATCAATCAAAATTGATCTCCTAGTTGGTGTTATATCTTCATCATTCTTAGTGTAATGAAGCGTGGAGCAATTAGTTCCGCTACAACATATAGGATCATACGATTGGCTCTTGGAACCCTGCCTTAACGCGTGATACATGAACTCAGCATGAATGTGTGTTTCGTTGGTTTCAATAGGAATTGCAGACATCACTGCAAAATGACATTTATCCGTAATCTTAGCAGTATATTTTAATAGTTCAATTTCGTACCAATCCTTAATTACACGAGATTCATCTAGTGCATAGAAGAAATCCTCATCACCTTCAATTAATCTTCTCGAAAACTTTTGATTCCATTTATTGATATCTGTGGTCAAAATTGATATTTCTTTCAAGTTTTGAATATCTTCACTCAATTTTGAGACATACTTTACTTTATCTACATCAAAAGTCTTAGAGGCCTCTTCCAAGCTCATGGGAAGTCCAGACCACATTACATCATCATAATCAATATCTGGCAAGTAAAGTATGAGTTCTTCCTTTACAGGGATATAAAGAAGATGAGAACCAGGAATGTTACATCCACTTAAGTAAAAAAAATATCTTCCTTGGCGAAAGACTTTGGTTTGATCAGTATGTGGATGCAATTCGATGCCCTCTCCTGACATGAAGAAGGCAACTTCAGATTTTGAGCTATTCCTATCTATAAGATGGGAATAAACTCTTTTGGCATGCTCCTTTGCTGGGTATTTCTTATCTTTCAATGAGTCAGGTCCTGTCACCATTATAGCTATATCTATTATACTTAATATTAATTAAATGTGCTTTGCTCAATTATTTATATTGATGCCGTTCACGACTCGACACCATGCAAATAAAAAGAATTGGCAATTAAATTTCTAACTTCTAAGCTCTTCGTTCTAAGACCTTTCGGAAAGTTTTCAACGAATGTTCTGCTTGTCTGTATCGCTCCAAACAGCTCTTGTCTAATTTGCAATACTTATCATAAATTGGTAGTTATAGTTCGTATTTGTTTTCTTATATGATTACTAGTCCTGCACATAATATATTAAATGTTCGATATTAAAACTAATTGCCACCACTAATATTGTACCCGCTCGATAGAATAATAATTCAATTTAATAGAACAACTAAATATGGAAAGACTTCAAAGGTTATTAGGTTCAGGAGCTGGATTAGGTGGAGCAGCTCCACCTCAGACTGATGGGCCCGCCATAGATAATGCTGAAACAGTTTACATATCATCATTAGCATTATTGAAAATGTTAAAGCATGGACGGGCTGGTGTTCCTATGGAAGTTATGGGACTAATGCTAGGTGAATTTGTAGACGAATTCACTATCCATGTTATAGATGTTTTTGCAATGCCACAATCAGGTACTGGAGTGTCAGTCGAAGCTGTTGACGATGTATTTCAAACACGAATGATGGACATGCTCAGACAAACTGGTAGAGATCAGATGGTTGTGGGATGGTATCATTCACACCCTGGATTTGGATGTTGGTTATCGTCTGTTGATGTTAATACTCAACAATCATTTGAACAATTGAACAAGAGGGCTGTTGCCGTGGTCATAGATCCAATTCAGTCTGTCAAAGGCAAAGTAGTAATAGATGCATTTAGAACTATTGACACCACCACGTTAATGATGGGACAAGAACCACGTCAATCCACTTCGAATGTTGGTCATTTGAATAAACCTTCTATACAAGCGTTGATTCATGGTTTAAACAGGCATTATTACTCCCTTAACATTGACTACCATAAAACGCCTTATGAAATTGGTATGCTTTTGAACTTACATAAAAAGAACTGGCAGTCTGGTTTGAAGATGGTTGACTATAACCAAAAAGAGCATGAGAATTTGGGTAATGCCGAGCAGATGGTGAAGATTGCAGAATTATACACTCAAAGAATCAGGGAAGAAAAAGAGCTCACAGAGGAGCAATTGGAGACAAGATATGTTGGAAAGCAAGATCCAAAGAAACATTTGCTCGAGACTTCAGAGAAATTAATCGAAGATAATATTTCATCCTTATTGACGGGTAACGTAAATAGCTTAGCGATTCAATAAGTTTTAATGCTACATTCAATGAAGTAAATTTTCTCATACTTATTTCTGTAGATTTCTCAAAGATTGTGGTCTCATTGATAAACTTAAATTCGGTCGCGAAACATCACATACAATCAAAAGTTCCTTTTCTTTCTTTGATGCTGACAACTTTTAATGGTCAAAAGCATAAGAAGCGGAAGCTTGATCGCATTTCAGCTGACGAAGATGGCTCAGAGGAAGAAGATCTTCCAGATTATATGAAAATTTCAGAAACGTACAATGATATTGAAGATCCTATCAACGACGAGCACTACCTTGAAACAATCGATAGACAAGCATTAGATTTTGATTTTGAGAGAATATGCTCAATTTCTCTATCCAGTGTGAATGTGTACTGCTGCTTAGTATGTGGAAAATACTTTCAAGGTCGGTCTATGTCATCCCATGCTTATAATCATTCTATAAATATGGATCACCATGTATTCGTAAATATGAACACTGAAAAGTTTTATGTTTTACCAAACAATTACGAAATTAAGTCTGCTCGGGCACTTAAATCATTGGCCGATGTCAAAAATCTCATGAATCCAACTTACAATCCAAATAGTGAGCTTCCTAAATTATCCTATACCTTGAACAACGAGCCGTATGATGTTGGATATGTTGGCTTGAACAACATTTCTTCAAACGACTACTTGAATGTCATTATTCAGTTATTGAGCCATATACCACCAATTAAAAACTTTTATCTCAACTTATCAAGTAAGGATAATTTGAGGGGACTGATGGCTAGGAAGTCTGAATTGAATTCCGAGTTTGGATTTCTAGTTCGAAAGATATGGTCAAGTCATTTGTATAAAAATCATGTTTCTCCACAAGTATTCTTACAATTGGTTTCAAGAGTTTCCAAGAAACATTTCTCATTGAACAAACAGGGCTCTCCCAAGCAATTTATGGTATGGTTAGTGAACCAGCTACACTCCCAAATGAGTAAAGTCGTGAAAAGTAAGGAAACCGTGTTTCTGAACTCTTGTCAAGGGAGAGTAGAAGTGACTAAAATAGCCATAGATCTGAAAGAGAAGGACAGTACCATTAAATTTAAGCTTGATGAATCATCTGTAACTAAGGGAATATCAAACTTTTGGATATTAAGTTTAGATGTCCCTAAAATATCAGTATTTACTAAGAAATCAATGATAACTGAAGTTTCCTTGATGTCCTTATTGAAGAAGTATGATGGTACTACCAAATCACAAAGCTCACCAAATGAAGTCAAGGTTTACAAACTTCTAGAGCCCTTGCCTCCTTACTTGTTTTTTCATATTGATAGAACATTGGAAGACACTTCTTCTGAAGGAAATTCAACAGTTGTGAAATATCCTGAGCTTTTAGATATGTCTTCGTACGTTGGATCTTCGCATTTAACAAATTACAGACTTCTTGCAAATATTAAACACTCTACTATTCCAGGACCTGATCTAAATAATGGCAATGGTAAGCACAAGTGGTCAATTGATTTGCGTAAAGACAATAATGATTGGCTTAATATTAATGATTTAGAGATAAAAGAATGCCATTATGAGTTATTATTTTTAGATGAAAGCTATATACAAGTATGGGAAAAGTTAGATATGAATTAAGACATAGTCTAACTTGACTTAACAAAATTCATCTTCCAATACTTTATAACAATAATCAACATAATTTTGATACGTAGAAAGAATATTTCCAAGTTTCGTATCACGAAGTAGTGTGTCAATTATAACAACAAATCCAATGATCTTCAATTCAACAACTTTGAAATCTTCTGACGCATTTTTGGAATAAGCAATCAAAGAACCAAAGTCCCTCTTAAAGAGCTTTAAATTTCTGTCGTATAGGATCTCCATTGCGTGTCTATTGGTCTCTTCGGATATAGTCCAGCGATCAAGTTTAAGTGACCTATTCACAAACAATGTGGGGTGTCTTATTTTAAAAGAATTCCATTTAGGTATCAGAGAAAATATATTAATAGCTTCTAAACGTGAAATAGCTTCAACTGCTTTCAATTCCTTATCTACTTTAAATATAGATAATAATGTGTCTTCTGTGATCTCTTCCGTTAAAAGACATAATATCCACAAGTCATATAATTGCTGGTCAATCATCTCATTTAATAAATAGTGCTCTGTATTATTTTTTATGTTATTCAGTTCAATGGACTTTCTAATTGCAGGGTATGTTTTTATGCTTCTGGACTCCTTTAAATCTTCGATTAGTATTGGTAGTTGTAAGTCTGGTGAAGCATTGAATGACATGGCCATAATTGAGCTAGCTGAAGAGTTTTGATCTTGTTTAGTGGATGGCAATCTTAAATTGTTTTTGTAGCAGAGTATGAGTGAATGGCCAAATGAAACAGGATCAGACGGTATTAAAATTGATTGGTTCCCAATATTCAACTCAATTACATTATGGACGCCAATTGTAAAACTATTTCCATTATTAACTTGTGTTTCAGATTTAAAATGAAATCTATTTGCCGCATCAGTGACTGAACTGGGTTCCATGTCATACACCCTCAAGGGGAACGTATCAAAAACCTTTGCGATAACTTTTGGAATCTGGACCATACCTGGGGTATATGAGTCCGCACTTAATTTAAAAAAAAAAAATTTTAATGCTATTTAATCCGAGTACTTACAATTGTAAAGATAGCGATTGAGTATTTTTGAAATGATCAAATCTTTAATTAAGAGATAATCAAAAAGCGTATTGAAATCAAAGGTATCTTTGCTATAAACTTATTTCTGCTAATTTAAATAGTTCAAATCTATATAGTGCCAGAATGACGAGACTTCGCAATCATTAAACACCTATAAAGCCTATCAAACATTAATCATCATCATCTGGAACCAAATCAATGGATAAGTCATACCACGTTGTATTTGCGAACTTGCATTCACTTTGTCCACAGTTATTAAAGCCTATCTTTTCATAAAATGGGATCAATTCTTTATGGGCAATGAGGACAACTTTATCTCCCAAATCTTGATTTGACAATTTTTGGATGTAGTCGTGCATCAATAGAGTTCCCAAGTTCTTTCCATGCCATTCAGGATCAATCACCAAAGAATGAATTCCAATTATCCGTGAATGTTCAATATGGCCAGCTTCGGGGTTATCCTTAGATGGAAGTTCCATAGACGAGTCTGTAATGCTCATTGATGATATCTTAGTTGCAATTATTTGTCCAATTAGAGTTTCTTTCGTCACTGATGACTTAATAGGCAATTCTTCAATATCATCATTGTCATCGTTTTCAGGCACGTTATCGGCCTTTCTCTCTTTCAGAAGCTTTTCAGCAACCTCAGGAAGATTGATTGCATTATACTTGTATTCGTATTCTCTGATGAATAGTCCAGAACACAACTCCGGGCATACAGTCAACCGGTACCTTAATTTTTCTTTCGTGCATCTTTCTTTCTCACTGAAACCCTTTTTTTCTAATTCAACACATTGATCGAGATCTTCAACAGTCAAGGGTCTGATTGATAAATTTGGAGGAAAATCAGACATCTTTGATCTCCTTGTCACACTCGAATTATTTCAACCTCTTTCTTGTAACATGAATAGCATGTCCGCTTTTGATTTTTTAATTCACGCAACTACAAACGACATTTAGAGAGACTGCGACATTTTATTTACAATTACTCTAGACTATTCAAATCGACATTCAGAACTTCGTCAGAATTGATTATCTTTTCACCCACCAGCCATAAGTGTACAATATTATCATCCGCTACAGAACCAAGTGTCCATTCTTTGAAGGGGCACCAATTAAGATCCATTACTGCACCTGTATGGCCGGCATGCATCATAAAAAGCTCTGGGCAACCATCTTCAGCATCCTCTTGTATCTGTTCTTCTCCTATTCTTGTAATATCCCATAAAATTAAACGACGGTCTTGCGAGCCTGATGCTATGATTCCATCTTTATGCGGACTAAATTCTAAGCACGTAATTGAATCAGAATGACCCATCATTGTATGTAAATACCCATCAGAACTATTATCGTTTGATGATAGTTGTCGAATATCTATGAGACTAACATTAGAGTTTGCATTACCCAACACAGCAAGGTTGCCTGAAAATGGGGAGAAGGCCAAAGAATTAATCCCGTTAGAGTCTTTACTGTAGAACTTTAAGGAAGGTCTGGATGGTTCTCGTATATCAAACAAATAAAAATATTTATCGTCAGACACACTTCCAAAGAGATTCTGATCCGTGCTATGCCATTTGGCATCATTTACAATATCTCCATGTGACTTATTCTGGAATACCTGAGCTGGCTTGTCACTCACATCAGTAAGGACTATA
This sequence comes from Priceomyces carsonii, assembly GCF_900007245.1. NCBI lineage: Eukaryota > Fungi > Ascomycota > Pichiomycetes > Serinales > Debaryomycetaceae > Priceomyces > Priceomyces carsonii. Next base: position 170,536 of record NW_026946675.1, on the reverse strand, counting down.
GTGTGATCATCAGAGGCCGTTAACAAATATCCTTTTTTATAGCGATTCCAAGAAAGACCGTATCCGTTATCTTCATGCGGGCGAAAGTGCATCAAATTCAGCTTTTCTTGTTCCTTCAAAGAGTAAATATCAATTTCCCCATGGCCATTAATGGTTCCTAATATTGATGGGTCTTGAGGTAAGTATCGAGCCCTATTAATTTCGTAATTGTTCTCAAACTTTCTGGTGATCTTTATTCTAGATGTAACTTTTTTATCATTATTTTGTGTACCTGAGGGCAAACTTGTAGACGCAATTTTGAGAAAGTTCGTATCTTCTCCTGAAGTATGGGTCCCTAGTAATAGCTTACAGTCGAGCACTCCTTCTTCTTCTGTATAATTGGGTAACCACTCGATAGTTAATGATGGCCATGTTAGAGCTGTTTCACTGACAAACTCATACATATAACGACAATTCTTTCGCCACAACTGGTATTCCTCTTTAATTGAAAGCTCCGTCTCGGGACTTCCCTCCACCTCTTCTGCTTGCATCTTTTCAGTTCGATTGGTGATACAATACAATGTTTTCAATTCGAATTTATTTTTCGTTTTTAATACGAAGCGCGGCGCGACCACATTTCTCTATAATGATAAGGTGAAAAGTTTAATTATTGTCTATACAATACTAGAGTTTGGAAGACTGGAGCGTCTGTCGACTCCGTCAATCTCAAGATAATCATGCGAGTGGGCTTGAATGTCATTTTCATAAAAGTCTATCACTTTCAATGCATCGGTGATGTGTGCAAAATATGGTTGTGAAGGTCCCTCGGCGAGGTTATATATACCAGAAGCTTCTGCTGAATCTAATGAAAGAGGGTTAGGTCCTACTGGATTATCGATGGACGAAGAGACCCCACTTCCTCTTCTCTTTATGCGCAAACGAGCTATCATGTCGTTCGTTTCGTAGTATTTCAATTCGTTTAAATCCTTGATTAAAAGGTCAGTGATACCAGAACGCTCTAGTCTCAACCTTAATTTTTTATTTACGGGCACCCTTACGAAGAATGAGTGAATATGTCTTTCCCTGTAAGACTGAAGTAAATTCAATAAAATTTGAGCCGCAGATGAATCGAGCTCAACCATCCCATCCATATCAAATATAATATATTTTGTCATAGAGCTTGAGCGTTTCCTCTTAGAAGCAGGATGAGCCTTGGTAGACCCAAACATCTCAACTCGCTTTAGTCGAGTCGTCAAGTCACTGGTATTCGTAAACGTCAATGGCTCAGGGACCTTAATTACCAAGCATCCTTCTATTTCTTCAAGAACATCAGTATTCAAGCAAGTGAATGAATCATCATGAAAAATATTCAAGTTCTTTCTATAAATATTGGGCTTTTCAATCTGATTTTGAGATCCGAATGCGAGAGGCGATTCCGGCGATGAACTAGGTGACTCAATGGGCAAGCTTGATGGATGAACGTCGGCATCTGCAAAATTATTTGTACCAGGATATCTTCCCAAGATTTGAATTCTAGATTCGGTTGAGTTTTTTATGACTCTGATCAACAGATATATTAAGCCAACTGCTATACCTGCTTCCATTGAAAAAAAGAGAGTAAATACCACAGTGATCCCAAATGTAACTAGCTCATTATACCCTTTATTTCTCCAATGAAACAATAGCTCATACGGGGCTTCCTCAATCAACAGGATCCCTATGATTCCACTAATAACACTGAGAATGCATTTTGGAATGAAACGTAAACAACCACTCAAAAAAAATGTTGTGAGCAAGGTGAGGAGGCCCATTATAGCACCCAGTAATGTGCTTTTTGCAGCGATCGCATTAATCTTAGATCTTCCATAGCCACCAAAGGCTGGTAAAGATCCGAATATAGAACCCACAATATTGATTGACCCTAGTGCAACCAACTCTCTATTTGATGATATCGGAATATCAAAACTTGATCCCAACGATTTCGCTGCAATTGCAGATTCAAAAAAACCTAACATCGCACATGAGAATCCAGCAGGACTCAATGTCCTAATCAATGATAAGCTTTTAGATGAAATAGGGTTATAAAATGATAATGAACCTTCGTTTTTAATTTTCCCAATGATTTCAATTCCTCTATCGTTCCATTCGAATAAATACGACATATAGGTAGAAACTATTAAAACAATCAAAATTTCGGGTATGATCGCAATTCGTCTTTCGTAAATGGGATAGCTTCTCGTACCGAAAGCTTTTCCCAACCTCGAAAGCAATATAGTTATAAATGCAATAATGCTAATCTTGAAAGTTAAGGGATCGTATTTCTTATAATTGTGAAGTAGGAAGACAAATTTATCAAATGGTGAGTGTATGTCCATAGCGTCCGGATCATTTATTATACCTTTGAGCAATTTTGATAATCCCAACATTTCCACAGATGAGTTGATAAGCATCACTATGCCCACGCTGCTGATAAAACCCTTTAATAAGCAAGCACACAAAACATTATCTAAGAACCCAAATCTTCCTAGGCCAAACCCCAATAAGGAAGCCCCACTTACAAAAGTGATCGCAACAAGACATTCAACAGCATCAAAACTTTCCTTCTTGTGATGGTGAAGAAAAGGCTCCACAGCCTGACCTACTATCAACAGAATAGGTCCCTCGGGGCCCACTATCATTTGAGGGACACTACCAAATATCATATACATCAAAGGAGAAATCCCTAGCGAGAGCAAGCCACATATAAGTGGTACTCTCGCTAATGATGTAGCATAGGACATAGCCAATGGAAGCTGAAAAAATACTAATGTAAGACCACCAATCACATCACCAGTTAAGTATTCAAAACTGTACAATTTCATCCAGGAAATGCACGGAATGTAATATGGTATTATATCCTTCCACTCCAAGTCTTCCATGGCCTTAGCAGTACCTGGAATATAGCCACCTGTAGAAAGCCTACGGTCATCGTCATTTGTGCCGTAGCCTCTGTAAGTTATAGATTTTGCATCATCTTCATCGTTAGCAAAAGAGCCTAAAGATGAGCCTGCGATCACACTGTGCCTCAAACTACTTCTATGGGAGCTAGAATCAGCGCCTATTCCTCGATCACTGTCTAATAGAGGCCCCCTCTCATTGCTTGTGACTCTTTGACTCGATATGTGCCGAAAGGGACCTATTGAGCTTTTACTTGAGTCGTCATAATTCTTTGAGAATGAGCTCCCCGATCCCTCTGTAGAAGTTCTAAAGTTGCCCATGACCCAATAGATGATATGCAAATAGGGATTGTCTACCGAAACTGACCGTATATTTCATAGTTTGAATATGGAATTATAAATCAAACCATATTTGAGCACGAGTATACTGCATACATTGTATTGTTATTCAAAATTATGTTAATCCTAATTCAAAGATAAGATTGGGACATAGTAATCCTTTAGAAAGTATTCTCACAAATTAAAACTAACTTAATGTCTCTAGGAAATTCACTGAGTCCCAAATGCTAATAATCGATTAGTTCAGGAATCACTTCAATAGAACATATGTTAGCCTCACAATTTTAGACAGTAAACATTCAATTTTTAGCACCTTCGGCCAGTTGAGATCTTGCTTCTAACTTTATAATTGAGAAAAGAGATTGAAGGTTGTAGAAATGACACAACTTCTATATCAAAAGGGCCATGAAGCTTAGAGCTAAGCTCCCCGAGAACGGTGATATCACGTGATTCATTTTTCAACTTTTTTTCACCATGCTTCAAAAAGTTGTCTGTACTATAGCAAGAACTTCAGAAGCTACAGGTACTCAACACAATAAATATGATAACTAGGTCAATTAGTAAAAGGTTTTTCTCTTACACAAGGTCTGCTTTGAATACTCTTGCCCTTATTGAGAGTAGTGGATCTGAAGTCACCCCAGCATCTTTATCGGCAATTAGTGCTGCGTCAAAGCTTGGGGATCCCATTATTGCGCTTGTGGTAGGATCAGAAGGTAGATCAGTGGCAACTAGGGTTACAAATATTCCTCAAGTATCAAAGGTTTTACTTGCCAAAGATGCTAATTATAATCATTATATTGCCGAAGATGTGGCCCCTTTGATCAAAGATATAATGGAGAAAAATTCAGAGATCAAACACTTTATTATTCCAAATTCTGCGGCAGGAAAATCAATTCTTCCAAGGGTTGGGGCTTTGTTGGATGTTCAGCCAATATCAGATGTTATTAAAGTTATTTCAAAGAATGAGTTTGTGAGACCTATATATGCTGGAAATGCGTTGGCTACAGTTAAATCAAACGATAAATTGATATTAGCATCAATCAGAGGATCTTCTTTCCCACCAGCAGAAACAGAAGGGGGTAAGGCTACTGTTGAAGAGATAACAAGTACAAGCGCAAGTCCTGAACACAAGGCTGAGTTTGTTTCTGAAAACCTCGTAAAATCTGAAAGACCAGAGCTTGGGTCAGCATCTATAGTAGTTGCAGGGGGAAGAGGATTAAAGAACAAAGAAACATTTGACAGGTTGATTGACCCTCTAGCCACTAAACTTCACGCTGCTATAGGCGCTTCAAGAGCAGCTGTTGATTCTGGCTTTTGCGATAACTCTTTACAAGTAGGCCAAACAGGGAAAATCGTTGCCCCTGACTTATACTTGGCCATCGGTATCTCTGGAGCAATTCAGCATTTAGCTGGTATGAAAGATTCCAAGCTCATAGCAGCTATTAATAAAGATCCTGACGCTCCTATATTTAAGCTTGCTGATGTTGGTTTGGTTGCAGATCTAGAAGAAGCAATACCCGAGCTAACATCCAAAATATAATCTTCATCCACCGGCACTTAAGTCATAAGAATAGCAATTTATAGGTATATTTTATAGCTTCTTTTATACGTGACAGTAGTGCTGCTATTTAGCACGTGATACATAATAGATGTATGTGAACAACTATTTATCTGTCTCCGCTGACTGTTAATTAACTATACTATCGGCACAGTTTTCCTAGTATTATATGAATGAGATATGAGTAGTGATTCACAGGCACCAATCTTAGATAAGGAGGAGATTCTTTCCACTACTTCTTCTTCTTCATCTTTTGTACCCATTGATCAGCATCAAGTTCAAAGCGCCATTCAAGTTATTGGCGAAGATAAATCTTTTAATGAAGATATCCTTGAGTATATTAACAAAAGTACCCCTTCAACAATCCAGAATGATTATCATATTATCTCGGTATTCGGTTCACAGTCTACGGGTAAGTCAACGTTGTTAAATAAATTATTTAATACGAATTTTGATGTCATGGACGAAAGCAGCAGACAGCAAACAACGAAAGGTATTTGGATGGCGCATTCACCTGTTGTTTCGACGACAAAATCTTCAAGTGAATGTCAGGAAAATGTGTTTGTTATGGACGTGGAAGGTACTGATGGTAGGGAGCGTGGAGAAGATCAGGATTTTGAAAGGAAAGCTGCTCTTTTTGCAATGGCGACGTCAGAGATCTTAATAATTAATATCTGGGAACACCAGATCGGTCTATACCAGGGTGCAAACTTGGGACTTCTTAAGACGGTCTTCGAAGTTAATTTGTCTTTGTTTGGAAAGTCGAAGTTAACAAAGAATGACCATAAAATTTTATTGTTGTTTGTAATTAGAGACCATATTGGAACAACGCCAAAAGACAACTTGACATCTACTTTGACTCAAGATCTCCACAGAATGTGGGAAAATTTAAGTAAACCTTCTGAATTGGAACATTTGGCGTTTGAAGATTTTTTCGATATTAACTTCCATACATTACGTCATAAGGTTTTACAACCTGATCTATTCATCAAAGACATTAAATTATTAGGTGACAGACTCAATACCGAAGATGAACTATTTAAGCCTTATTATCATCATAACATTCCTATCGACGGGTGGACAATTTATGCCCAAAATTGCTGGAATCAAATTGATAATAATAGAGACTTGGATTTACCGACTCAGCAAATTCTTGTAGCCAAATTTAAATGTCAAGAAATTCTTAATTCATTGTATGAAGAATTTGAGAAAAAATATAATGAATTGTTGTTGCAATCTTCCAAGCTTGACCTGGAAACTGATGTTGATTACGAACAAATTGGGTTACACTTGAAAGACTTACGTTCTGAAGTTCTAGAGGATTATGATTCATTATCTTCGAGGTATAATAAAAATGTGTATCAAGAGATGCGTACAGATTTACTCAACAAATTGGACGAAAAATTCAAAGAAATTACCGAAATATATGCCAATCATTTGATAGGCAAATTGAAAAATGACTTTGACAATGAACTCCTGAACACGAAGGGAAAAAGCTTGAAAGAAGAGTCGGTTAAATTTACTTTGTTAGCTAACAGGTCATTTCAAGAGCTTACTGAACTATTGTCATTGGACGGAATATTATCATTTGATGAATACCAAAGGACTTTGAACGAACAATTAACAACATCTATTGAAAGGCAACAGACAACTGAGTTGGAAAATATCATAAACAAGTCATTAAAAAAACTTAGGACAGCATTAACAAGAGTTCTCCAGAAAGAACTTGCCAGACCTGACGAAAAGAGTTGGGATAAAGTTTTGGCAGAATTTAATAAGTTTACAGTCGAAGCTTTTAAAAAATACGAAAAAGATGGGGAGTATGATTTTGGGCTAGGTACTCAACATGATATCAATTCTGAAAAAGTATCTTTATTCAATTTTAGGTCGTGGGTTTTGTTTCATGATATCATTCACGCCACGATTCAGAAAGATACAGTCTTGACTTTATTGAAAGATCGATTCGACGATATATTTAGATATGACGAGAATGGATTACCAAAGTTCTATGAAAATGCATTCCAATTAGATCAGGCTTTTGGTGAATCGAGAGATTTCGCTTTAAAAGTATTGCCAATTTTATCCATCGCTCGTTTAAGCGATGGATCCGAAATAATTCCTAAGTGTGACATCTTCGATAGGGACGGAAGAAAAAAGTACTTGGGGGTCAATGATTCGGCTGAAAGTGATAGTGAAGAGGATGAAGAGAGTCAAGAATGCTTTTCTCAGATTCTTTCCGAACAGACTAAGGCCGAAATCATCTCGAAATTCAAGAAAGAAATCGATGCGCGTTACATTGAAACGAAAAGGTCGATAGTGCAACATGTCACACGCATCCCAACTTACATTTATCTTGTAATCCTTTTACTTGGGTGGAACGAATTTATGGCTGTAATAAGAAACCCCTTTTTCTTTTCTCTCTTATTGATACTAGGCGCTGGTGTCTACATATTGTATCAAATGAACTTAATTGGTCCAGCCACGGCAGTCTTGCAGAGACTAATTGATGACGGGATAGCCATAGGAAAAGATAAACTCAGAGAGTTTGTTTTTGATAATCACGAATTCCATGCTGGAAATTTAAGTAAGATTTCTAAGTCGCATAATGAGGAGAAAGAAGCTACTGTGGTGAAAGGCTCCTAATATGTGCCATTTAGTTAGATGTTATAGTGTTGCGTTTTTGCGATGTTACATTATGTAGACTGTAACATTTTTCTCGCGACACAAAATACATGAAACCATGTCGCTAAACCTCTAAATGTAACATTTTGATAATGGTAAACTGGATGCGTATTGGCAGGCGTAGAGCATAAAAGCATTCTTGTGGATCCTAATGGGAGATGGATATAAAAATTTAGGAATTGCTACTTGTTGGATAATACTCAACATCTTAAGTTTTCGGGATTAAGCTAGGGATAGAATCACAGTCCAAAATCTTAATAGTCCTCAATAGCTTCTCATATGAAGGGCTCCGAAATAAAATTTGATGGCCCTATAAAAGTTCCAGTCCTTGAAAAGGGACCGGAACAGACAATGAAGTTCTTAGATAAAATTAATGATACGGTCGTTGATATCATACTGTTATCACGCGACAAAGAAACTCCCTCAGAAGACACTATTTCACCAGTCACCCAAAACTCGTTAAGCTCTTTGAGTTCTCTGAGTTCAGATGAAGACTCTGAGCGTTTTGAAGCAGCCATTACTGGCTTCACTAAATCTCTAAATAATGGGATTATGAAAAGGCATTCCGACTTATTGGTCGAAGATTTCAAAGAGGCACTCCAGCAGAATTCCAGAATGTCAATGTTACCAAATCATAACATCCTGCCCACGGGTAGGGAACATGGTAATTATTTAGCAATAGACTTGGGTGGGTCTACGTTAAGAGTCGCTCTTATCATGATCGATCCATCGCTGGCATGCGAAAACAACTTTAATCGAATCCACACTCTCGTTGAAAAGAAGTGGTTGGTTGACAACAACTTCAAGGTTATGGATTATGACTTCATAAGATGGATTGGTGCAAAAGTATCAGAAACTCTTAATTCACAAACCCTTCTCGCTCCAAGAAACAACACGATTAATGTGGGTGTCACTTGGTCATTTCCTTTAGAAATGGTCTCTCACAATTCAGGCAAAATTGTACATGTAAGTAAAGGCTACGAGGTTTCCCCTGAGATTTTTCAGAAAGACTTGAAAATGTTGCTTGAGACAGTGTTAGCTAATGACTTTGATATAAGCATCGATGTAAAAGCAATTATTAACGACTCTTTGGCAGTCTATGCAGCGGGGACTTTTTATGATAGCTATACAAAACTTGCCATTGTTTTGGGCACCGGCTTGAACTTGTGCTATTCATTACCAACTGCAGAAATACCTCCTCAAAAATCTTTAGGAAAAGAGTCAGCCCTATACAACGTTGAACTTTCACTTTTCGGGCAACATTTATTAGAAGATTTTTCAACAAAATACGATCTGCTAATTGATAATAGGTTTAGTTTAGTGGATTCTTTTCATTTTAAGTCTTATATGACGACTGATCCAATTTCTCAGTCCATATTTCAGCCCTCGGAACTTATGACAAGTGGTAGGTATTTGCCAGAGTTAACGAGATTGGTCTTGATTGATATGATTGATGCTGGTGAATTATTCAAGGATATTAAGAATTTGAAAAGACTTTACGAACCTTATGATGGTTTAACTGGTCGAATGCTATGCTACATTGATGAAAATAATAGCTTCTCGTCCATAAAGCAGATCTTGCATGAAGAGTATAATTGGCCACTTGAACAAATAAGTGTTCTGGATATAGTCAAGCTCAAAGACTTAGTAAACAGCGTTATTCAAAGAGCTGCTTTTATTGTTGCGACTATGATCGTTTCTTCGATCAAGTTAATAAAATATCATAATAAGAACGAAAATTATGATCATGTCATGGTTAGCTCTGTGGGATCAGTATTGGAATATTTTAATCGCTACAGAAACCTTATTACCGAGTGGATTAATAAGAATGAAGACATCGTGGACATGGGATTGACAGTGGAGTTCATGCACATTGAGAATAGTTCAATAGTGGGAGCTGCAGTTGCTGCAGCTTACTATCTGTAACTTTCATTTGCATTATAGTTTATGCATACATACTTCTTTATATTTATAAAATACCTTTACATTGAATTCTTTGTATTCTGAAAATTATTCACCTGACATTAAAGCCAGCTTCAAAAACAAAATTATTAGGAAATATCTTACGAATAGCTAAACTTTGTTAATATAGTATTATACTATCCTATTAGTGTTTCTCTATCTATTCTTAAAAAACTCAAGAAAATGCAAATCACAATAAGGGTCTTAGAATTACATTTTTGACTTCAACCCAGCTGCCTCGGTATCACATACTATAACAACATTGGGATGCCCTTGAAGATACGTCGAAGGAAACTTTGCATTGTCTTTTTCCCCATTCATCGTGACGTCCAATGCAAACTTCTTATTTGCTCCAAGAACAATAATCGCTATTTCGTCCGAATTATCCAAGATAGTTGAAATACCTACAGAAAGAGCAAACTTCGGTACTTTATTGGTATCATTGCCGAAGAATCTAGAGTTGGCTTTTATAGTTGAGTCAACCAATGTTACCTTTCTGGTTTTTGAATTCCTGGTAGATCCTGCTTCATTGAATGCGACATGCCCCTCAGGACCCAATCCACCTAGAAATAAATTTATCCTGCCGTAAGATTTAATCTTTTTCTCATAATCTGCGCATTCCTTTTCAACATCGCTTGTTAATCCGTTCAAAATATTAATATTTTCTTTTGGGATGTCAACATGGTTAAAAAACTTGTTGTACATGAAATAGTGATAACTCTGTGGGTTAGATGGAGGTAAAGACAAGTATTCATCCATATTAAAAGTCACGACATTCTTGAAGGAAATCCTACCCATCTTATAAGCCTCAATTAACTTAGAATATATGCCTTCTGGAGACGATCCAGTTGGCAAACCCAATACAAAGGGCTTACTTGTCTTAGCCTCATGAGTCTTAATTTGCTTAATTATATATTCTGCTAAGTAAGATGAAGCATCATCGGTGGATGAAAATATGGCCTGTCTCATTCCTGTCTGCTTGTACTAGGGAAGCCAAAAATGTGAAATGTTGAAATATTTCATTGGTAGTTATATCAGCTATAAGTAGATTACAAAAAGCGTGTAACACTTATTCAGTTTACGCAATGTAACGTTACTAGGTGCGAAACATTTCTTTTTTTTATTAAGTTCGGTCAAAATGTAACCTGTGTTACGGTAATTTTCTCCGATTGCAACAATTAGGAAGGCATGCATTCGGTTAATATTCATTTATAAGAAGTAAATTCTTCTTGAGCAATGTTAAGAGATTCGAGGCTAAAGAGATGTCGTATACCAGATTTACCAACTGTGACTTGTGTGATAACGGCAAGATCTATAAAAATAAAGACTTGTTTATCGACACTAACACTGGAAAAATCGTAAGTGAACCCAGTTCCGGAAATGTCAAGATAGTGGATCTTCAAGGAGGAATATTAGCACCTGGTTTCATAGATATTCAAAATAATGGAATATATGGTTTGAACTTTTCAAATTTGAACAGCACTTCTACTGAGCAAGATATCAAAGAGTTCAAGGAATTTTATAGAGATGCTATGAGAAAATATTTAACCACTGGAGTGACTGCAATGTGTCCCACGGTAACTTCCAGCTTCCCAGAAGTATATGAAAAGGTGCTTCCTCTCTATAAAAGCTCACGCTTAAATGATGCTACCGACTCTTTGGGAGCACATGTTGAAGGTCCTTTCATCAGTAAGAACAAAAAGGGATGTCATCCGGTTGAGACAATCATAGACGCAAAAGAAGGAACTGAGAAGGTCTTTGATGTTTATGGGGGAGACGAGAATCTTACAGAGAATGTTTGTATCTTGACTGCTGCACCTGAATTACCTGGAGTACTTGAGACAATACCTATTGTTAAAGATAAAAATATCGTTTTCTCTATAGGACATACAATGACTGATTATAAAACTGGTTTAAAAGCTGTTCAAAACGGCGCAACTATGATCACCCACTTATATAATGCTATGCCACAGCCACATCATAGAGACGTTGGAGTTCTCGGTTTAATAACCTCCCCAGTTCCTGATATGACTCCATATTTTGGTTTAATTTGTGATGGTGTTCATGCTGATCCATCGATGGTAGTAGTTGCGTATAGGTCGGCCCCTGAGAAATGTATCTTAGTTACTGATGCAATGCATTTGATAGGATTACCTGATGGGTTATATAAATGGGACAGCCAATATATCGAAAAGAATGGCTCTAGGTTGTATCTAAAAGGCACAAAAACATTAGCTGGTGCTGCTACTACTTTGCCACAGTGTGTTAGAAACCTAATGTTATGGGGTCATATACCTTTAGCTGAAGCCGTTAAAACAGTTACTAATACCCCCGCAAAGAGTATCGGACTCGAGAAAGAAAGAGGATTCTTGAATGAAGGCTGCAATGCTGATCTTGTTGTCCTTGACGAACAATGTTACGTAAAGAAGGTTTACAAATTAGGAACTGAGGTTGTTTCAACTGATGAAACGCAGCCTCTGGCCCTTATAGCATCATTATAGAATTGCTTAGACTCTTGATAGTTATTTAAATCCACTTAACCTTAGCACAAAGCACGCGCTTATTTGTTACTTAATATTTCACTTCTAAATTAAATATTAGAGTTCATGTACAGCTACTATAGCAATTTGTTGTCTTTTTCATTCTATTCTTATTTATTCTACTCCTATTTATGGTTCTAGTAGCTTGTCTTTTAGCTTTTGCTGGTTGATTTTGCACCCTAACATTTTTCCGCGTTTTCGGGAGGAGGAGTCGGACTCTTACGAGCGATCTTTAGGTCGTTTAAATTTGCTTGAAATACTTAAAGTCAACTATATTATAAATCTACACTTTATAGGGCCACTTTTGATCAAGGCTCCTTAAAGATTTGGCAAATTTTCTGTCAATGGCCAAAGATAACTCTCTTAGGATACCTGAAAAGAATATTCACGGAGTAGGGGATTTTAAAGATAATAAAGCAGATTCTAGTGTGGGCAACCATGTTAGAGAGCCAGCAAACAATTCTAGAAATTTTATTTCAGGAGACAACACAGAGAGGGCCCCATCGCCATTTGGCCCTTCAGCTGCTGTGGATTCAATGCCAGGAAAGAGCCGTAATATCATGTCAGAACCTCAAGATTTTGGAACTGCAATTTTGGATGCACCGTTAGATACATCCTCTGGAAAGAGTAGTCGTGGTTCTCCAGCAAGAACAAATGAAACATTTACGGACAATATCTCTCATCATCAAAGTAGGAGGTCGGCGTCTAATGGCATCCTCAGTTCAATTTTAAACGCGGCACATAATGCAATGTCATTCAACCTGGAAGAAGATCAAACTTCTGGGAAGAAAGAGCATACATTCTCGCTGAAGTTGGATTCATTGTTGAAGCCAAAATCTGAAAAGACAATTCCAGCTCCTCCAAATGCCTCTGAGGATGATTCTAAAGCTGAAGATAATGAACTCAAATCCTCGGCATCAAATGTTCAATTCGAATCGGTGCGAGAATCGCCTATAAACACTTTGGGTTATGGAGATCTTTCGCTTGATCATTTCGATCAAGAGCGCAATCTCAAGAAGAATGGTTCTATAAGACATAGCAGAAAGAACCTTTCATCTCCAAATCGTTCTACGGAAAACCTTCACGATCAAAAGAGGTCTGTAAGCCCTGATATTGTGAATCGCCAGATGCCTCCAAATAACCAATTGGCTGTATCTGGAAACGGTGATTCCAAGAGAATACATAGGCTGTCTGTGACTGGGGCATTAGATAGAATCAAGAGCCAAAATACTGACAAAATCGCTGATTCTGAGAGTGACCCTAGTATGGTTCTTAGCGATGTTGACGACCAAGTCGAAGATTTTGATTACTCTAATATCCAATTTGCTTCAGATAAGCGAAACAAAGAATTCCACCAGATTTTCAAGCAATTGCCTTCCAATGAGAAACTCATTGAGGATTATAGTTGTGCGATTTCAAAAGATATATTGGTTCAAGGGAGGATGTATTTGAGTGAGCATTTTATTTGCTTTAATTCAAACATTCTAGGTTGGGTAACAAATTTGATGATACCATTACAAGAAGTTATCCAGATAGAGAAAAAGTTTACGGCGGTGCTATTTCCTAACGGGATAGTTATAAGAACATTGCACCATAAATATGTATTTGCTACTCTTTTGAGTAGGGATACAAGCTTTGGTATGATAACAAATGTTTGGCACAATGTTTTAGGAGAGAATACTGACTCTGAAATAAATAAGGTTATATCTTCCAAAAAGAGAAAAAGGGGAGAATCGAGGTCAACTGTATCGAAATCCATTTCAAATGATCTTGATAGCGAAACTGAGAGTCAAGAAAGTGATGATACTGATACAGTAAGCTCTTTATCGCTCGATATGGATGATACTAATAATGCGGATGACGTTGACGTTGACGAAGATACAGCTGATATCGACGATGAAGATGACGATGATGATGAGAATAATGATGACGAAGCTTTTGCTGCTAATGATTCCAGTAATATCCGTGATAAGGACAAAGGCGAGTCTGGAGCAAAAGAGAACGGCAAGGGTACCTTCAATGGATTACCGTTATTGGGCCCCCAATTTCATGCTCCAACAACTATCGACTATCAAAAACAATCTAATGAAACTGTTGTTAGTGACGAAATACTAAAGGCTCCCGTCGGTGCTATTTTCTCGATTCTTTTTGGTGCCGATAAATCCAAATACATTAAAATTCTAAAAAACCAAAAAAATTACGATATTTCGGAGAGCAACATTTCTGAGCTATCTATGAAAAAAAAAGAGAGAAATTATACATATATAAAGCCTTTGTATGGTCCAATAGGTCCGAAACTGACTAAATGTTTAATAACAGACAAACTCCTACACTTTGATCTTGATGATTATATACTAGTTGAGCAATCTACATCCACACCTGATGTCCCAAGTGGAAATGTGTTTAAAGTTAGAACAAAAATTTACTTGACCTGGGCAGAAAACAACAGCTCTAGAATGTACGTTTTGACTACTGTTGAATGGTCTGGAAAGTCTTGGATTAAAGGTGCAATTGAGAAAGGTAGTATTGAAGGTCAAAAAGATTCCATGAAAATTATGATCGACTCGTTAAATGATCTCATAAATAGCACAGGAAATGGAACATCTAAATCAATCAAGAAAAAGTCTAAGAGAAAAAAGAGCTTTAAAGCTGATTCTGCGCCTCAGTTGAAAGCACCAGAAAACCCTCAAGACCTACCAATTACCACTCAATTATCTAACTTGATGGAAAAGATTGGTGAGTTGATATCTATTCCATACGTTAGTAATCGTATGACGGGAATTTTTATTCTGATGCTAGCATTTATTGTCATTCTTAAGATGAATACATTCCTCTTTGGATCCGGCAATTCAAACGTAAGTATACTTCCGGAGAGTCATACCATATCTAACATCGAGATAAACAACCATAAGTACATGGTTGTGTCATCCGTGGATGCAAACTTTGCGAATGTTGATGCGAGACTTGAGAGTGAGGCTAATATATGGGATTGGGTAAGGAATACAAGTGATGGAAAACTTCAGATATCGAGTGAATCTTCTTCCCATCTCAAGAGATATTCTAATCAAGAGATTGAGGAAATTGTTCGTCTTACACAAATGAAGCTAGACGAACTAAGCAATAACTACAATCTTCAGTTTTAGCTACAAATCAATACTACTATTCGATAATTGATATACGCATTTTATAATTTAAATAGTGACCTAATTTAACGACACAGCATTTAGATAATTCAAAATATTAAATTACTGCCTATTTTAAGTCTTTATTAAGGGACAACCGTTTTGCAATCTTTGTTGCTATTAAGATTTGCAATGATTAGCTAATAACATTGTTTTGGTTTTGTGTCATATTTAGTATAATTGGGTCCTTTCGTTCTTGCAGTCTTCTGCTAAATGGCGCTGGAACTGCAACTGACGACCGCTGGCTGTAGAAAAAAAAACAAGGACCACAATATTTACAACAGGAAGCAGAAGCATTGGATTCATCAGTTGGAAACAGTGAATAGGACCTGTTATCATTAGAAGCTAACTTGGGACTTCGTAGTAATACTAAAGATGTTTAAATCGCTAGATCCTCAAGACATTGCGAACGCCAATGGTAGCAGTATTACGAAGCCAGAAGCTGCACAAAACATAGTGGATGATGTTAATGGAGGCATTTCACCGTCAAGCTGTGTGACTAATGATGTTCTCCAACAAAGAGTTACGAGGAAGGAGCAGAGCTTGGAAGATATTAAAAACCAATGTTCCGAGTTAATCAGCGAATTAGAGTACGTGAATTTTTACTAGGAGAGTCTGTGATAATAGTTATACTAACAATTTTAGCTCTGATGAAGACCCCGAAGCCATTGTGAAAAAGCATATTAGTCAATTGAAAAAGTACAATGAGTTGAAAGATATTGCACTAGGGCTTGTCACGATGATTGCAGACCAGAGGAAGTTAAGAACAACAGATATACTAGAAGAAATGAGGGTAGAAATTGGTGATGATTAATCGCTAGTGTATATTTTTGGCCAAACTATATTACGTTCTTTAATTATAATTTTGTGGTGCTATTTTTAAGCTTATGTTCTAAATCGCTTCTACATTTGTTGGTCACATTAAAGTTGCATTGGTAATAAATTTTCAAACGACTGTCGTACCCTTATTGTTATAGGACTACCTGCGATTTTAAAGAGACCTGAAAGATCTTTGGGTAATCGTTGGGTAACAGCTGCCCGAAAATGAAGAGTAAACATGTACCAGATGAAAGAGAAAGCATTGCCGCATCAATTTTTCTTAATTGCTGGTAGTCGAATAAGAAATGAATAATAAAAAAAAAAAAGGTATAGCTGTTACGCTATGCACAAATGCAAATAGTATAAGCAGTATTTTTATAGTGTTATTTTATAGAAGGGATCCCTTAAGGGAGGATATATATGCGTACGTAATCAAGTGCAATTCGTGTAGTGTTGCAAATGAAAAAGTTGATGTGACATTATGCGACATTATTCTAAGGTGTACTGTGGCTAATTTAAAACTTTTGAAAAGCTACGTAATTTATGATCTAGCTGAGGTATTTAGTGGTTAACAAGAACGCTATGCGATTATGAGATTAGGCTTCATATATATATTGGTCTTCTCTATACTGCTTCTTCTCTGTTCGGGAAGACCCCGACTAGAAAAGATAGCGACGGAGGCGCTACTGGGTCAAATTCAAGAGAGTAAACATGACATGACCCAGAAGAGAGAACCTTCAAACATTTTTCCAATGGATCTTAGGTCAATAAAGGACTGGAAGTTGACAGATCTATTACTAGTAAGTGACATAGATGGCAATTTACATGGCGTGAGCAGAAGTAGTGGAACATTATTATGGACCTTGCCCATAGATGAACCGCTCGTTTCTATTCAGACTAACGAAACAACGTCAAGTGCATTTAAGAACAATTCCAATATTATATGGCTCGTTGAGCCCTATGCGGATGGCCATTTATATTATTTTTCGCCTAATTATGGTTTAAATAAGCTCCCTTCATCAATTAAAGAACTTGTTCTGGAATCTCCCTTTTCGTTAAGTGGAGATGATAAAATATACACAGGCAATAGAAAGACATCCCTCTATAAGGTTAATATTCACACGGGTGAAGTGAAGTCGTCTTTTGGAAATAATGATAGAGAATGTCCCCTTCCTAATATGCATCATAATGGGCCAAAATTTGAAGCTGACGATACAATTATGATTGGTCAGACAACATATGAGTTGATGATTCACTCCAAAGAGAATGCTAATATAGTTTGGAATGTCACTTATAACGAATGGGGTCCAAATAAGATTGACAACGATTTAATAATACAAAACCATCAGAGTAAAGATGATATATATTTTACCCCATTTCATGATAAATCACTTTTGGCTGTCAATAAGAACATAGGGTCTCCTGTGTGGATTAGCAAATTACCTTCGTTAACTGTTAACGTTTTTGATGTATTCAATAATCTTAACTCACCCGAACACATTTTGTTGCCTCATCCATTGAAGGTATTGAATGAAGCTCAAATTGAAAACGATAAATATTCAGAAAACAATAATCTTGTATTTGTAAACAAGACTGCGGACGAAAAAGATTGGTTTGCCATGAGTTTTGATAACTATCCAACTTTGGTCAAAAGTGCACCCATATCCAATTATCAATTGTCTCTTTACAACTTACAGAACAGCATTCCAATAGATGTCAATTATATCAGGAACTTCGATCTTTCGGAGGCACGTAAAGAAGATGTTGAGAATTTGGTATGTGGAGTACATAAGATATTCCCTCTATCTAGTGAAACAATGTATCAACCTGTTTCGAGGTTTGAATCGCCTACTAAATTTAAAGAAATAACTGACGGAAGAGATAGCCAGGATAATGAGCATAACAGAAAAGGAAATCTTCCTACTATTTTCGAAGGCATCCAGTTTCCAAATGAAGTTTCCTTAATTGAATCCCAAGTGACTGAATCTCTTCTTTTAGATAATCCATCGAATGACTCTTATTTGGATGGAATGCATAGAGAAAAGAGTGGCATATTTTCTAGCTTGAGATTTGTGATTTTAGGACTAGGGTTTTTTATTTTGGCGGTTAAATATTTTCTCGGCTACAACAATGTGTATATTAACCTTGGAATAGAATTTAGGGCTGATAGGAAGAAAAAACCATCCGAAAATGCTGATAATGGTGAAACGAAAAGACAAGTCAAGTTCGTTGTAAGTTCCAATGGCAGCAAGGATCAGACGAACATAGCTCCAGATCAGGAGGACGAAATTATTACAGCGCTGGATTTCAGCCTTGAAAACTATGAACAAGTGACTCATCAGAGGTCTCCACCGCTGCCATCGCCTTCAGAAAGTAACCTGAGAGAAATAAAGGATAAGGAAAGTATCAACTATGGCGAAACATCGGACTCCAGAGATTCGCTAGATGAAAAGCCTGACAAAGTCATTGAAGATGACTCCTTTGCAAAGAAAAAAAGAAAACGTGGAAGTAGAGGAGGAAAAAGAAGTGGAAAGAAACTCAATAAGCATAAGATCGCCGATGTCAGTAGTGATGGAGATTTCGAAGTAGTGGAAGATGAAAGAAATTTTTCGAAAGGCAAGGATGTCAAAGAATTAGCAAAAAACTTACAAATGAAGAAAAATTTGATAATTTCTGATAAAATTTTAGGCTATGGTTCCCATGGTACAATTGTATACGAAGGCGTCTTTGAAAGTCGACCAGTAGCAATCAAAAGAATGCTCTTAGATTTCTATGAGATAGCAAACCACGAAGTGAACCTACTTCAGGAGAGTGATTACCACCCAAATGTTATTAGATATTTCTGTTCGCAAACGAGTGAATCTGATAAATTTCTTTATATTGCTTTGGAACTTTGTCTGTGTACAGTTGAAGACTTATTTGAAAAATCTAAGTACTTAAACATTTTGAATTGCAGTAGAATAGATTACAGGAATATGTTGCTTCAGTTAGCAAAAGGGCTCGATTATTTGCATTCATTGAAAATTGTCCATCGAGACTTGAAACCTCAAAATATCTTAGTTGCAGATTTCAAGAAGAATGACATATCTAATCTAAGGTTATTAGTGTCAGATTTTGGACTATGCAAAAAGCTAGATGTCGATCAGTCTTCATTTAGAGCAACGACTAACCAAGCAGCACTGGGTACGTCAGGGTGGAGGGCACCTGAGCTATTATTGAATCATGATTTATCTGAGCTCTCTCCCAGTACGATCTCATCAAATGGTTCAAGCTCCAAGTTCTCAGTTGTTACTCCGTCCAGCACTCGAAGATTAACCAAGGCTATAGATATATTTTCCATGGGATGTGTTTTTTTCTACATTTTGTCTGGGGGACTGCACCCATTTGGGGACAGGTACTTGAGAGAAGGTAACATAATGAAAGGTGAATTTGACATTTCGGAACTTTCAAAGAAAGGTATCAAGAGCTACGTTGAAGCTTCTGATCTCATATCTTCCATGATCAGCTTTGACCCAATGTCAAGACCAAGCACTATACGCATAATGAAACATCCTTATTTTTGGTCTGACAATAAAAAGCTTGAATTTTTGTTGAAAGTAAGTGACAGAATCGAAATCGAACGAAAGCATATATTCAGTCAAATATTAGTGGATTTAGAACTGCATGCTTTGAAGATCCATAACGGAAACTGGTATGAAAAATTTAATGTCAAATTTATGGATAATTTGAGCAAATATAGAAAGTATGAGTCATCAAAATTGATGGATTTGTTGAGAGTTATTAGAAATAAATACCACCATTTCGGTGATATGCCTTTTGAATTGCAAGAGCAAATGCGACCGTTGCCTGAAGGCTTCTACGGGTATTTTAATGAGAGATTTCCCCACTTACTAATGGAAATATATTTTGTAATTGAAAAGAATTTGAAACATGAACACATGTTCGAAAGCTTTTTTTAATGATGCCTATGACGATTAATATACACAATGAAACTTTACATCTATATATTTGGTATAATACTATGCCATGAAACTGTATTTTCACCCAAAGTATGACTTTTGCTAGTTTTTCAACCTTTGCGTTTTGTCAGTTTATTCGATTTTTTAACTCTATTTTTGCTCTTTTTCACCTGCAATGTTGCTGGAGTCAGATTATTATCTTCGTCTTCAAATTTGGTATGAACTCCTTTGAAACTCGAAGAACTTACTGCGGGTTCCGACATATTACTTCTATAAGCAGCAGCACCACCTCCATTAGCTGTTTTTCCCAAAGCATTTCTGAGAAATTCTTTAGCTTGCTCTGAGCTCTGCTCTTTACTGCTTTCTTCCTTGGTTTTGTTCTGTTCTAAATCTTTTAATCTCTTCATGTTTGACTTAACTCTGGCCAACTCTCTTAAAATTGGATGTTCGTCAGTAGAAACTCCTATTGTTTTGAGATATGAAAATATCAATGACATCAAAACATAGCTGTAATTATTATAAGTTCTAATCCTTTCAATTGTGTTAGATTTGCTCTCTGCGATATCATCTAATGACTTCTTTGTAATAGACTCTAACGATTCGTCCAACTGATCAACAGATGTATCTAGGGTTACCAAAAGAGCTTTTATACTATCTATATTCTCCATATTTTTAAATCCTCTTGTAGTGCTATAGTATTAAATAAATATGATATAAATGTATTATTGATGCTCATTGCAAGATATCATAAAATAAAAAAATAAAAAAAAAATCTTTTGAAGAAAAAATAAGACTTATACACTTAAAGCTAAGAAGGTGGAGTGGACTCAAATATTAGCCATTACTTGTAATCGGAGAAGTTTGACATGTCATCAACGCGATTAAATCGAGATATTTTAACAGGAGGGAAGAAGTATGCTCAGAAACAAGCCAATAAATATGGTGTTGATGAAGTTGCTTTCGATCCTGAGGCTCGTAAGGAATATTTGACAGGGTTCCATAAGAGAAAATTACAGAGACAAAAGAAGGCCCAAGAACATAACAAAGAGCAGGAGCGCCTTGCTAGAATTGAAGAAAGGAAAAAGGTAAGAGACGAACGGAAGAAAGATTTTGAGAACCAGTTACACCAGCTCCAAGATGCTGCCCATAGAATAGCCGATATAGGTACAACTGGTCAAGATTCAAATGAGGAAATAAATCTCGATCGCAGAGAGACGCAATTTGAAGAACTTAAAAGTAGGAAGCAGGAGACACCGGAATCTGACGATAATCAAGACCAAGATTCAGATGATGACAGCAAACAACCAAACGGAATATTGAGACATAAGGAAGTCTATAAGCTAGATGAGGATGGAGCGTCTTACTTTGGGCAAGATACAGCTGTTGATGACGAAACAGTTGTTACCGTTGACTCTTTGGACAACCCAGCTTTCTCTGGTGTTCAAAATATCAGCATAGAAGCTGCTGCAAAACTCAACAATGTCAACTTAAATATTTCTGATAAGGTATTAGACGATTCAATAAAGAGAGCGAAAAGTTATGCTGTCGTTTGCGGCGTCTCAAAGCCATCATTTAAGGACAAGATTAAAAAGAAAAAGAAGTTCAGGTATCTATCAAAGGCTGAAAGGAGAGACAATGCTCGAAAACAAAAGATTAAGAATAGGGCTAAAAGACCTTAAGAAGACAATCAAATGGTACTGATCGATATTCAACAACTTGGAGAAGAAAAATAAAGATAAAAATGCTTTGTATGTCCTGCATGTACTCTCTGCGGGTAACAAGTTAGCCATCTCTGTTGAAAAATTTCTACATCTTAAAAAATAACTTTGGCCGTCTCATCTTTTTACGTAGTGGACTCTGAACATTCTAATTAAAGGGTATGTACGAAAGAAGTAACGAGAAATTTGATGATAGGAATTTTCCACACTGATGACACGATGTCGCCCCAAACGGAGGATCCTTTTCAGGACTATGACCGATTCGATATTATGCCAAACACACTGAAAATTCTGAAACTGGAATTCTACATTGAACTTCTTATTTAATTCTTTTCTTTTAAATGTCTCAACTAACAATCTCGCAGATTAGAAATATAAAAAAATGAACTTAGGATATAGAATAGTCTAGAATTCCATAAATTAATGAATACACAAACTTATGATTAGGAGCTTGATAAGTTATATGATCCACTTTTGCTATATAGGATGTTCTGGTTGCAGGCTAGTGATGTTTTCCATGCTAATCATGAATACTTATGATTACGAACAAAAAAAATCGTAGATACCTCTGGTATCGCGTCTGAAGCCTTTCACAACAGATAATATCCTTGCATAGTATGTCTGGGTGCCATGTAATTGTAACTTTTTGCCCTGTGACGAGACATCTCTTTTCCTTTTAACTGGCCCCTGGCACGTGATATTTGTTTTTAATCTCGATGTACATGAAGAGTGAGACAAAATTCTATGCTGGAAAGAATAGAAAGTGTAGGCATCTAAGAGCCCGCTGAATTATGAATGAGCAAGGAGAGACGGAGAGATTGTTATTTGATGACCTTATCCCATTGCAATTTAGAATTCTTTTTTTGATACAGCTAGGGGCGTTATTATGGTATGTCACTATTCATTTCTGCTCAAAGTACTATAAGATCAATGTTTTACATTTATTAGGATTATCATACTCGCCAAACAATCTCCATTTAGATAGAGAGTATCCTAATACAGGAGAGCATCATTCCGTAGTTCCCGCTGAGCTCAAAGAGAATCAAACTTTGCTCGCCGGAGTGTGGAATAATTTCATCAGAATATCGGTAGTCAATATCATAAGCTTCATAATATCTAAAATTATTGAGTCTTGCATTGATCTTCACAAAAGAGAGAATAGCATTACCGTAAGGCTCTTGTTTAATATGATACCCTTTTGCGCTCTATTGTTCAATCTACATGAATTGTTTTTCAAGTCAAGGCATGCAATCGGCCTGAATAGAGCCTATACCACAGTGAAACGAATAATGATGGGCAAAATAAATCATGCATACTTGCGTACGAATGACATATTGATCTCAGATACACTAACTTCCTACTCTAAAGTATTGAATGATCTACTTTTATGCATTTGGAATGTTTTCTACGGTTTTAACTCTCCTTATGATATAAGATTTGAGGCATTAATACTATGTATTCCCACGTTGATAAGGATGAAGCAATGCTGGATAGAATATTCACGTACGAAATACTTACAGCATTGTTTAAACTTACTAAAATACACAACGGCTCTTGGTCCCATAATTATCAACATGCTACTTAAACAGAAGTTGGCCACTTTTAAGCACGACAATCCAGAAAAGGTTGATCAGGACTATATTCTCAATGCACTTAGTAAGCTCAATACATGGTGGTATGTATGTTCTGTGATTAATTCATCTTATTCATTTATTTGGGACGTTAAAATGGATTGGGGTTTTCAAGCATTTGATATCTTTGAAAAGCATACGACAACTTTTACCCTTTTGCGACCAGGCCACCAACTAGTATATAGAAATAACTGGATCTACTACCCAATAATTTTGATTGATTTTTTGTTGAGATATATTTGGATTTTAAAGCTATTTATTGTGAGAGAATTTGAACACACGACTCCAACTTATTTATCAAGTATATCCACCTTTTTGTTCGGCTACGATGCCTTCTCATTCGGATATGCTCTTATTGAGCTCCTAGAAATATTAAGAAGATGGTTGTGGTGTATACTCAAACTAGAAGCAGACTTTATTAAACTACAAAGAGCCCACAGCATAGAGGATATTTCATTGGTACAGCTCAATAGATAAATATGTATTGAACTACTTTATAGGTTTATGAACTTGACGATAAATCTACATCTGAATTCTCATGAAAGCATCATGTTTGTTAAACTAAATATTCTAGCATATATTTGCCTTATACTTCAGTCTGATTCAATCTTTATCCATAATATACGCTTACCATTCCATAAAAGACTCATTGATTGTTTTCAAGCCACTTCTGAGAAGCCGTTCTCCATGCTAAGTCTGCCTTAGGGCTGATTCTGTTTTCGCTGGCCCACTTGTATTTTAAGGGTGATTTTATGGTCATATATAAAATTAAAACCGACGACATCGTAGCAATAGCCGCAAAACTCAACTTAGGAGCATGAGCCATCTTGCAACTTCTTGATTTATTATCTTCGAGGTATATTTAACAAGCTACTCCAACAGTTTCTATATAAAGTAGAAATCAAATAGTTAATTTTTGGTTGGTTAAAACTAAGTCACCTGACTTTCAGTTTTTGCGTTTCAAAAATTACAGACATAAGCAACAATGACGAACATCAAAGGAACTATGCAAAGATATCAGTCTTTTTTAACCAATCTCTGGGTTTTCATAACTATCAAGCTGTAGCCATACGATGTTTTCACATCCCGATACTTGATGTGAAAGTCTAATATAATTGGCTGCGCATTCATAAGACTATTTTGCCTCAATGTACCTTTGTGAAGAGCTAAAAGGAAACAAGCATTACTCAATAAATCTAGAGATAGATAATATCTTATACTGCTACTTGTATTGATCTAATGTTCTTACCTTATAATTTTAAATATTAGAAGTTTTTGCAAGAATATTGATTCCTTATGTAAGTGCTTTGTCAGCAGTATAATTTTCAAATTTTTGTGAAAACTTTACCGTTGAAGAATAAGCTTTTTAAAGTTGAATTGCATAGTTGTAACGGACTTCTAAATTACATAAGTAAACATGTTCAGAAGGACGATTAATAGAAAGAATGCGTTTTTAAATCTAGGCGTTGGGCGCCTGATGTATCATGTTCCCAGAGCCGACAAAAGTTTGAAGACAGAATATAATACTACCACTGATTATGGTAGTTACAAAAATAATATTTTCACGCATAGGTTACCAGAATCAACAGCACAACAAAGTCCGCCTTTAGTTGCATTGCATGCAAGATTAAACTTGTCTCCTTTATACTCACTTTCTACCCTTTCCCAAGCATTGAATTTAGATAAGTTTGATAATGGTCTAGCAAATAATTTTGGCTTAAATACTTTGGGTAAAACCTTGTTGTCTTACTATGTATCAGAACACTTGTTGGTACGGTACCCTAGGTTGCCTATACCAGTACATAATGCTGCTGTGGACGCATATATGGGTGTTGAAATCCTTTCAGAGATTGGAAGGTCTTGGGGTATTGAAGTTGATAATACTAAAAAGTTAGATAAATACTTGAGTCAAGAATCCGAATTCATTCGTTATGGAAAGTTAAGGTTCCTTTCTGAGGAAGCGAAAGAACCTCAAGAGGAGGGAGTTGCTGAATTATCTGAAGAAGAAATTACGCTGATTCAACACGCTCCTGGCTTTTATTTATCCAAAGAATCAAATGCATATGCCTCTGCAGTACGCTCAATAATCGGTGGCTTATATACACATGTTGGAGAGAACGTAACGAAAGAGTTTATCCATGACCATATATTGTCCAGAAAGTTATCTTTAGATAAAATGTTCCAATTCAGTAAGCCAACAAGAGAGCTTGCAAGAATATGTGAAAAGTTAGGTTTTACTGAGCCTTTGCAAATTAGATTACTTGCGGAGACAGGGAGATTATCGAGTCATGCAGTTTTTGTCGCTGGAGCCTTCTCAGGTAGTGACAAATTGGGCGAAGGTGTAGGTTCATCTTTGCAAGAAGCTAAAACGAGAGCAGTTGTTGATGCCTTGTTGTCATACTATTTGTACACTCCAGTGAGTGAGGATGGTAGTCCTGTAAAGTTGCCTAGCGACAAAGATTATAAGCTCGAAGGCATTGTTGGCATAGGCGATGTAGCCATTTAATCAATTTAGTCAAATCAATTGTATATATCGTGTAAATAAGAAAATGGTTTAGTTTTCATGCACTAGTGTAAAGATAGACTTCTTTGGTTCATTTTTATTATGTTTTTCTAATTATTTTTAAGTGGTTAATTAAACATGTACATTATCATTTTTCTACAAAATTTGCATCCAAATTTAAAAATTGATTTTTTCACTGATGAATGTAGAAATTCAATATGTAGAAACAATCAGCTTTCTTCCGCCAAAGAGCTATTAAAGGAGTTGGCTTCGGTGTCTTTCTACTTCTACTAACTGGTCTATGTTACACTTAGTAGTAGTGGCCAAAGCAAATAATGGCGAGAATCGGAGTCAAAATTAAAGTATTGAGGATGAGAAAAAAATTTTACTATATACAAAAAGAGCGATGTAACAGCCTTACAAACTTAGATTAATTTAAACTTTATAGAAAGTAACTGATCATGTCATCTCAAAAGGGACTTGATATACTTGTCATTGGTAATGGTGGGAGAGAACATGCGATAGTGTGGAAATTATCGCAGTCACCTCTTGTTCAACATATATACGTTGCCCCAGGTAATGGAGGAACAGCCATTAACTCGAAAGTTACCAACATCCCTGAGTTATCAGGATCCCCTAAACATTTCAGCGAGTTGCAAAAGTTTGCTGTGGAGAATGGAATTGGTTTAGTGATTCCAGGCCCTGAGCAGCCTCTTGTTGATGGAATTACTTCTGTCTTTACAAAAGTGGGTATTCCAGTATTCGGTCCATCATCCAAGGCCGCTTTATTAGAGGGATCCAAAGCTTTCTCAAAGTTATTCATGGAGAAGCATGATATTCCAACAGCAAAGTTCAAGAACTTTACATCTGTAGAGGATGCAAGGAAGCATATTGAATCAATAGACTATAAGATCGTGTTGAAAGCTGATGGAATCGCTGGTGGTAAAGGCGTTCTAATCCCAGAAACAAAAGAAGAAGCACTTGCTGGATTAAATGAGATAATGGTTGATAAAAGCTTTGGTGACGCGGGTAATGAAATTGTGATCGAAGAGTATTTGGAAGGAGACGAATTGTCAATTTTAACAATTAGTGACGGTTACCTGTACTTCAATCTACCAGCTGCTCAAGATCACAAAAGAATAGGTGATGGAGATAAGGGCTTGAATACGGGAGGGATGGGTGCTTATGCACCTGCTCCTATCGCTACCCCTGATGTCTTAAATAAAATCAATCGTCAAGTAATCGAGCCAACAATCCTGGCTATGAGAAAAGATGGATTTCCAATGGTTGGTGTTCTTTTTACAGGAATTATGTTGAGTTCAGCTAAGGAGCCGAAGGTGTTAGAGTATAATGTGAGATTTGGTGATCCGGAGACTCAAACGGTCTTGCCATTATTGACCGAAGATACTGACTTAGCTGAAGTTATGTTAGCAGCCGCAGAGCACAGACTTGACTCCGTAAAAATTGAAACCAGAGCCAACATGTTCTCAACAACTGTCGTTATGGCAGCCGATGGATATCCAGAGACTTATGCTAAAGGGAATGTTATTACCATCAAAGAGCCCTTGCCTCAAGATACTTACATATTTCATGCTGGAACCGTCGAAAAGAATGGCGAAATACTAACTGCTGGTGGAAGAGTCATTGCTGCAACGGCAGTCGCAAATAGCTTAAAGCAATCAGTTGAGAGAGCTTATGTCGGGGTTGATCATGTATCTTTCACAGGCAAATATAACCGTAAGGATATTGCTCACAGGGCATTTAGAGAGGCAAGTAAATTAAAAAAAGGTGTGACGTATGCTGATGCTGGAGTCTCAGTAGACAATGGAAATTTATTAGTCGATCAAATCAAATCAAAAGTTAAATCAACTGCGAGATTAGGTGCAGACTCCGATATTGGTGGTTTTGGTGGACTCTTTGATTTGAAGAAGGCAGGGTACAATACCGATGACACACTCTTAGTGGCAGCTACGGACGGTGTTGGTACTAAACTAAGGATTGCTCAAATGATGAATATACACAACACCGTAGGTATCGATCTAGTAGCAATGAATGTTAATGATTTAGTTGTCCAGGGAGCAGAACCTTTGATGTTTTTGGACTATTTTGCGACTGGAAAGTTGGATATAAATGTTGCAGCCAATTTCGTTGATGGAGTGGCAGATGGATGCATCCAAGCAGGTTGTGCCTTGGTTGGTGGAGAGACATCTGAAATGCCTGGAATGTATGATGTTGGTCATTACGACACTAATGGAACGGCAGTGGGTGCAGTGTTGAAGAATGAAATATTACCGAAAACTAATTTGATATCAGATGGCGATATTCTTGTGGGTTTGAAATCAGATGGACTTCATTCTAATGGATTTTCTCTTGTTCGCCATATTATAGAATCTTCTGAGTATGAATACAACTCTAAAGCTCCATGGGCAAGTAATGGTGAAACAATCGGTGAGGAAGTATTAATTCCCACAAGAATTTACGTTAAGCAATTATTGAAACCAATTAGGAAGAATCTTATTTTAGGTTTGGCTCACATCACAGGTGGTGGTCTTGTTGAGAATGTTCCAAGAGCTCTTCCCTCTCATCTCCAAGCGAAGATTGACGGAAGTACGTGGACCGTTCCTGAAATATTCAAGTGGTTTGGTAAAGAAGGAAATGTTCCGATAAGTGATTTATTGAAAACGTTTAACTTGGGTATAGGAATGGTAATTATAGTGAAACCTGAAGCGGTCAAAGAGCTCTTGCAAGTACTTCGGAACGAGAAAGAGGATCCCGTGGTAATAGGTCAATTAGTAAAGAGAGATGCAGGCTCCCCTCAATGTGTGGTTGAAAACTTAGATAATTTGTACTAGTTTATTAACAGTAGCTTATGTTTTTAGAGAGTTTCACACGTATTGTGATAGAGTTTTGTGATAGTAATCAAGAGACTGAGTAAGTTAAGGTTCGGTATGCCTTTTTTGTCGCAGTATCTCTTATTTTACCGTAATGGGCCTCACCTCATCTCATGTGACTTAAGGATTAGTAATTTTTCTGGACTTATTCCATTTCAGAGAAACCATAGACAACATTAGAGTGCAAAAGGTAACGAGAGCCTAGCTTATAGCTCCAACGAACCAAATAATCGGCTCAAATTAAAGAGTCAAATTGAAAGGGGGCTCCGACATTTTGAGATCATCCGTTTAAGTCATTCTTGTTTAGGCTAATATACACTGAACCTCTTAAAGAGACGCAAGTGGATCAAGTACTTGGAACAAGTTATTTAGAAATTCAAAGTAAAAGATCAAGAGAATTCATTTCGCAGAAACTCAACCTAGAGTTAATAGTAAATTTTGGACCATTAAGAACGGAACAGTTCATAGATTGACTTCGAGATGGGATTGCTTTCTCTTGGGACTCCCCTAGATTGGCATGAGTCCAAGAAATATAATGAGCATGTGAGGAACAATGGTATTATACAGTTGATCAACATTTTTAAACAGCACAAGTCTAGAGATAATGATTTGTTTTATTGGGGAGATGAGGTAGAGTATATGCTTGTTAAAATCAATGAAATAGAAAAGCGTGCGTGCTTGTCTATCGACTGTGATTATATATTGTACGACCTTAATGCAGAGGAAAAGTCGTTGCATAAAGCAACGGAGAACAATATATCATTTCATCCTGAATATGGTAGATATATGATTGAGGCGACACCTGCTAAACCCTATGATGGGAATTCCTTGGATGACTATTTATATGTCGAACAGAATATGATGAAACGCAGAGACATAAGTCAAGGCGAGCTTCCCGATAATGTCAGGCCATTGACAATAACCAGTTTCCCAAGAATGGGTTGTGGTAACTTCACATCTCTTCCGTCTAAGCCAATAGGACCAGCATCGCAATCTTTGTTTCTACCAGATGAAATTATCAATAGACATGTAAGGTTTCCCACTTTAACGGCAAATATTAGAAAGAGACGTGGGTCAAAAGTTGCTATAAATCTTCCTTTGTATCCCGATGTTTATACTAAGTTGCTAGATGACTCAATCGTTAAAAGAGACCTTTTTAAAAGCGATGAGGAACCATTTATTGGTGCTGCGGAGCCAGGTCATGTTTACATGGATTCTATGGGATTTGGGATGGGATCCTCCTGCTTGCAAGTCACTGTACAAGCGAAGAATATTGTTGAAGCCAGATACTTGTATGATTCGCTCGCTTCGATCACCCCAATCATGCTTAGTCTAACAGCAGCAGCTCCTATTTTCAAAGGATATTTGGTGAACCAGGACGTGAGATGGAATGTGATTAGTGGCGCTGTCGATGATAGAACTTTTATAGAAAGAGCGGTGCACCCCTATCCACATTATAATCCATTTGGAGGTCTTGACATTGACAAAGCGGACATTAACAAAACAGATTATACTGTAAACTCTTATGGGGATTACAAGAACATGAAGACGAGAGACGGTAAACCAATTCAAAAGATACCAAAATCACGGTACGATTCTATTGACTCTTACCTCGGAGATACTGATTATGGCACATCTTATTTCAAAGAGTCCTACAACGACTTGAGGTCTCCAATTAATAAAAAAGTCTATGATACGCTCTTGAACACAGGGAATTTTGACCCTATTTTAGCGCAGCACTTTGCTCACTTGTTCATTAGGGATCCTCTCGTAATATTTAGTGAGAGAATCAATCAAGATAATGAATTGGAAAATGACCATTTCGAAAATATTCAATCAACAAACTGGCAAACTTTGAGGTTCAAACCACCTGCGTTATACAGACCCGAAGAGGATCTACTGACAACTCCTGGATGGAGAGTTGAGTTTCGTCCAATGGAAATTCAATTAACTGATTTTGAAAATGCCGCTTACGCAGTCTTTATTGTATTGGTGTCAAAAGCGATCCTTAAATTCAAGCCAGATTTTTACATCCCGATCCTGAAGATAGATGAAAACATGGGAACAGCTCACCGCGTCGATAGTGTCAAAACTGAATCATTTTGGTTCAAATCATATAGCCATTGCAATTTAAAAAATAATGAGTTTATCGGTTATGATTTGAGCTGGTTTGATAGATATCTCTCTGAAGGAAATGATGCTTTAGATCACGATAAGGTTTACATTAATGGCTACCTGAATGGCTCGGACTCTTCTAACAAGCCCTCATGTAACGAGTTGCTATATTCAATCAATGATGTTATTAACGGAAATGAGTCATTCCCGGGATTACTTAGACTTGTGATCAAGTTCGTAGCTACTGAACTCACACCACATGATCATACCTGCCACTCGAAACTGTTGGCTGAGAAATTACTCCGAATCAAAAGTTATTTAATGGTCATTTCACAGAGAGCAAGTGGAAAGATTCCAACAACTGCCCGTTGGATACGTGACAAAGTATTATCCTCTCCACATTACTCTCAGGACTCTAAGGTGAATGAGAAATTAAACTACGACCTCATGAAAGATGCTGCCGCGCTTTCAGAGTGCCTTGACGTAGAATTGCACAACTCTCTTCTCGGAGAAGAAATAACTGATTATTTATATAAAAATTAGACTATCACTTTAATAACATATTTAGCGGGGGTCTCCCACGTATCTTTAAAAGCATGTCAAGGAATTTGTAACTATCAGTTTTATAGATAAAAGAGATTCACATAATAAATTTGCAACTATAGCTAAATCTACACTACAAATACAAATAAGAATTCATTTCTGACGAAAGCGTATCTTAAATATATATATATATATACCATATATGTAAGATAATCAATTCGAGACAAGTGAAAGCAGCTATTTGATTAGAATGAAGTTTTGTTGAATTTTAGACTAAAAAACGCTTTTATTGCCAAGACTTGGGCAACTTGTTAGCTGAAAACAACCAATATCAAGTGCCAACCAAGAATCTACTTTCTCTCGGTCTCCAGAGTACCATGTGAGTAGGAATTTTCATTCTTACTTTGTTCTCCTATCAAATCTTCTTTTTCAACCTTGTGAGGTGGAAGTTTAGCGATTTCAGGGAAGTCTCTTTCAGCTTCTTCAATTAAGTCGTCTTTGTGTGTTTCTGGTGCCTTTGACATATTGCTTAGATTCTACTTAGATTCTACTTGGATTCCTCTAGAAATGCTGTCACCATCATACAAGTCGATTTAAATACTGGCGCCGGATGCAAATGGTGGCATTCAGGGGTTAGTTGCTGCATTACCCGAACTCCCGTGGGTTCCTGCTAATCGAGATTATTAGGATTTCCCGAGTGACCCACGGTCCTTTGATAATAAAATGGAATGACAGTAAGATCCGGATGGTGCTACGTAGTGGCTTGTTAAGACTAAAGGGATGACGCTAACGTATCAAATAGCGTTGATAAAAAACATTGAGGAAGTCAAATTATTGGAGAGAGCATATCAATTGGCTAGATTTAGTAAAGAATTTTGAATGTTCTGTTACTATAAACTAAGGGTCGTATTTAACACCTTGATGTATTCCTTTTACTGACTTAAGAGACGTTGTCTGGTGCTGTTGTATGTAAGCTCACAATAGTTTCTAGAGGAATCCATCCATAAAATTATATAAATAGATAATGTCAACTGTCAATCATAAGACAGGGGCTTACGTAAAATCGCGCAGGCTCATAGGGTCCCTGTTTACTGAGCAATCTGGCATGATCGTGCTAATGCTCGGGAGTGCATATGAGCATTCCAAGTTGACAAAAAAACACGTCTAAAGGTCATCAACAATATGAAAGGCTCGTAGTCAGCTCATATTATACCAAGTAAATTTTGATAGAGATGGGAATCATGGATAATTTGAAGGCATTTATGCATTCTATAACGACTGAGGATCATTATGCTTCGTATGATTCTCCTTATAAGAGTTCTCTGGAGGGCGGCGGCAATGTGGTAGGCGGCAATCTGAACTCCAGAAGTAGTGAGCTCAATAGACTTGCAACGATAAATTCGTCAAGTCAATCTTTAGTTGGACAGGAGGCTAATGGAGTGGGAGGCAATGTTGGTTATAGACCAGGTTTGAGATCCTCTAATTTGAACTCATCGTCAGAGTTACCATTGCAGACATTTGATGCGTCAGGACAACCCCCTCTTCCATCAATCGATTCAATGTGGGACAGACTTGAAAGCTGGTTAGATGAAGAGTATCCAGAGTTAGGAGACAATTTGAATGATGGCGCTACTACTGCGGATTTGAATGAGTTCGAGAATGATTTAGGAAGTGGTCCTTTACCAGTTGAATTTAGACAATTTTATAAAAGGCACGATGGACAATTCAGTGGTGGAAATCCAACTGGATTAATATTCGGACTAGAACTTTTAGACTTAGAAAGTATCGTTGGAGAGCATGCTATTTGGGGAAAGGTTGCTCAACGTTTGGAGAAGCAGCAATACATGGTTCAAAACAAGCAATTAAATAAGGAAGGATCTTCATCATCAGATGCCCAAATCAACTCGAATTCAAATTCTTTTATTTCTCACCAGAGATCTATTCCCCCGAACTCGATCCAATCGTGTTATGTTCACAGGGGTTGGATTCCTATTATTAAGGATGATTGCGGTAACTTGATCGCTTTGGATATTGCTCCAGGTTCAGCAGGAAAATGGGGTCAGATAATTATTTTCGGTAGAGAATTTGATACCAAATTGGTTGTTGCTCAATCTTTTCAAGAGTTCGTTTTTGATTTCGTTAGTGATCTCGAGAATGGAAATTTTGAGATAGATCAAAGTAATACTAATGATGCCTATGGCTTTTTAGAAAATTCCAGGGATGATGACTACATGATTGGAGCAGAAGAGGATGGTCAAGGCGAACTTACGTTTTATGATAGAGATAATAAAGAATTTGGCAAGGGAATAGATTCCAGAAGATTAACTTATTTGGAGGTTTTGAAAAGGAGGGCATTAAAGAAATACGGCTTGTCAAATGATTATTCTACCTCGTTTGTCCCTCAAAGAATGCGTATGAAAATACAAGCTGAACCTGGGGCCAAACCAGGTGTCCCAGTTGGAAATACTTCCAGCCAGCCAAAGAATAATTCGGCCCCATTGATAAAACTCGAGAGCACTACAGATGTATCACTTCCAAAGGAAACTCTTATTGATCAAGAAGATACGAGCAAGAAGCCTATACCTAAGAGTACGACAATAGCCGAAGTTAAAGACAGCGCGAAAGAAGCTACTCATAATGAAAAGGCTCTGCAAGCTGAAAAGGTAACTACAGAGCCTCCTAAAGAAAGTAAGGACTCGAATGAATCTGAAGCAAAGGAAACACCAGAAGTTAAAGATCAGCTGGTGATTGAATCTAAAGAGAAAGACCACTCAGCAGAGGAACAGGAAACAGTCAATGAAAACAAAGAAGTGGATTCAGTATCTACTGGATTGAAAGATGTGGAGTTATAAATTTCAAATTCTTTTATATATCAAGCCAAAAAAGAAAAAAAATATTCAACTTCTTGTCTTCATAATCCAAGCTCTTTATCAAATATATATCTCAATTTTTGTGTAACACATAAATTAATAGTTAACAAATAAAAAACAAACACCTCAGCGATAAGAATAGAGTTAAGGAAATGGACTCCTCCGGTTATTGGGATCATAATAGTACAAGAGATGTATCAGAAGAACTCCCAAATAACTCAAATTCCGTACATCTTCACAACACATCATCATTAATTGCCATTGCAACATCGCCGCAACATCAGGTTCAAACTCAAGGAATTATACCTGAAGGAGAATTAATAGATTCGATAGCATCTGCCTCTGCATCTGACAATAACTACCTAGTAAATGAAGATGGTGGCGAAAATCTTGAAGACTTGAGTACAAATATGGACTCGAATGTTACCTCAGCATTGGATCAGCCTACATTAGAACAAGTACAACGAGTTTATTATGCGAAAGGTCTAGATGAGTTGGAAAGTTTACAGTTACTTGACATATCACCTTTAGCGAATTGGAAATTGTCTTCTTTTAAGCAAGGATTTGGTTTAGCACAATTAAGAGATGATTCACCCGATAGTTTCTGGCAGTCCGATGGTAGCAATGGCACTAATAATACTTCGAACAATGCAATATCCAACAGCCAACTAAGTAATCCACATTCAATAACTATTCAATTTTCGAAAAAGGTAAGCATTGAAAGAATTTCAATATTTACAAACTTTTCATTGGATGAAAGCTATACTCCCTCAAAGATCAAAATTATGGCTGGAAGCTCCGATGGATGGGATTTAAGTGAGGTATGTACGGTGAATTTTAATAAACCTATAGGGTGGTCGCATATTATTTTTAACGGCATAAGAAATGATGGGGTATTAAAATGCTTCATAGTTAAAATCATAATTTTAGCAAATCATCAGGATGGAAAGGACTCGCATATCAGGGCAATAAGATGTTTTGGAAGAAGGTCCACTATATCTAAGCATCCCATTCGATCATCTCCTGGTTTTTTGCATGATAATAGATCAATCAACCTTTCAGGCTCAGGACTTCTGCTTGACGATATGGAAGAAATTGATACAGAAAATTCAAAAAGTGAAGTCATGGTTGACAAGGAAACAGATAAAGTGCTTGAGAATGTCACTGAAGTCCTTGGCTTCAATTCAGGATTCCAAAGTTTGGAGTTGAAAAGTACGTCTTCGATAAGGTGAAGTTGCTTTTACTACTATGAGTAAATGTAATATTTGATTAGCTATTGACTGTCTATTTTCAAGGAAAAATCAACAATGCCGCATCCTTGATGAACCGAAGAAGTAGAGTATATATCAATATCATTGCATAAAAAGTCACTGAGATTTTGTAAGGTTAATCCTCCGGAGCATTCTAAAAGAAACGATTTCAGCATGCCCCTGTAATGTTTCTTAAGAGACTGCGCAACAATTTGAAGTTCGGGGCCTTTAAAATTATCTAACATGATAACATCGGCCCCAGCATTAATAGCCTCTCGAGCATCGGCTTCGGAACTAACTTCAACTTCAACTTTGATTGCAAATCCACATACTTTTCTGGCACTTTCTACGGCATTAGTTATACTACCAGTGGAAGTTATATGATTATCCTTCAACATTACCATTGAGCTTAAATCAAATCTATGCGAATCAATTCCTCCTACAAGCATCGAGTACTTCTCTAGCTGCCTCAATCCAGGTGTAGTTTTCCTAGTACCTGCAATGATGCCACGATATCCGCATTCTCTTGCAAGCTTTTTCGTCTTGAAAGATTGTGTTGCAATACCGGATGACCTTGATAACAAATTCAACGCTGTTCTTTCGGCCAATAATATTTTGTTAGCTGGTCCTGTCACTGTTGCAATTACAATTTTACCTCCTCGCAAGACTATCTCTTCGCTTGTGACGTATGTACCTTCTCTAAAGTGCCACTGGACATCCAAATCGCATTGCTTGAAAACTTCGGACGCAAATGGTACTCCACATATCAATCCTTCTTGCTTCATGTAGAGAGATGCTGTTTCATCCTTGTTACCAACTACATAAGCACCAAAGTCGAAAGAGGGAACGTCCTCCGTTAAGTAGTCAGTGATGTTCTGCTTCCATTTACCACTCAGTGGTAATAAATTAGCGTAATCAGATGCCATAGTTCCTTCCAGTAAGAATATATATATATTCGAAAATTTTCGTCTCCACTCTTAAAACTTTGTAACGCGAAAGTGAATTTTAATGAGAGTATTTTAAATAGTATAAACTTCGACAACACTACTATATGAAAAGGGACATTTCCCAGTTATTATCACTGAATGGTCAACAAGTACTGTCAATAGGGAAACATGGTGTAAGAAAAGAGAGGAAAGTTCAAGCTTTATTGAAGTTTCCTTCAACATCCTTGATAACGACTGCAACAACATGCAAAACATGTGGAATGACTTATGTCCATAGTATTCACAAGGAGAAACAACTTCATGAAAAGTACCATGTTAACTTCATGAACGGTGTACCATGGACCACCTTAGAGACCGAAAAAGTAATTCAAATCGTTACAATTATGAAGGAAACGGTAAAACATACACACGTCTTTGACAAAGATACGGTTGGAGTAACCACAATGCAAGCGAAGATATTAATAATCGATAAGAAAAACAAAAAGCAGGTGAAAAAGACCGAAGAGCTAATTGACATGGTAAATCGAGAATTGAATGCCTCAGATGACTCTAAAGCGTGGAGAAAAGAGAATCTTGAGCTTGGTAAAGCATTTGTTATAATAATTGACGAAAGAGCTATTGGTATATGTACTACAGATCCCATTAAGGATGTCGAAAGACAGAGCAGGTGGTTGGTTCATAGAACACAAACCATTGTTCCAAATCAGATAAATAAGCTGATTCAAGTAGGTGTTTCAAGGATCTGGATAGCTCCACGATGGCGAAGATGTGGACTTGCAATTAAACTACTTGATGTGGTGCTAAAAAATTTAGTATATGGTATTGCTTTGAGTAGACGGAATATTGGGTTTAGTCAACCAAGTCATTTTGGAGGTCTATTGGCAAAAACGTTTTGTGGGGTTGAGCATAAGAGTGGTGAAACATTAATACCGATATACTTAGAAGAATAGTGACAAGCTATCTATTCAGTGATCAAAGTCTCGCCTCCAGTTACGTTAACGATATTTTCGACATAGCTGTACACGGATGCCGTCAATCCACCACTTACTGCAACCTTCAAATACCTTGGAAATGCACCTCGAAATAAGGATTTAAAGCCTTGATTCATAAACAACTTATAAGCTGTACTTAACGAGTCTTTATAAATGACTTTTCCGTTCTTCAGTTGTATATGTGTCTTAACAACATCAATTGGTTGAGTAGCAGCAATAACCGCAAATGATGATACCAAATGTAAGCCAATCAGCTGGATCGCGGTATGTTTACCCCCGAACCAGTTCACTTCTTTGCTACCACCTACTGGATCGATTAATTGACTAGTAGCATTATAACTCGATAGCCAAACAGAGGATATCGCCATTTGGCGAAATATTGTTACAAAACTACCAGCAAAAAAGCCCTGGGGTCCTTTCAATGAATATATTTCACGA
Source organism: Priceomyces carsonii (assembly GCF_900007245.1). Classification (NCBI taxonomy): domain Eukaryota; kingdom Fungi; phylum Ascomycota; class Pichiomycetes; order Serinales; family Debaryomycetaceae; genus Priceomyces; species Priceomyces carsonii. Next base: position 132,682 of record NW_026946675.1, on the reverse strand, counting down.
CATGTTCCGACCAATGACAACGAAGGGCTTTTGTTGTACTTACTTTTCAAAGAATCTTTCTTAGGTTGCTTTGAAGAATGAAACCTTGAAGGTTGTCGACCATAATACTGTGCAACAACTTCAGAAGTCCAATACGCATGAGGTGATACGTATTGCTTTTTGAAAATATTTTGGGAAGTCTTATGGTGTTTATTTGCAACACTTGTGCCGGTGATGTCATATATAGCATCCTTCTCCTTAGTTCTAATAAGTTCATTATGTAGAGTCATATTTTGAATCATAGCAATTTTTATATTTTCGAAAGGAATTATCCAAAGACTTTCTATAAGTCCACTCATTGCACCAGCAATGACGATCCTAGGTGCTGTCGTTTTTTGAACAAGTTTTCCATCCTTTACATGGGTTTCTATGGACATGAATTTTGACAGCCAGTTATACAGAATTAACCTAGCACAACTTTTCAAAACATTTCCTGTCACCAATGCACTGCTTCCTTTCATAATTTGACTTAGACTACTAGGAAAGTTTCCCGGAATATTATACCTGGTCATTTTCAGTGGATTATTCAACTGCTGCTGAGTCTTTATACAATCAAATGGATAGGTAAATGTAGATGTCACTGCTGCCGCAGTTGACCCAGATATCAAAGCTGTTAATAAGCTCTCTCCAGCTTGCAGCTGTGACATAATTATTGCTGTTGTATCGCTATTGCCCTACTCTTACTAGTAAAGGCTCTTTCGCTAGATAAAAGATTCATATTTTGTTCGCATTTTATATATTTTTAATGTTTACAGTATCAAACAAACAAAACACATAATTCAGTAAATGATTAGGATCTCTCTTATTCATGTTGACTAAAAAAGATATAGAAACCCATGGAGGACTGAATAATCATACATTTAGTGCAACAGAACCTTCCACTCCCAAATCTCGAGTAATAAACACGGATCAGAGGGTATCTTCTTCAGCAACCACTAAACCACGATATGCGAATGAAGTACATTTACCTCCCTTACAACTACCATTACTCACTAAGAAGCTATCACTTGGAGTGAGTAATTCATTACCAGGGTCATCTAGGAGACCCAAATCTAGACCAGGAAGCTCTCAGGGGAACAGAAGGTTCAGTGACATATTGACTCCAACTAGAAGTAGAAGTGATGCTAATGAAATAGGAAAAAATTTAAGACGACGATCTTCAATGATAAAGACAGCGACAGGGGAAGTTACATATGATCCCAATTACGTTGGACCTATTACCATCGACTACTTGAAGTTTTTTTGCCGAGTTTCTGTGAAGGAGAAGGAGCGCAATTCAGAGAATGAAGAGAATGGAGAGAGCAGCGACGAGAAAGCAGAACGAGCAACATACGTGGCCGAGGATGAGAAACATCTTTCAAGGAATGCATCTCCTCCAAATGAAAGACTCATTGATTTTGACCACTCATTACCACTTCCTTCTGAGGAGGATTACTTCAAATCACCACAGATAGCTGCCGAACAGTCTTTCCCGTCACTCGGTGTATCTAACAATGATCAACATTCATTAGCTAATGATCAGAAGAAAGATAAGACTAATCAAGGTTCTTATTTGGAGAGAATATTGCAGGCACGGAAAGAAAAAGCTAGGGCAGCTATCAACGAAGCACCTAAAACGGGCACAGTCTATCATGAAATAACGAATACTACAGAGGATACTGGCGGAGAAAAGGATGTTTTGTATGACGGTAATATACAACGAGAGACCCAAGAGGTAGATGAACTTTTTTATATGGAACAAGTTCCAGGCATTGACTCTGATCCCCTCACTAATGCTGACGTTGCTGACTCTAATCATAATAATCAAAACACCACAACTGATGAGCATAATCAAAGTCCTGCAATTGGTGGTAAATCTGGGGTTCCATCAACACAAATTGACACCTATAGTGAACAATTTGAAGAACTCCAACAAATCAATCAACCTTTTGAAAAAAATGATACCCATAATGAAAGTTTTCAAGAACCCGAACAAAGCCAACATCTTTTTGAAGAATTAGACAACATTCCGGATGTAATTGAAGAAGAGTTCACTTTACAGAATGCAGACTACGAAAGTTTTGGAGACAATCAAGAAGAAATGATGGATGAAGGTGATGAAATCAACCCGGAGCCTAATGACAATGCATATGTTTTAGATCTGAACTGGGAGTCATTCGCACCGCCAGTCTTAAAGGAAGAAACTAATCGATTTCTCCCAGAAACCACTCAGAATAACCCATTGCCATTAAATATGGTGAAGCGAGTTGTGAAAACACTTCGCTTATCCCTGGTGTCTAATGAACAGAAAGATCAACAAAATGCTTCAAAGAAAAAAGTGAAACAATATACCCCTGAGGTATATAATTTGATTCAAAAGTGCTCAGACGAACTTTTGCAGAACGTTGTATCAGATTTGGAAGCTTATTCCACCCATAGGACGAATGGAAAAGGAGGTTCAATCAACATTAAGGATACATTATTGTATTTGAGTAGAATTAAATTTGGAAGACAGAAACTGTTTCAACGAAGCACGGTAGATGAGGTTTCGATGATTGCTCAAGAATTCTTACCCCTAGAATTACTCATAGCTCTTAACAATGACTTAGATCCATTTAGCAAAAGCAAGATAAAGCACAATTTGGATTACGAATCCAGTGATCCTAGTGACTCGGACTCTGCTGGAGAAATTTCCCACAAAATCAGACGCTTACAAACTTTTAGTGATAGCGAGACTGAGTGATTTCTATTGTATCATATGTATATTAGTGACTATTTACATTTCCTGTCTTTTACAATTAGCCTTCTCTTTGTAATGCAAGTTCATTTTGATTACTCCGGACTAATTTAAAAAGCTCAAAAATTGCGGCCGGCGTGACTCCTTGTATCCTTCTAGCCTGACCTAAGGTTTTGGGTTGAATTGTGTTTAGTAAATGACAAGCCTCATAAGAAATCTTTAGATTTCCCTCGTTCGTATAATTGTAGTTTATGGGTAGAAGTAAGTTTTCATCTGCCTGGTATGCTCTTAAATGTGCTTCTTCCTTCTTAATCCAAGGATCATAAGTGCTTTCGATATTGATGCGTTTTATTAATCTTTCGCTAATATTATCATAAAATTCAGGCAACTTTTCGGTGTTAGTTAACTTATTGAGATGCGGAAGCAAAGAAGAAAGAGTTATTCCTTTGTATGACAATAGTTTCCAGCCATCAATAACAGCCAATTGTTTAACCGTCAGATCAGTATCTTCATAAACGGGAGCCCATCTTGATCCAGCAAGTGAGATTGACTTCAAATGCTGTTTTATCAGCTCAAGCCTATCGTTTTCTTCCGTGAATTTTGCAAACCTTTCTTCGCCGACAACACCTAATTCATAACCTTTCTTTGTCAATCTTTTATCTGCATTGTCTGACCTTATCGATATTCGAAATTCAGAACGAGATGTAAACATTCTATAAGGTTCTTCCACACCTTTAGTAATGAGATCATCGATGAGCACACCTATATATCCATCAGATCTAAGAAGCTCAAGAGGGGCTCTTTTCATAGAAGAGAGCCCGGCATTTATTCCAGCTATGCATCCCTGCGCTGCCGCTTCTTCGTAGCCCGTAGTCCCATTTATCTGACCAGCTAGGTATAAACCATTAACTAATTTTGTTTCTAAAGTCACCTTTAGCTCTCTTGGATCAATGTAATCGTATTCAACCCCATAACCAGGCTGAACCATTTTCACTTTTTCACATCCAGGAATCATCTTCACCATTTTTTCCTGAATATCCTCCGGCATGGTACAAGAAATTCCGTTAGGATAGACCAAGTCTGTATCCAATCCTTCTGGTTCTAGCCATATTAAATGTGACAATTTCTGAGGAAATTTAATAATCTTCGATTCTATAGAAGGACAATACCTCGGCCCCTTGACTGTTTCTCTTATATGAATTGATTTATCTAAGTTCTCAGCGATCAACCTATGGAAATCTGGAGTGGTTGCGGTAATGTAGCACTGCACCAAACTCTCTTGAAGTGAAACATTGTCATTACTATACGACATGGGTTCAGGCGGATAGTCAGATGGTTGTGGCTCCAAGTTTGAATAATCGATTGTTTTGGCAGATAACCTCGGTGGAGTTCCAGTCTTTAGTCGTCCAAGTCTAAATCCAGCCTCACGCAAAGTTTCAGATAAGCCATAAGTTGCATTCTCTCCTATTCTTCCTGACGGGAAGGCTTTTAAACCAATATGGATCTCACCACCCAAAAACGTCCCAGTCGTGACTACAACTTTTGAGCACTTAATTATATTCCCATCGCCAAGTATGACGCCTTTGACTTGACCATGTACTCTTCCTGATGTGTCCGTGTTTTCATCTGACCGTTCAATTATAATGTCTTCCACTTGGGCTTCAAGTACCGATAAATTTGGATAATTCAATATCTCTTGCTGCATTTCGCTCAAGTATATCTTCCTATCAATTTGAGCTCGAGGTCCATGCACAGCTGCGCCCTTCGATGCATTAAGGATTTTGAAGTGGATTCCTGCTTTGTCTGTTATTCTTGCTGCAACTCCATCTAAGGCATCAACCTCGCGTAGCAAAGTACCCTTTCCAACACCACCCATAGATGGGTTACAGGATGCCGTCCCTATTTTGTCAATATGGGGAGTGATTAATAAAGTCGTAGCCCCAGATCGTGCTGAGCCTGTGGCAGCTTCACAGCCGGCATGTCCTCCACCTATTACAACTACCGGATGCTCTTTCAATTCCAGTAACCTCTTTTTCAAGCCATCATCTAAAGTAAGACTTCTCTTTTGTAGAGGCTTAATTTGTGAATGAAATAGGGATTTAGAGCATCTTTTGACCGCTCTGAACATAGTTGCCTATAAGAGGGTAATTTTTGTCGTTACTGATTGTTTTATTTTTCACTGAGCTCATCGAGATATATATTTTTCAAACTATAAGAATTGACTAATTTAAAGGAAAGCATAAAAAGAGTACAAAATGATTCAAAAATCAACTGCTGTGGGAGGAGATGACTTGGATGATGGTTTGGAATATGAAATACAATACTCTGATGGAGAAACTGAACAGCCGAAGGTATTTTCGGAAGATGAAGACAAAATCACACCTTTAGAAAATGACCAGAAGGTAGAAGTCCTCGAAAATGAAGGAAAAAGAAAGAGAAACAAGCAAAAGCCTAGCTCTTTGCAAAACAAGAAGAAACAGAAAATGGAAATTGATGTTGAAAAGAAAAGAACACTTTCCAAAGAATCATCTACAGATTTAATTGCAGACGAAATCAACTCTAAAATTCGTCGAAGAGAACCTGATTTGTCAGCTTTAGAGTTATCGGAACGATACTTCAGTAAATCGGATTTTCGGTCTACATCAGATTTTATTGAAGAACCAAGAAACCTCGATAATTTGGCGAAATTTATAAATCTTAGGTTTAAGAATATGCTTGTACCAGATAAGAAGAAGAAGAAAAAGTCAAACGAAAAAAGGCCAGACTCAGAGAAGGTTGTAATTGAATCTGATCTGAATGAGAGAAGATTTATAACAATTCTTTCAATGTCAGCCATCAGAGTATGCGATACTTACCGTGTAACTCGTGAGCTTACTGGATCATCTATCAAATTGATTAATAAGAATAAACTATCTTCAGATTTATCTATTTTAAAAGATACAAAAGCTAGGATATTATGCTCTACTCCAGGTAGACTATCGAAAGTGCTCAACAGTGAAAATCTGACATTAAAAGGAAATGAAATAAAAATCATTATTGTGGACAGTACTTACTTAGACAAAAAATGTCAAAATGTTTGGGATTTAAAAGAAACTGCTGATGTTTTGAAAAATTTGACAAAAGGGGGCTCTAAGATATACTTATATTAGCATGTTTATCATTTATTGTACATTATTATTATTTTATAGATTAAAAAAAAGTCTCCTACTAAAAATTAATTCACCAGTAAGGGTAAGTACATATCTCTTGTAGAATTGTAATGTTCCGATACTCCTTTTAGTACTTCTCTTACTGTACTTTCTTCTAACGTACTTTCAAGATATGAGTTAATGCAATCTTTCAATTCTGATACATAAATATTGTTGATATCAGGCATTTCTGAACTAACAAAGTGTAATAGAAATATGAAATTTGTGAAAATTAATTTCAACGTTTTACTTTCCAACTTTGAATTGTCTACTATACTCCCAGTCTCGTTCTCAACTTCATCTGAAAACACTTGAGTGTCACCTGATTTTAATTCACTTGAATTTGTTATGGTTTTAAACTTTTCTAATATCCTTTGTACTAAGTTGTCTATAATCCACTTATTTTTAATTTCAATAAAGGCCGAATTAATACTTTTGTTTGTATATAAATTTTCAAAGTACAACTTTGGTGATTCAGTATCAAAAAATTCCTTAGTTAGATCAAAAAGGATAGAAGTGAGCTCCAAGGATGGTCGCATTGAAAAGTCTTCCACCGAAAAACTGTTGTCTCCAAACAGTCTTTGAACAAATGACTCAAAAGCTCCAGAAAATGATGAGTTTGGAGCTATTGTAAAAATTTGGTTGAAGATATCCGTAATAAACGTATCCAAAAGTTTGAGTGACTCTTCAGTATTACTTGAGAAAGTGTTGTGATTCATAGACAATACCTTTTCTTTTAACAAAGTCGCAACGTTCAATGAATAGCACAAAGTTGTTATGCTTTCTTCTTCTGTCGATTGGAATGACTCCTTTGTCTCTTTTATGAAACGTAGTAAAGAGACCCAGAACTTTTCATTCAAGATAACTGACAATTTCGAGAACTCATCTAAAATTGAATCTCTTGAAAAGCCTTGCAACTGGAAAGTTTCTAAAGAGCTGTCCTTAGAAGACGAGTGTTTCAAAAGATTGCCCAAGCAGTTTGTTGATGTTATACTTCTTGATTGTGCGTTAAAATTGATAATATGACAAAATTCAACATAGTCATTGAACCAAATATCGATTGCTTTACATAATGGATCTCCTGAAACGGAGTTCGATGATGAAGTAACCATTTTTAAATATTGATCTAAGTTTCTGTCGATCATTTCAATCATGTTATTCGAAAAGAGTTTATACCCCATAGAATTAATTTCCTTAACATTCAAAGGTACTGCTTCATGAACTTTTGATATAATCAGACCATTTGGATCCGAAATATGATCAAAATGAGATTCACAAATCCTTTTAGTCTCATTTACGACTTCAAAAAGTATTTTATTTAAAAATTCTCTCTCATTGAGGAGTGAAATCAAATGCAGAGTTGAATCGTTTGCTTGACAAACATGTGACAACCTGTTCAAACAAACAATAACGTTATGAAGTACAACATATGCTTTCGAGATATCATGCAAAGAACCAGTCCCAATGCTAATTAAATATTGAAAAGAATTGAACAATAAATCGAGAAAACCTTCCAATTCTTGTCTAGAAGATCCAAATTGTTTAACAATTTTGTAACTGTAAGGTTCTTGATCAAATATTATTATGTCTTCCCCTAACCATTCCTCAAAGCCTATAATTTCAGATGACTTGCTTGCTTCTGTAAGCGAAATTAAATTATTTATCAATTCACTACTCTCATTCTGGAAGTACGATGTCACATAGTCACAGGTATTCTCAACAAATCTAAAAACCTTGAAAAAATCAAGATTTATACTTTTCAATGAGAAGAATTTGCTCAAAATAGCTTTTAAATAGTTTAACCTCAAACGAATGAATTGGTCACTTACCTTATTAATATTGTTCATTTCTTCGTTATTCCTATTCAAAATGATATATGCCGTGAGGTAGTTTACTATTGGTAATTTGTTTTTGTTGAAGATAGAGATATGATCTTTGCTATAATCATCATCTGTACCGAGTTCCTCATCCGTGTCTTCGTCCATATAGTCATTACCTTCCTCCTCAGCGAGATCGTAATTCCAGTCACTTTCTATGATATCGGAGTCGCTAATTATATCTTTAGATAGAAGTCTCTGACTCGTTCTGAAGTAATCACTATTGTTAGAATACGTGGCATTTTTTGACACGTTATACCTTGCCATTTCAAATTCCAAATATTTTAAAAAATTATTTTTAAATGATAAAAATTTCTTATTCGTTGCAGGATTCGATTTTAGCAAGCCTTTGAATGTTATCTCTGTAGTATAATATATTTTTGCATAGTATACCAACATTGAGGTTCTCTTTAGCGGACTTTCCAAATCAGACGAAAGTTTCAAATCAAATTTCAACAAACAGCCATTTAAAATATTGTTCAAAATTGTGATTTTTTCCTTATTCTTGACTTCAGCTGCATTATGGGACCTGACAGTCTCGTTGAATTTCGAATAACCGTCTAATTTATCAAACTTCACAAAGTCTGTTCTTTCGTATGAGAGCTCTGACAACTTGCCATGAAGGCTTTGATTTGTCTGATACATTCCATCGATTTCCTCTGCTATTTTTATGAGATCCCTATATTTCAAACCTACCAAATGGTGTAAGTTTTCTTGACTCAAAGAAACCTTTGATCTATACTCATGTTTCAATTTGCGTATATTGGAAATTGGCAACTTTCTAAATATGTCATCAACCAGATTTAGTGATTCATTAGCATTCCAATCATCAATTCCGCTTGCAACTCCACTCATTTTGGGAAACTTCGAATTTGACTATTTTGATTTTGCTTTAAAGAAGTTGTGTGAAAGTAAACTATTGTATTTCGATACTGAGTCCTATATAAACTGCAAAATACAAACTGTAATATACCCACACAAGACCCCACAACCTTCAGCTGGCCGTTTACACCCCAAATTTTACAAACTTCGACCGATATACTTTCGTATTTTCTACTAATTTACTCATATTCAATCTCATAATTCATAAGGCATATATAAGGTTAGACAGTCAAGCTTTGCTCATTGCTAAACTTCAAACATAAAAAAGTGGCCGAAATCGGAGCTCGAATTAGTGAAAAGTTCACAATTCCGAGACCACCATTTCTACTTTGAGCAGAGTGATTGAAGAAAACAAAAACTAAAAGACTCTGTAGTTTGCAACCTCAACGCAGTTATTTCTTAAATTAAATCGAAGCTGTCTTAATAAACATTTAGATAGGGATTAGTTTATCATCTGGGTCCACAGCAGATATATTCGTCGAAAATTATCAACTTTTTAAATAAGAAGAGAGTTATTTATTGACAGAAGTCAACGAGCTTGAAGTTTAAGGAAAAACGGTAGCACAGATCAAGACTCCGTGAAACTGCTACTTTCAAAGAGGAAAAGCATACTCACAGAAAATTTAACATACAGATGACTTCGTTACATAATCCTGTTGGAGAGGCATCGAGTACATATCAGGAACCAGCTGGGGCATCTAGCTACTATAGTGTACCGCACCTGCACCAGCCAATGATGGATAATTCTATAGCGAGCTCAAATCAAGCTACTCCTTATTATGAGCAGCGACAAATTAATGACAATCAGTCTTCTGTCACACCTAATCAAGGCTACTACAACGATCAGCCAACATATGAATCACATCAACAAAGTCCAGCGAACGATGTGCAGCAGTCTTCAACTACTGAGCAGCCATTTTACGTCAACGCAAAACAATATCATCGTATCTTGAAAAGACGTATAGCGAGGGCAAAGTTAGAAGAGAATTTAAAAATAGCTAGAACCAGAAAACCATACTTACACGAATCAAGGCATAAGCATGCAATGAGAAGGCCAAGAGGTCAAGGTGGTAGGTTCTTGACGGCAGCTGAGATCGCAGAAAAGGAAAGACAGGAAAAGTTGAAAGAGCTCGAGGATAAAAAAAATGAAGAAACGAATTCTAAGGACCCAAACTTGAATGACGAAGAACAGACAACAATAAATGATAAATCTTATGCTATCAAGAGTGAGCAGAAGGATTCAAGTAGCTTTGATCGCGGGCCCAATAATGGTGAGGATGATTCCATTTTTCAAAATTTGATTAATGAAACAGGGAATAATGAAGATTGATTATTAAGTAGGTATCCTTTTACTTCTTTTATGTGTTTGACCTATCTTTAAATGAATTCTAAATCTATTACAGTTCAATCTGTATACTTTGAATATATGTAGAATAGTGATCTTTATTTAGATAAAAATTGAAATCTCTAGTTCCATGAGAGTTATAAACCTATTGTTTTCAAGACTTGCTGACTCTCGCTGCTTATATGACTGAGAGCTTCCATATTATTTAATTTTTTGATATTTGATACCACACCTAGCTTGATCGCATCTTGATCATTATTCTTTATATTAGGTAATGGGTCAAATGGTTTGACTTGAATCGAAATAATCTTGGAGTAACTGGATCCGAATGCTGCACTTTCAAAGTCTACATCACTGCCATTAAAATTATTACCTGTAACCAATTCAGATTTACCCAAGCCCCCCAAAGTTGCAATATTGATGCATAGCTGCTCTAAGGTGGGAACCATTAAACTTGTATAACTGCCTTGAGTAAAATGTTGTGAAAGTAACAACTCAGAAAGTCCTAGCACTGATATCTTTTTATCCTGAAGGTTGGCTAAACTACTCGTCGTTGGTAGAATAAAGCTATTGAAAATTTGGGGAAATACGCCCTGTTGGACGGAATCTATGAAATTAATCGCAAAATCAGCATTCAATTCAGGTGTTATCGTCAGATTTAAAGGCAGGCAACAGATGAAACAAATAAATACAACAAACCTTTTAACATACTTTTCAGTTCTGGAATTTTTCAACCTTGTTAAAAGAAGTAGAGCTATTTGGTTCAAATATGTCTGTAAACTCACAAGTGGTATAGCCATCAATATGGATTGCAACAAGTCGAACCCATGTGAGTCATGAGCTTTAGACGCGATAAGTTTTTGGAAAACTCCTAGCAAAGGTGTTAGTCCTTGCTCACTATTCACAAAGACAGCTGGCTCCTGTTCCAATATAGCTATTAATAGCCTTGTTACTGCAGGGACGTTTCCACGAAACTCCCAAATTGCAGGAGATAATAGAGGCTTGATTAATTGCTGATAACTTAAAGGTAATGGTTGGGAATTCGGATATAATTCCAACATGAACGCCATTATTTGAAAGGTATAGGGAACAAATTCTTGAACATCTTCGTTTAATATATCTAGCAAGTTGGGTAAAAAATTATCAATATACTTTGAAATCCTTTGTTTATCGTCATTGCCATACTTGATTATCAAACCCAATGACTCAAATATATAGTGAGAGAACTTGGGATTCGAAGGATTTCTCGATATTATCTTCAAAATCCGAAGCAACTGTGAAGCAATTGCAAACTTGAATGACTCTTCAATCAGATCTTCAACGGTCGTCAAAACCCTCATGACACATTTCATAAGAAATTCATTTTCAGCTAGCTTTTCTGGAGATTGTTCTTTAGACAATATAAGCAGAAAAAGACTATTCAAAAGCTCTTGCACATATGGTTTAATATCTGATTTCAGAAAAACTGCTTGATGATCATTAAAATTTGTCATTGAGAATAGTTTCTCTATAGTAATTGCTGAATATGTGTATACGACTTGATTCTCATCTTGAAGATGCTGAATTAAAAGCGGAATCGTAGTTATAAGTTGCTCTTTTGTTAATTGGTTCCGAAAACTGAGGATGTACTTGATTGCATCTGCTCTTAAAATAGGATGAGTTGCTTGATTTTCGACCAAGTAACTAGCAATATTTTCACTAAAGAATTTTACAACATCAACCAAAACATTTGTCGAGGTAACACCACTGTTCGTCACTGTTCCTTTAGCTGCCAACGAGCTGAAAAGATAGATGGCCATATTCTTATTCCTCCAATCAGCATGTGATAAGAACGATTCAACATAGCTCATTACGATATTCGTAAGAAGTTCGGTATTCACCTCTTTCAATTCTCTTAAAAAGTCGGTTGCCGATTTTCTCCTCGAATCAAAATCGGATCCTTCCAAATCAGACCTCACGAAATTAATTGGGTCATCTTCAAATAGCTCTTCGTCTACTTCTCTAAAGTAAATATTTGGAAGTATAATTTTTTCGGTAATTTGTTTGAGTGAGTCTTCATTTTTAAATAAAGGTTGATATTTCAGCATCTTGGTAACTGAGGTAAGAAACCCTAGAGCCTTCACAACCAAAAGATCGAACTTTTGTTGTTTGGTAACATAATCGTTTATCAATTTCCAAACTGACATAATGAAGTTTTCGATAAGGGGATCAAAGACATCAGCATATCTTGTAACATATAATGAGATCAATTCCAAAATTGATGTTTTTATTTTAATCAAGACATCAATTTCGTCATCTTCTTCTGGGTCCGTAATTAACGGACTCTCAAATATCAAATATTTATGTATCAATTCCATACCATTCATCATATTATCTTCAAAAAATTCAGGGATATCCTGACAGTTCAAATCATAGTATATTTGAACTAATGAAAGCAAATTATCAAAATAAATTGTTAATGAAGCTTTGTTGTTTAAGTTTTCTTGGATGAGCTGGTCAGTTCTATTCAATAATGCTAAAAATGGTTGAGCAAATTTGTCCAAAACAAGTTTTATCTCTAAAAATAGTTCATCAGATCTAAATAATGGTCTCCATTTTTTAAAGATAGAATGTGCAACTATCAACAAACCTTTATTAGAAACAAAATCATCCAACGATAACTTCGATACCAAGTCATCAATTAAATTGCCCCAGTTATGCGGAAAGTCACTCTCAGCAATGATTGAAATTGATTCACCGATCTGTATTTGCAATTGACTAGGAAGTTTCATCATTAGATCAAGAATTTGAAGTTTGACTTGATTAACGTCATTAATAGGTAATAAATAGTTTCCATCTTCATCAATCCATTTTCTTTTAATTAAATTCTTGAAAAACAATGCTCCTGCCAATCTAGTTGATGGTTCTATATTCGTTGATGCAATGACATGTAACAAGTCGATAGAAAAGCCTGGCTGACTTTCCATAGATCTAAGTAATGATTCTGCCTGCTTCGCATGTTGTGGCAAAATAGATTGTTCCAAGTATTTTGGGATTAACTCTAAATTGTTATCTGTCATTCTGCTATGACCTAACGAGAAGTTATGGGAACTAACCAGTATACTTGAAATTCACAGAACCGCTCTACGTGATGTTTTGAAAAAAAAAAAATAAAGATACGATGTCAGCTTTGTGCAACTTCTTCTGAGTACTGTCCAACAGTGATATAAACCACCAAAATTCTAAGTATATAAAGACAAATCGAGTCTAACAATTGAGAATGTAGTAAGCTTTATTCAAGTCTTAAATAAAAATTATAATAAGGAAAGCAGTAGATATGAAACACCTATAATCTCTATATTCTTACTTATTTTGATTATTGAATACACCAGTCACAACATATGTGAGCATCCAATATCTTGACAAGAGCACTTATTTTGAAGATGTTGGAAGTTGTTGTGAATTTTCTTTTTGCTGTTTTTGTTTGGAAACAGTGTAAACTAATCCAGCCGCAAAACCAACGAAAATTGATGAAATCGACCAAAAGTTCTTGGGAGCATCAAAAAAGATCAATCCAGACAAAGCAATTGGCAATTTGTTTAAGGCACCAACCATTGAATAGGTTGTTGAAGATGTCACTCTAACACACCAAGCTGAACAATATGAAATAGCTACAGACGATGCACCAGAAAAGATCATCGAAATGATTGTCTTATTTCTGGTTTCCGGGGGGAAAGTTGCTGCTAAGTTGGCAGGAGACCAATCTTCAACAGCAAAGGTGAGGATCAACAATATTGGAATGGATAATAAATTATTGTAGTACATGGTATCAAAATCCTTGAAATTAGTCAACTTTATTCTCTTTCTCATGATCAAAACAAAAGCAGCAGAAGCAAAACAGTTGGCGAACATCCAGAAGTAGCCTAAGAAAAACTCTGCGTCATTATCAACCACACCTGTAGCAGAACTGGAGTTTGCTGCACTAGAGTCACCGTAACATGCGATCACTGAAGACAATACCATGAGCAAAAATGATCCCAAAGCCATGGACGTGACTTTACCGCCAAACCATAACACTTCTCCATAAGCAATCAAGATGATGGTCAAGTTCTTGAAGATAGTATAAACCGGGATAGCTAAATACTGCAAAGCCTTGGACGATGTGTAAATCATAGCAACCAACAAAAACGCAATTGGAGACCATTTCTTTGCCTCATCCTTGTTAAACTGTCTATATGTAATAACACCAAATGCCTTGAGAGTTCCGATGGTCACAATACAAACGATCGACTGAACAGCCAACATTAAAAAGTTAAGTTTGAAATCTTTTGACAACACATATTTGTTTGTCACTGTCATCAAAATAGAAGATATACAGTAAGATACAATAGATATGGGTGGTGAGTTTACCAACGAACCCGCTGAGCTTGCTGCGTAAGACGATTTCTCCATTCCTTTCAACTTCCTTTGTGCTAGATAGATCACTTGTCCGATTAAATAAATCAGTAATAATCCCATTCAACGGAGCGAAAAGTAAACTTTTCTTTATATTTTCTCACTGAGACTGAGGAACAGGAACAGCAAAACACCAGCGATAACTGCACTGAGACAATCTCGCAAACCATCACTCGTGTTTTGTGTAACGATTTGTTGCATTCATTCTTTGTCTACTTGCATTGTGCCCCCAATCCCACTGCTCGGATTAGCTATGGGCAGGCGGAGCACACGGTCGTCGGTAATTTTACCCGGCGCAGAGCCTAACGGCTCTCAGGCACCGTCAACAGGGAGATTAATCCGACTACGAAATGTTAGCGCCTTACTGAGGTCCGGTGGTGCGGACTCGGAGCCATAACGCGACTGGTGTATTAAGACTAAATTTAATTATACTATTTTTAATTACTTTTCATAGTCACCTCTATTGTATATGCTGATGTCGACCTCTGCCTTGACATCGATGACGTCGGCTGCATCGATGCATGCGTCCACACTGAGACCTTTTAAAGATCTGTCTCTAAGGCGCTGATTCTGTGCTCTAATCTTTTCGAGCTCCTGGAGATAGTTGTCTTCAACTCCGGTAATGTAGTCCCCAGTGAAAACACCAACTTCAAAGTGAGTGACCTTATCGCTCTTGCAACAGTCAATTAAATCATCAAGCTCCTGGTAGAAGACCTCATCGGCACCAATGACCCTGGCGATTTCCTTTTCATCTCTGTTGAACCCTACTAGAGCCTTGGTATCAGCAAGATCAATACCGTAAATATGATTGAATCTAATTGGTGGGGCGCAAGAGGCAAAGTAGACTTTTTTTGCTCCAGCCTCTCTTGCCATGGCTACAATTTCCTTCGAAGTTGTACCTCTAACAATGGAATCATCAATAAGCAAGACACTGCGGTCCTTGAATTCAGACTCCATCGCATTCAATTTTCTTCTGACAGATGATCTTCTTTCTTGCTGATCTGGCATGATGAAAGTTCTTCCAATATATCTATTTTTGACAAAACCTTCACGATAGGGCAACTTCATAGTAACTGCACACTGGATTGCAGAAGTACGCGAGGTATCAGGAACCGGTATTATAACGTCAATGTCTTTAACGTCTATGGATCGTGTAATTTTCTTTGCTAGTTTCTCTCCCATATCAATTCTTGATCTGTAAACAGACACCCCATCCAATACTGAATCTGGACGAGCAAAGTACACATACTCAAATATATCTGGGGCAAACACATTTGGTTCGACTACTTGACAAAACTCGGGTTCTTGACCAGTTGAAGAATTTTTTGGTATTATTACAACCTCTCCCGGGTTTATATCCCTGAATTTCTTGAACCCATGAGCAACTAAGACTACCGACTCAGATGCTAGCATGTAATCTTTTTTACCATCAGGTTTGACCCTTTCTCCAAATAATAACGGCCTGATACCATTAGGATCACGAAACCCGATTATTCCAAAACCTGCAAGCATAGCGACACATGCATATGCACCTCTGACCATTTCCATGGTACCTTTGATTGCGGCAAAAACATCTTGGTTGTTGACTCTTGACTTATTGAACTCCTCCAACTTCGACGCAAAAATATTTAACAACAATTCTGAATCAGAATCAGTATTGATATGACGGTGAACAACTTCATCCAAATACTTTCTCAAGTCGAGTGAATTCACTAAGTTACCATTGTGACTTAAAGCTATTCCGTAAGGTGAATTGACATAAAAGGGTTGTGCCTCACTACCTGCTGAAGACCCAGCAGTTGGGTAGCGCAAGTGGGTGATACCCATATTACCAACTAAGTTCATCATTCTTCCTTGAGTAAACACATCCCTTGCCATTCCATTACCTTTACATTGATAAAACCTTCCTTTAGATCCACATGTTACCATACCAGCTGCATCCTGGCCACGATGCTGGAGATACATCGCACCTTCAAACAACTCAGGAGCTGCATTTTTAGTTGGATCATCTAGTACTACTCCTAGTATTCCACACATGTAGCGACAAAATTTAATAGAATTTTATACTTTCCCGGTTAAAGATTTGCGTGAGAACAAATTTTAATCTTCCAAATGATTAATTTAATAACAAAAACCTGGAAGCTGTAAATAAGTTACGATTCACTTTTCAAAATCAAAGCGAGGACTATTACAATTTTATCTCCTTTGAAATTTATTACTTTCTGTTACTTTAAAAATTTTCAACTGGTAAAAGATGAGATACCAGATATTCTCCTGTATATAACTGAAAACTCATTTTTTATCAAATATAAACGTTTGAATCTACATCAGTATGTGAAAAAAAAAAAAAAAAAATTAAATTGAATAAAATTAAGTATTGGCTGTACGTAATGGAAAGTTTTATAAGCTTCTAGTAAACAACCAGGTAATAATGGTAAAGATAAAATCTTTTGAAGTTAGCACGCCGTATTAATTTCAAATGATGAACAGAAGTTAATAAAAATCTATAATATAAGAACCAGAGAAGACCCTAACAAGGGGATTCCATCATGAACATTTTATTTTAGCCGCCTTGACTTCGTAAATCGTAAGTGTCCGAGAGCGATCCCCAAGACAATAAAAGAGGCATCTATTACTGGAAATCACAAACCTGATTGAAAACCTTAAGCTTCAATAGAATAACAGTTTTCTTTTTTTCTTTTTCTTCTTTTTTTTTTCTTCTTTTTTGATATAATATTTGAAGACTCCTTATATAGGATCTTAGTTAAAACAAGTATAAAAACAAAATGGTCTCAATATCATAATTTATGAAAGTTCACTGGTATGGTTGTGGCTGCTGATATTGGCCATTGAACGATTGCGGATATCCATTAAATTGCGGTGGGTATTGTTGTTGGAATTGCGGCGGGTAGCCGTTGAAGTGAGGTGGCACTCCTGGAGCCGGTTGCTGCTGAGCTGGTACTTGAGGCAATTGATGAGACGGCGCTTGCGAAGTTACTTGTTGTTGACTTGGTTGCGAGCTCACTTCAGGTTGGCCCTTATAGTGATAACCTTTTTTGTGAATAGTCTCATTTCCTTTGGGTAACTCGTCAATTCTGAAGGGTCTAGGCACTGCATCTTCATTTTCCGCAACATACAATGACTTGTCTATAGTGGCAGGAATGGGCTTGATCTCGGTACCCAATTCTTGTTCAATCTTATACAAAGAATAACGATCATTCCAGCTCATCAAATTAATAGCCAAACCCAAATGCCCAAACCTACCAGAACGACCAATTCTATGTAAATATGTTTCGGCTGTCTTGGGAAAGTCAAAATTAATGACGACGTTCACGGCTTGTATATCAATACCTCTAGTCAACAAATCAGAACAAACCAAATTACGCACTTTACCTTGTCTAAATTCATGAAAGACTTTGTTTCTTGCTTGCTGAGGCATTTTAGCATGGGAGTAATAACAAGAGTATCCTAATTCAGTGATCTTTTTTGCTAGCAATTCTACTCTATTAGTAGAATTACAAAATATTATAGATTGGTTAATTTGCAATTTGCTGAACAAGGTATTCAAGCAGTGTAACTTTTGTTTCTCTTCCACAAAGGCATAAAATTGAGAGATACCTCTAAGGGTAAGCTCATCCATCAAGTTAATTTCATACGGCTTAGTTAAATGCTTATCCATAAAAGCTTTCACTGCTAAAGGAAAAGTTGCTGAAAACAATAAAGATTGTCTATTCTTAGGAAAGAAAACTAAAATCTGTTCAATAATACTCTTGAATTCCCTTGACAACATCTTATCAGCTTCATCCATGACAAACATTGGGCATTCTGACAAATCTGCAACTTTTCTAGAAGCTAAATCTAAGATTCTTCCAGGAGTGCCAACTAATACGTGTACAGGTTCGTTCAACCTCATGATATCATCTCTCAAAGATGTCCCACCAGTGGTAACCATGCACTGAATACCTAAGTGCTTTCCTAAAGTCCTAACAACTTGGGAAGTTTGTAACGCCAACTCTCTTGTTGGAACCAAGATAAGAGCCTGAATTTTATTGATCTTAGGTTTAATTTGTTGTAAAGATGGAATGACGAAAGAAGCAGTCTTACCTGTTCCATTTTTTGCTCTTGCTAAGATATCTCTTCCAGTTAAAGCCATTGGAATTGATTCTTCTTGAATGGGAGAAGGTTTTTCAAATCCAGCCTCAAATATGCCCATAAGCAACTCTCTCTTTAAGTTGAAATCTTCAAAGGATTTTCCCTTTGTCTTCAAAACATCTTCTGTTTGGGGTCTGGTATCCTTTTTAGGAAGGTTCAACTCTTCTTTCCAATTACTGATAAATGTTAGTAGCAAATTCAACCTAACCTCAAGCCAAAATATAAGTTTGTACATACATGTCAGACATTACAGTTCTCTAATTAGTCTTTCGTTTTTCTCTACTATTTCTTTAAAACGCTTGTTTTACAAAATGCATCTAACAATTAAATTTCAAAATAATGCGTTCTGAAATACTTTCACCTTTATGTCTTTTGCTATATATTTGAGTTCTTACGTTAGTTAAGTTATCGATATCGAAAGTAGCTTTACGACTTTCGAAAAAATTTCGTGCGTTCGGTAACATACACGCCCCAAGCCCCAATTACATTAGCTCTAAGATTCAGAAGAGAGAACAGAAGATCAGACATTTAGAGAAATATGAAAAAGAACAGAAAGGAATAGAATGAAGCTGGGAAAGAGAAATCAATAGAAAGTGGCGAAAAGTGATCAATATAGTCAGCTAAATAACAATTTCACTCAGATCGAACACTATAACTCTTGATTCAGTTCTTATCTTTAGTTTTAAATTTTCAATCTCTTACCTGACGATAAGAAAAAGATGGTGCTAGACTCAGGTGATACATTTATCAAAGAGTGGTCAGCATTTCATCTGTAGATATGAAGTATCCCTGCTTATTTCGCTGTGACATAGAGAAAATAAGTAGTCCCAGTTGTTTGATCCAAATTCAAGGGCATATGAACTAATCGAGTGTAGTATTTAGTTCAAGTAAAAAGAATCAAATCAAATATACAATCTCGGGTTGTAGCTTAAAGAATCAATTGAATTCTTGATTGATATTTAGAGGTTAAAATAATATAAATTGGGTTCTGCACTTAGAGGCTCATCAAATCCTACACATCAGATTGGCTTTTTTTTTTTTAAGATTTTGCTGCAGACCTACAATACACCTAATTCAGAGACACAATCTCGAAGGAAATGAAGTTATCCGCCGAGGGAATCAATGAAATCCAAAAAGATGCCACGAGAATAAGAAATATTTGTATTTTGGCTCATGTGGATCATGGTAAAACTTCTTTGAGTGACTCTCTTCTTGCCACCAATGGAATTATATCTCAGAGAATGGCAGGCAAGGTCAGATATTTGGATTCAAGAGAAGATGAGCAAACTCGTGGAATTACTATGGAGGCATCTGCCATATCATTGTACTTTAAAGTATTGAGGAGGCAAAAAGAATCTGAAGATACCGAAACTAAAGAGTATTTAGTTAACTTAATTGATTCGCCAGGTCACATCGACTTCTCATCTGAAGTTTCCACTGCTTCTAGGCTTTGTGATGGTGCGGTGGTTTTGGTAGATGTTGTCGAAGGAGTATGTTCGCAAACCGTTAACGTTTTAAGGCAGTGTTGGGTTGATAAACTAAAGCCCCTCTTGGTTCTCAACAAGATTGATAGATTAATAACAGAGTGGAAATTGACTCCAGCAGAGGCATATGAACATTTAAGAAGGATAATAGAGCAAGTCAATTCTGTTATTGGCTTATTTTATTCTGGAGAAAGAATGGAAGATGATATGATATGGAGAGAGAAAGGAGAGCTCGACGAGTTTGTAGAAAAGGATGACGAGGACATTTATTTTAATCCTGAAAAGAATAACGTGATATTTGCTTCTGCAGTTGATGGCTGGGCATTTTCTGTAAACACATTTGCCAGGATATACCTGACTAAGTTAGGTTTTTCCCAAACTGTGTTATCTAAAACTTTATGGGGAGACTTCTATCTAGATATGAAAAACAAAAAGATAATTCCTGGGAACAAACTCAAAGCTGGAAGCTCTCTGAAGCATCTTTTTGTCACTCTCATTTTAGAGCAAATATGGTCCGTGTATCAATATTGTATATTGGAAAGGGATCAAACGAAGTTGGAAAAGATTATAACTAAGTTGGGATCTAAGGTGAGCTCAAGAGACTTAAGGTCAAAAGATCACAAAAATCTTTTGAACTCGATTATGTCTCAGTGGATTCCATTGAGCCATGCAGTTCTAGGGGCAGTCATCGATTATCTTCCTGATCCGAGGGCTGCGCAGCTGGAGAGAATAGATAAAATTTTAGATCAATGTTATTTTGATCTTATAGAGGATAAGGAAAAAGAGACACTTTTGAATTCTTCATTAATTGATTCTCTAAGATACTGTAAATCGGCGAGTCCGGATTTAAATACCGTTGCGTATGTTTCTAAACTAATCTCAATACCTGCTGACGAGCTACCAAAAGATGCAGGTAAAGGAAGTGTACTAACTCAGGAGGAATTAATAGAAAGAGGAAAAATCGCTAGAGAATTGGCTAGAAAAGCGTCTCAAATCACGGCTGACTCATTAAATTCAAATGATGAATTAGCAAATCCTCCTTCTAGTAGCAATCCCTTTCAATTTGAATATGAGGAGGACTTTGAGGATGATGATGATGATGATGACGATAAAGAGAATGTGGATGACACAAATAATGAGGTTTTGGTTGCATTCACTAGGGTTTATTCAGGATCCTTATCGCGTGGGCAAAAAATTACAGTCGTAGGCCCAAAATACAATTCATCATTACCCAAAGATGACCCTACTAACGAGCAGCAAGTTTTCCATGATATTGAAATTCAAGATTTGTTTGTTATTATGGGAAGGGATCTTTTGAGAGTAGATTATGTTCCAGCAGGAAATATAATAGGTGTTGTTGGGTTAGAAAAAGTTGTGCTTAAGAATGCGACGTTATATTCTGAAAGGGATGTTGAAATGCCCTACATAAATTTTTCCTCGGCTTCTACGTTAATCCATAACAAACCTATCATGAAGATTGCTATTGAACCTAATAACCCAATTAAATTAAGTAAATTGGAAAAAGGTCTCGACTTGCTTGCAAGAGCTGATCCAGTTTTTGAGTGGTATGTCGATGATGAATCGGGGGAGTTGATTGTATGTGTCGCAGGAGAGCTCCATTTAGAAAGATGCCTTAAGGATTTACAAGAAAGATTTGCTAAAGGCTGTGACGTGGTTGTTAAAGAACCCGTTATCCCATTCAGAGAAGGTATCGCAAATGATAAGGTTGAAAATAGTAGCATTGCTAATCTGGATCCATTACATGAAGGAATTGATGTGGATATAGATGTAGTACCTTTACCAGAAGAAGTTGTTCGGTTCCTAATTGATAATGAGAGCACTATTTCCTCCATAGCAGATTCTAGACGAGAGCTGCCATCTGAATTGGTGTCTTTAAAGGAAAGTTTAGTAAGAGTATTGAAGGCCAGCGAATTTAAGTTCAACTTTAAGGATCTGGAGCATCTTGTCAATAAGATTATAGCTTTTGGACCAAAGAGATATGGACCAAATATTTTTGTTGAAAGCGATGATCTTAATCTCTTTAAATGCATCTTTGATGATAAAAAGCATGAGAGAAAATTTGAATACGAAACAAGCATAATAAATGGCTTCCAGCTTGCAACAAACGAGGGGCCCTTAGCATCTGAACCTCTTCAGGGAGTATTGGTGATATTAAAGTCCTGTGAAACATCAGATAGTAATGCAATCGACAAGTCAAATAATTTTTCAGGTCGATTGATGACTTATACTCGGGACCTCATACACAAAGTTTTCCTAAGAAAATCTCCTCGTTTCTTGTTGGCAATGTACACTTGTGAAATTCAAGCCTCCTCAGAGGTTTTGGGTAAAGTTTATGCCGTTGTACAAAGAAGAGGTGGCTCCATTATTTCAGAAGAAATGAAAGAAGGAACTCCTTTCTTTACGGTAGAAGCTAGGATCCCTGTTGTTGAGGCATTTGGATTTTCGGAGGATATTAGGAAGAAGACTTCAGGAGCAGCTTCGCCGCAATTGATCTTCGACGGTTTTGATGTATTAAATATTGATCCATTTTGGGTTCCTCATACTGAAGAAGAACTTGAAGAGTTGGGAGAATTTGCCGAGCGTGAAAATATTGCACGCCGCTATATGAATACCATAAGGAGACGTAAAGGGTTGTTCGTGGACGAGAAAATTATCAGTAACGCTGAGAAGCAAAGGACATTGAAGAAAGATTAGTAACTATTATTTAGATTTTTATCTCATCAATATTTACTTTTGTGTAATATAAATATATCAATAATTTTGATGCTTCATATCAATAGTTAAAATCTCCAGTAGATAGTAAGAATTAATGGTCTAAAACAAAGAACTTTTCATTTAGTGTGTTTTTGAGAATCCTGTATCAGCAGTCTTGATGGATCACTAGATCCTATAAATACCATGACCACACCGATTCCATTGGACAAAACTTCATCGGACTTACCCAAAAGACTCATCAGTAAGGTTTCAAAGAATTATGAGAGGTGGCTGCAGCATATTAACGATCAGTTTGAACGTGACGAAAGAACTAAAGGTTCTAGAGACAAAAATTTGACCCAAGGAAAGATATCGGAACCCATATTTGATTACAGCTTGCTCGAAGAATTAGAGAAAGCGTCTAATGAGTTCAGCAATAAACTTGACTTGTTAAAAAAATTAGATCCAGAAAAGGTACTGCCTTCTAATTCATCTAAGAATTTGGCTCCAGATAAGACGAATATAGTGAGTCTGAAACATAAAAAAGCTCATCATTTTTCGGACAAAACGTTGAATCACTTTGAGATTGAAATTCTACGCGACAAGATTTATGACATGATTAAATCTGAAAACTTGGGAGATAATCCGGTACAGCGCTACTCAACAGAAGATGGTTTTTCGTTGTATGGAACCAAAGACGAAGAAGGTTTGTATCACGAAAACGCCAATTCATGTTCTGATAATGACAATGATGATAATGAAGTGGAGCCTCATTTAGGCGATAGATGCCCCATATTTCCAAACTCGCAGCATCACATTGAATTAGAACTCAGTTCCTGTGCTTGCTGTGACCATTCTGATTCTGATCATGGAAGTGCTCATTATGGAGACGATAATGATGCCATAGAAGGAAATGGGCCATCCTGCGATTTCACATTCGAGTATGATCATAAAGGTAACCTAATTTCCTCATATGACAACGTGGAAAAGAACCTTCGCTTGTTAAATATAGCCTCGAATAATGAAAAGAGTGCCAAAGCCGAACACTCGACACCTGTTCAAATGAGGAAACCCATAGATCAAGGCTTACGGAGAAGCGATAGGAAGAATAAAAATAAGAAGAAAGACAAGATAGAATCTAAGTCTTATTCAGGTTTGTTTCAACCATGTTGTTTGTTCTGCGAATACGAAGCCATTTTTGGAAGCAAACCTCGTCAGTTGATCAAGATTTACGATGCAAAGATCAAGAAGGAACAAAAGAGAAGAAATGAGTTCAAAATGAAGCTTGATCATTCTAAACGGAAAGCACTTGAACGACAAAGGCGTTTGAAAGAACTAGATGAGCACCATCTGCATCCTAACTGACATGACCCTTAACTACTGAAGGTGTTCTCATAATTAATAACAATATAGCAGAAATAGACTTGAGAAGTTTTCTATTGGGAAGCTTTTCTTGTATAAGTAAACTACCATGATTCGTAGAATTCAAGGTATATTCTCTTCGGTCACATGTAATCCTCAAAAAATTCGGCATTTATGTTTCACGAAAACAGCTTGGAAAACAAAGAAAACTGGTGGGCAGCAATTAAATCATAATGAACGAGAATTAAGCCTAATTCGATAAGTCGCTACTGAAAATTAGGTGTAAGAGTATATAAGCCTTAAATGTTTAATAGAAGTGCAACTACCACCCCAGGGCCATCAAAGGGTAAGCATGAGCTTTCGAACGGTTCTTTTACGTGGGTAAAAGACTGGTATTCCCCAGATTCAAATGAGAGTACCAACGAATCAATCCCTTCGACTGTCAAGCTTAAAGGATGGTTGAAAGTAAATCGAGAAGAAAAGTCTACGAATTCCGTGAGAATCAACAACGATGATACCTTGAATTTGCTGGACTGGAAATACTATACTGAAGTGCCTACGGAGGAAAATGAGGTGAAAGTAGAAGAAACAGATAAAAATGAAGCTGGTGATTCCTCAAAAAGCGAATTGGTCAATGCTATCTCTATGAATAAAGAAGAGGGACAAATATCTGGTCTAGGGGGTAGTACATGAAATGCCGATTTATGTGTTCTTCATTAATGTTACATGCTATGTTATATTAATATTGTATTAAATTAAATTGACAAAAGCAATCGCTTCTCTTGCAGATGTTGTAGCTTTCATCAATTCATGGCTTTTATTTTGGTCCCAAACCTCACCAACAAGGAAATTTTGGTCTTCAGTATTTTTTTCTGAAGACTGTAAATTTCTTTTAATGTGTTTTAGCCTATACATTTCTTTGGGATTCCCCAGCGACGCAAATATCATTAGTAAAGTATTTTTAGGTAATGATGAACTTATCTTGATTAGTCTCAGATTTAAGTTTTCAAATAATTTGGTTTTGTCTACTTCTTCTTCGAATAAAAGTCCATCATAATTGCTCGGTATTCTGGACCACCCGTAATTAAATTCCAATTCCCTCAATCTCATCATTACTATCTCGGAAGACTTGATCTCTTTCGCGAGTATATCTGTCGCCTGATCGTCATTAGTTACATTAACTTTTTTCAAGTATTCTGAGTTCGAAGATTCATCTTTAGTACAGTATTCAAGCAATGTGGCATTTACTACTCGTTCTGAAGATGTATCAGCATTTAATTTGCTAAACAACGAAACTTCGTTGACAAATTTTCCAAATAGCTTGCCCCTTTCAAGTTTGAGCTTCACTAAATCGAGGCAAGCTCTAGCATCTTCTACTGAAGAATGGCCATCTCCCAGAGCTTCACCCTGTTGGATTAGTCTATTAAGATATTTTTCTGCTAGCCATCTTAAAGACGGTTTCAGAGGTGGACCTCTTGGGTGTTCATACAAAACAGCAGTGTCTATTACGTTCAAGTGTATAATTTTTAAAGCATTTAAATCAGAATTCAAGGAGTGACCAATTAAAATATCATTACTCGCTACCGAGTCTAAAATTTTATTCCTAACATCATGAAAAGACGTGGTAGCACCTTTCAATATGTCTTCAGTTATCCCAGAGTACTTTGTTTTATAGTCGATTATTTCCTCAGAAGGCTGGACCAAATCATCAAAAACTACACCATTCTCATCTAGTAAAGAAACTCTAGTAACCACATCTCCATTTGAGGAAAGACAAAATTCACAATCTAAAGCAAATGTTTTCATCAGGCGATCAATATCTTTTGTGGTTAGCCATTTATCAGAATCATGAATATCATGAGGGGGGTAATTATATTCTTCCATTTGCTCTCTGGATAGTAAGATATCTGAAATCTCAATATCTTGCTTAATCAGTTTCAAACGTGCTCTCTCTTTTTTGCTAAGTGGGACATTCGTTAGAGCATTAAAAGCAGAATAGAGTGAATCTTTACTTCCAGGGCTTTGCATGGGAATAATTTCACCGAAAATATTGTAAAAAAATGACAACTGTTCATTCCTACAAAAACTTTTCATGGATACGGATCTCAAGTCTTTATTGGATGAACTGTCACTAGAAAAATCTTCAAAACGCAATCCTGGGATACTGCAATAGACGATTTTCTTAATTTCATGTGGTGATTCTAAATTTGCCCATTTAGGTGGGTTCTTTCCCAGAAAAATATAGCTGATGAGTCCTCTGAAATCAGGAATTGTTATTTTCTTCTGGTTTATTTGATCATCTATTATAGAAAAAGAAGGCTCTTTTGATACTTTTATTTTTTTCCGCATTTCCTATTTTTTCGAATAGCAAAGCCATTAGTTATATCCGTACATGAGTCTTTTATAATGCAATATGTAGATCATGAATAAGAAGATAAGCTTTGACAAATTCACAGAGTTTTTCACTTGGTTTATATGCAGGTCGATAATGCAATTATTGTAGACTACCAATACTATATAGATCAGTTCTTCTGAGCTGCTTCCAAAATCATTTCAAACGTAATATCACCCAGGGGTACTGTAGCTTCAGATGCTTTAGTCTCGGACTCACCGATGAAGGTAAGAAGATCATTATAATCATCTGTGTAATTCAAAAAGGCAGAATATATATCATCGAGTTTTTTAAAGTCGTCTTCGGAACTTAAGATCTGTCTCTTACCCGAATATAAGGCTGATTTTGCTACAAGCATTATCTTCTTCCACGAATCCCAGCCTTCTGGGATATATATATCATACTTTGAACCCGCATTCGAATCTGAAGAGGAATTATCGTAGATCAGTTTGGGTTCGGTGCCTTGTTCAATTAATTCCATTGGTTCGTTTACAATCAAGTCAATTTTGGAAGAAGCTATCATTTTTCCCTTATGCTTTAATGTAAAAAATCTGAGATATTGCTGAACTGCGATACTATTGTCGGACAAGACATCTGGCTTTAAAAGAGCCGAATCAAGTATGACGTATAATTTAAACGGTTGAATAGTATCAAACTCGTGGGGCAATTCACTGACTATCACTTCAGATTCTGCCTCTTCATTTTGTATTGGGTGATTTGAAGGCTTTATATGATCTATCTGATGCTTCTGCCCATTGACCTCTTCTCCAATCTTTCGAAGAAAAGATAATACTTTAAAGAATTCTTTAAAGTTTTTGAAAATAACGATAGCGTGTATAATATTCTTACTTTGTTCAATCACTTGTTTCGTATACTCGCCAAAGAGTTCCAAATTACTTGCTACGTAAATGTTGCACTTATCAGTGGCGGAAAATTTGATTGCCAGTTCAGACGAAGCTTCAAATACTATTACTGTCTCCTTATCTAGCCTCTCTATATCAAATATTCTGGGTTTCATTTATATAATATTACTGAACATATTATTCTAGAGCCATCAATATAAATTAATATTTTGTGTTATTTTGGTTACATATGAGATTCTATGTTCGGTTGATATTACGCTCATACCATTTACTTCACCCAATATGAGCAAAAAAGATAATGATAGCAGAGAAGAAGAGGATAGAGAGGATAAAGTATACAATCAATATGCTAAAAATTCTGATATCCCTGATGAGCGGGTTATAGAATCCATTTTTGAAGAAAGAAAAACTGAACATGCTGATGATGCTATTGACTACGAAGATATTGATGAATTAGCGGATGAAAGCGACGACAGTGCTGGGGCAATCAATCAAAATGTGGGAAGAGATAGTGACTTTGAAGAAATGTTTGGCGAGGTTGATAATGATTTAAGTAATTTAGGGACAGGTATGGATGATGATAATCACATAACCCTAAATGAATTAGGCAGTAGTCATGGTCTAGTCGACGACGATGGCCTCAACAGCTTGGATATGGGAGAAATGTTTCACGATGAGTATAGTCATTTTTCTAATGGGAAGAGAGCTAAAGTGCTTTCTGAAGGAGAAAGAGAGCAGAAGAGACAAAAACTTAAAGCCCTCGTTGAAAAGATGGAAGAGAAGAAAAAAAATAGAACCATTGCATATTACTATCCAGATTTTTCGGTCAATAAGCCTTTTAACTTTCATTTACATCTACTTCCAGCTCCCAAGTATTATAAACCAATACCACCTCCAATATCTTTAAAAGATAATATTAAACCTTTAATTCCAACTAAGATAAGTTTAGAAGTTGACCTTGACGAACGAAAGCTTTTTAGATCTAAAAAGGCACTTGTAAATAAGCCAATTTTTGCCCCAGAGTCAAGATTGAACAGAATTATTGATATCTCCCCACTGGCAGTATCATTTATAGAGGGACTTGAAAGCAATGCGGATCATTTAAAGCCGCTTACTAAACCCATTGACTTTATTGAGAGGGATGCTGCTAGTGACAATATATTCTCTGACTTTTCAAAAGATTTAATACTATCGACGGCTGACTGGGATGATGACCAAATCATAAATGCCGGAGACGAAAGCTTCCCTCAAAAGAAAGTTGACGTAGAGGTAAGCAAATTGGATGATGATTATGAAGAGGATGAGGGTATATTCAATGGAAACATAAATGAGAAAAATTTCAGCTTAGATATGAACGATCCGAGCTTAATATTTATACCTGAAAAGAGGAGCAACAAATCTAAGGCTTTAATCCCAACTACGGATAAGCTTTTGGAACAAAAGTTTAATATTTCTAATGATTCTTACTACGAAATTTTGAAAACTAATTACAACACCAAGGTAAGAAGCCAACTTAGTAATTTAAATATAGAGCACTCTATTCCGGCTCTTCGGTTGCAAGCTCCATATTATAAGGTCAAATTGAATAAAACCGAATCGAGAGCTTTCCATAGACCGAATTTCGTCGTCAGACCTGGAACTCTAATGAGCTTCTCAAAGGTAAAGCTTCGTAAAAAGAAGAATGATCGTGGAAAGTCTCCACAAGAAACTTTCAGGAAGACGTCTGACCTATCTTTCGCGGATTCGGGTCCTATTGTAGGGATGGAATACTGTGAGGAATATCCTCAAATTTTGTCTAATTTTGGAATGTGCTCTAAATTAATCAATTACTATAGAAAGGAAAAAGAAGATGATTCTTCTAGACCAAAAGCTCAGCTCGGAGAAACTCATGTATTGGGCTTGCAGGACAGATCTCCATTTTGGAATTTTGGTGAGGTTGCTCCAGGTGACTTTATCCCTACCTTATACAACAACATGATAAGATCCCCTGTCTTCAAACATGATGTAAAAGAAACTGATTTTTTATTGATTCGGTCGCAAGGAGCGGGAAGTCACCAGCGCTACTTTCTTAGAAACATTAATCACATATTTGCGGTGGGAGATTTGTTTCCTGCTGTAGAAGTGCCGGCACCTCATTCAAGAAAAGTTACCAATACTTCAAAAAATAGGTTAAAAATGGTTGTTTTCAGAGCTATGAATAATAATAAAGAATCTAGGATTTCAGTTAAAGATATCTCACATCATTTTCCCGATCAGAATGACATGCAAAATCGTCAGAGATTAAAAGAATTTATGGAATATCAACGTCAAGGTGATGACCAGGGATATTGGAAAATTAAAAATACAGACATAGTTCCACTGGAGGACGATATTAGGAACATGATCACTCCTGAAGACGTTTGCATTTTGGACAGCATGCAATATGGACAGCAATGTCTTGAAGATACGAACATAGTTTTCGGTGATAACCCTGTAGACGATGTTATGAAAAAAGAAAAGAAAGCCAAGAAAGAAGAAAGTCAAGATTTAGAGGATACGGACAAAGAAAATGAAAAAGAAGTGGATAAGGAAAAAGAGAAAACAAAGGAGAAAGAAAAGCAGAAGCGATCAAGAGATACAGAAGTTACGGACATGGATATTGAGGAGGAAATTGCGCCATGGAACATGACACGTAATTTTATTACTGCAAATCAATCCAAGGCAATGCTACAGCTCAATGGTGAAGGTGATCCCAGTGGAATTGGCTTGGGATATTCATTTTTGCGTGCAACGCAAAAGAACAATTTCAAGCCATTGTTCCCTCCACCGAAGGAGCATGTGCCTAAAAACAGCACTGCCGCCTATCAACAGAAATTATATGATGCAGAAATAAAAAGGATTTGGTATTCTCAGAGAAGATCTTTGGTTGATCACGGCCCAGATTTCGATCTCAATGCTATTTATGAAGAATATAAGCCCATGAATCAGTATAAGTTTATGAAAGAAAAACTTAAGGAAGAAAGCAAGAATGACTCACCAAGAGTCTTAAGAATCAGCCGAAGATTTCGGGATGAAAATAATGTTCTTCAAAGACGCGTTGAAACAATAAGTGATCCTAGATTAATCAAAGCATATCTCAAACGTAAGAAGCAAATTGAAGATGATTTGATCAGAAATGCGGAAGTTGATGACATAATCCCCACAGATGACAAAGAATTGAATAAGATTCGCCGTAAAGCTTTGGAAGAAAAGTTGGCTAGCTTAGAAAAGAGAGCCAAGCAAAATAGAGGTCGGAAACCTTCAAAGGATGTTTTACATGCGGCTACTGCTGCCGGAGGTGTCGTAATTGATGCTAACACGGTAATGCTACCTGACGGATCTTATGCATTCGGTGGGAAAGGAATTGGTAAAGGAAAGAGTAAAACGAGAAGATGTGCTTCATGTGGCGCTTTTGGTCATATTAGAACAAAGAAAACATGTCCACTTTATTATCAAACAAACGGAGGTACAATTCCTGTGAGTAAGTTGGATAATACTATACCTATCCCTGAACTGATTACACTGAACTCGGGGTCGCCGGTTTCACGCCAATCTCCCACTGAATTTAGTAAGCAACCATCATCTGATGGGCTGCATACTTGATTGTGTTCGATATAAGTAACGAGACTTGGTATGTATATATAATAGACTATATATTGGTTTTCTACTCACCAATTAACTAGATGAATAGCTATATATATTCTATCAACTGTTATATCAATTGCGGTATCAATTGTCATCATTCATCATTAAATAATTGTGCTTTCTACATACATGAATAATATGTGAATTTTTCTTATTGCTCGCTCTAATACATTCTCACTCCTTCTCCAGCAGGAAGAATGGGTAAAAACTGACCAATTATTAGCATCGGTAGATCAAACAAATCCCTTTTTACAGTCCATACTGATGAGAATTCAATAAAGTCATTTTGATCATCATCGCTGATAGGCGAGCACGTCATCATAGCCCTTTCTGAATTTTTCATAAGTTTACATCTAGTAATTATTCGCAGATGAAGGTTACCAACCGCAACTGACTTGAATAGCTCAAAATATCTGACAATGGATTCGTCATCATACATTAGCTCTATAATGTAAGTTCTTTTCGATAGTATACTACTAAGGCTAAAGCCAAGTAAGCTTAGTAGGTCATCGGATATCGAAACAATTTCGCCTGTCCTTCTCCAAATAATAGTGGGTGAAGAATTGAGTTGCAGTAATCTTTCGTAGTCAAGTAATGACCTTTGGAAGGACATTTCAAGGAACTGTAAATCAAAAGGTTTTAATAACGACTTATGAGCAGAAATGAATGTAGGTCGGTAGCTTGCAATTAGCTTAAGTATAACTAAAAAGTTTCTTCGCTTACTCTGTCTATCTTCATCAGATAAGTGTTTTCCCAGGAATCTTTTTTTCAAAAAAGTGGTTAGCAGATGATATGATTGGGGGTAATCGAAGTTTATAATATTATTCGAATAAATATCTTGAACGGATTGATATAAATGATGACTGATTAAAGGTGAAATATACTCAGTGCTATTGATATCCATTGCTTTGTCTATAATTGGATTTTTCCCCGCAACTCCGTTTGAATGTTCATTGAATCCAAGGGATATAAAAGGTCTTGAATCTTTCATAGCTTTGCTCTTCGAGGAGTCTTGCGTCTTCATATTAGTGCTGAAGAATGTAGAAGATGGAGACACTGTGACCCCCACATTGTCAGAGTTACTTGTATTAGACGGAGATGGTGATGAAGGTTTTGAATGTAGAATTATGTCACCTAACTTCAAATATTCCTGACTTAAATAATTAGAATTAAACATATCGCCAAGTTCGTCGCTCATATTGATGTGACTATCATTGTTTTGAGACGTGGGATCTAAATACAAGATCTTATTCAATACTTGATCTGTCGTCTTCATCATGGGGACTTGTGGTGTAAGAAAATGATCATTTCTATTGCTTTTAATGTTAGTTACCTGAGTGTTGCTGTTTCCATTACCTGAATGTGCTGAGCTTTTGACCAGCGATTCTAGCTCGGATACATTTTCTTTGGATCCAAGCTCAATATTTGGCTTAATCTCTTTTTTTATCTTCAAGTACTTGGCCCTCTTTCTTGTCACGTCCTGGCACTGATCCCCGATATTTCTCTTCAAACAGTTCTGACATGGTCGTTCATTTGAACATTGAAGATGCTTGGAGTGACAAAACGTGCAGGCTCTTTGTGCTGGCTTTCGATTCTTCTTCTCAAGAGGGTTAAGTTTCTTGGTCATATTGAATCCTTCTTCGTCTGCCCCTCGGGGTTGCTACGAGCACTATTTGTGTGTCAGTTTTGTCTTAAACTCTTCAAAAAAAATCTGGGGTATCCTGATCAAGTGACCACTCTCCCTTGAATCCCCGGGACTCTTCGGCGGTTACCCCACTAGAGACCAAAGAGAACTATGCAGTCTTTTACTGCACGTACACCATATGCGGCAGAAATGAGACACACTAAGTTCACAATACACGTGAGAAAGTTGGTCGCCGAAAATTAGTCGCCTGACAGAGAGCACTTTCTAAGTGAAATTGTCCTGTTCATTGTTGTATGCTCGTGCGGAGTTAAATTAAGTAAGTCATAAGTACGGCTATTTTTGGTCCCCGAATAACGTCTTTAGCCTCTTGCATAATGTGAGAAGGTGGCAAGATATCGTTCTCTAGATAACGTTAAATCAGATTTTTTGTATCTACCGCCCTTGAAACAAGGCTTTTTGTTCCACTTTCTTCTTTGGCGGAAAATTCCCAATGTAAGCTCATGTAGTGAAATTCCTGCAGTCTCTTTTTATTCTGCGGTCGAGACGGACGGATGACATTTTGCATCTAGTTCCCGGTATTTTGATCAGCAGAAACTTTAGGTAGAGAAAGGACAACAAGAAAGAGAAAAAAAAAACCAAGAAGCACTACAGGGAAGGTGGTTAGACAGAAGGTTGAGAAAGCTGTCTAATTAGATAAATATGCTGTCTGTTATATATCGCGTCAAGTTCATTGTAAAGCCAATCTTTTTTATATACCATTTGTTGTATAGGATATTTTGGTCTGGATTGAATGGACGTAATATATTTCAGTTGGTCTTAAACTTTTCCATCAACTTTTCACCAGTATTCATATGGCTAATGATATTTAAGAATGCCGGATTGATTCCTAAAAGCATCAGGCCATCTATTCATGTTGAAGCTGCAATGAAGCTCGACGAGTTTATTTTTAACTTCAGGGATGTTCCCTTTGGTTCCGCCATTTCCTTCCTTATATTGTTGATGGTCTCCTACCTATTTTACAAGTTGATTTATTCCAAGAAGTGCCTGACATCTTATTACTATCAAAAAGAGATTTACGCTTTGAATAATAGACTGCCCCCCTCATCTTCTGAATCGAGTATTAGCACAATTTTAGACTTAGAGGAAAACTCGGAATATGAACTTTCTAATCTTCAAGAATTCGATTCTGGCTACTTATCACCTGCTCCTGGTGACTTTCAAGAAGATAGGCATATAGGGGATTTAGAATATTTTGCCACTTCGTCATACAATTCCATATCATCAAGTGCATCTTTAATTAGCAAAAAAATTTTACATCATATGAAACCAGGAAAGTCTTATAGGCCATATAATTGTTGGTATCTTGCGCCTCCGTTATTATTGGCGTTTAGTTGGCTTCTTCTCAATATTGCATATGTGTTAAAAGATAATATTAACTCAAAAAAAGACATCTTAGCATGGTTTTCCTATGTTATATGCCACTTTTTTGTCCCCCTTTTCACAGCCATTTGGCTCTATGTTTTCCACGCTCCAGGAGCATTGAAATTATTCTCATTTGGTCTCGGAATGCAAAACATCGCAGGGGTTTTGACCCACTTACTCTTTCCCACAGCGCCGCCCTGGTATATACATTTGGATGACAAAAACAAAACGGCTTCATATGACTTTCCTGGTTATGCCGCTGGATTAACTAGAGTCGATATGGCAATGGGCACTCACATGCATTCAAAGGGTTTCCATATGTCACCAATTGTGTTTGGTGCGGTTCCATCATTACATTCGGCCATGGCCACAATGGTATTTTTCTTCATCAGTTATTATTCACGCTGGAACATCCTCAAGGTCTTAGCATTATGCTTTGTCGTACTTCAGTGGTGGGCTACGATATACCTTGACCATCATTGGAGAGTAGACTTACTCATTGGAATGTTTTATTCGATCATAGCATACACCATTCTCTTCAGATCGAAAAGAGGCTTAAAAAAAGTTGATAGAGACTTTGTAAAAGCTAAACTTCGCTTCGACTTCAAGCGTGGTAGTACGATGGGTATGAGAACCTTCAGGAATACGAAATTGCAAAATTTCTTTGATCCTTTATCGTGAAGGTGATGGTCTATCTGGTACATGATTTTCTTTTACAAGAAAGTTTTGTTTCTAAGTATCATTTCCTAAAAACTGTCGCTGCATATCGAACGTCGTCAATCGCAATCGAGCACAGTACCGTTATTGGCATTGCCCTCACCCGCAAAAACGCTTTTTGACCCATCTCATCTCTTATCGATTCGGTTGTGCATATTGACATTCCTGGATATTATTCCACAGCCACTCCAGTGGTATGTATGGGCATATTGTTAAATGTTGCCTTAGGATATTATTGTTGACGCCCCGTCTTCAGTCGCGCTTGTACGCCTAGGAATATTGTCGGGGACATAGGCTTTGTTAGGATTATAGCCTCGTGAAGATTCGTGCATTATTCTACAAAAGCGCCCTGGCGAAAGCTCGCAAGACCTAATCAAAAAATCCGTAAATATATAGTTTCAACATTCCCGCCTAATTTTTTCCGTATCTTCAACATTCATTATATATCATTTGTTATTGCTGTTTTGCTATCTACACGGCAACATTGCTAACGAAACCGTCGACTGTTGCATCAGTTCCTGAAAAGTTTTCTTTTTCCTTTGTTTATTGCCATTGTTCCTGCATAGATAACAAGGCTTTTCAAATTTCACGAAGACTAGATTGAGCAGGGTCACACTACTTGCTACTTCTGGAGTACCAAGATTTATATAGAATTAAAAACCTAGCAACCCGTTAAAAAAACTGAGAAAAGCCTAATAGAAGACATATAGAGGAGCGAGTATCTTGAGCAGTGGTTTCTTATAGTATGATATTTCCCCGGATATATAATAAGAGATTAAAACATGGTGTACCTCTTGCGCTTACGGCTATCATAATAGTGGTTTCTTTAAACTCATATTTTACTACTAATCTTGACCAGTTTTTTTTGGAGCATGACGGTCTTTGCTTCAACAGAGAGTCCAGCTTCAACCCTAGAGAGACAACATATGCCATATTGTCATACTTGCATTCATTTCTCGATCTGGAGATCATTGATTATTCTCACATAGGAGACTCAAATGGTATATACTTTCATTGGGATGACTGGGTTGATTTGTCCCCTGCGTCGACGATCCTCGAACATTACAGAACGGAATACCCTGATGGGCAATGCGACTCGAATATTGAAAGCTTTACGAATGTAAACAGCTATTACATTGAGTCATATAATAAAAAGGTGTTGAGAGGGATGGCTGACTTGTATTGCAGAAAGGAGATACCAGAAAGGGTGCTTGTTTCCATGGATAACGGTATGGTTGACATACCTGTGATTGACAAAAAGAGATTAGGTCACATGCGCCTTCCTTCAAATGTTAAGAAGGACCAGCTTGTCGATGAGCTTCTGAAGGTGCAAACCTTGTTACCGCAGTCAAAGTTTAATGTGACATCCTATGACACGCTAAAACAAACTAAAGACGTTAACCCTGAAGACTTCATATTTAATCCTGATACAGAAGTTTTGAAGTTGAGGGAAAAAGCAAATAATGGCACAATCAGCAATTCTGACTTGACATACTTGCGCTTTTTAGAATATTCAACTGATTTGGTTGACAGAACTGACACTTACTTCAAATACCCATGGATTATTACGGATCTTATTCAGGGAAAGTCTCATCATTTTGCATATCCTTTTTTCAAAAGGTATGTAAGTAATAGAGAAAGGCAAAGTATTGTACATCATATGGTTCGAGCATGGTTTCAATTCGCTGAAGCCTACAATTATACAAGCTGGATAAACTATGGTTCACTTTTAGGTTGGGCCTACAATGGTGTCAACCTACCATGGGATACTGATGTTGATATTCAAATGCCAATACAGCAATTAGACAAGCTCGGAAGAAAATTCAACAAGACGATCGTGATTGAAAATCCAAGGTATGGTAATAGCAAATATTTTTTGGAAGTTGCTCCTACCTATGTAAAACAAGGAAATGGAAAAAATTTCATTGACGCACGATTTATCGACATCAATTCAGGACTTTATATTGATATATCTGCCTTGTCATATACTCATCATAAGCCACCCAGCAAAGCACTTGAGAACATACCTCCTAAAGAAAGATCAAAAGCTATGGTTGTCCATTGCAAGAACTGGAATTGGCATCCTTACGACGAATTATTTCCAATTAGACACACATACTTTGAGGGCGGGTCCGTCTACATTCCTAACAATGTTTCAAGTATATTATCTAGAAAGTATGGCAAAGGTTCTTATACAAATAAGCTTCATTTCCTAAATCACAATTATCAAAAAGATATCAATCTATGGGTTCCAGATGGTATCTGTGCCGACTCACCACCCATTGATAGGTTCGAAGTAGGAGATCGCAATAGCTTGTCTTTGAAAGGTGCATGCGATAATAGATATTTGCAGGACGAGTATAGTATAACTAGGGAATCTTCAGAAAGACATCTTAAGTTGAATGAAGATATTGATGCAAGCATCTCATATAGTGCAGATGTCCTCGGCGAGTTGCCTTTATTTCGTAAGGATGCCTGGGATTATTACAATGATATTAATGAGAACTTGGTCAAGGATGATTATTGGTATACTAGAGAAGAAATTGTAATTTAGGGTATTTCCAATAAATTAGCATTAATAAACTAGCATGAATTGTACGTTATAATTGTTTATCGATTAATCTATGTAGCTATGGGATACATTTGACATAATAGGGAAGTAAGTGCGACGATTAATTTTCCTCGTATAAATATAAAAATTTCATTCTTCCGTATCGTCTTTCAATTTCCCAACCCATAGACATGACTAGTGAGGTATTGGTCACTGGGGCTAGTGGCTTCATTTCTCAGCATATCGTTAAACTATTAATCGAACGTGGTTATAAAGTTATTGGGACTGTGAGGGATGATAATAAAGGAAAAAATTTAGTAGCAAATGTTGGATCAGACAACTTTTCTTACGAAGTGGTTCCGAATATAATTGAAGAAGGAGCTTTTGACAAAGCATTGTCATCTCATCCAAATGTTAAGTATTTATTACACACTGCCTCTCCTTTTTTTTATGATACCACCGATCCAGAGAAGGATTTAATCATTCCAGCTATAAAGGGCACCCAAAATATACTCAAGGCAGTCAAAGAGTATTGCAAGAATGTTGAGAGAGTTGTTATCACTTCTTCAGATGCAGCAATTTATTCTGCTGATGATGAACAAAACTCTTCCTTGAAGTTCGATGAAGCAAGCTGGAATAAAATATCCTACCAAGATGCTTTGAAAGACCCAATTGCCGCATACTATGGCGCAAAGTCGTTTGCTGAAAAGCTAGCTTGGGACTTTATGGAAAAGGAGAAACCAATATTCAAACTTACTGCTGTTAACCCAGTTTATGTTTTCGGCCCCCAAGCGTTCGACAGTGAAGTCAAAGAAAAATTAAATACTTCAAATGAGTTGATACATACCTTGATTAAACTTGGGCCCGACGATAAATTCGATAATGATAAGGGAGGCTTCATAGATGTTAGAGATGTTGCTCGGGGACATATTGCAGCTTTCGAATTAGAAACAACTGTCGGCAAGAGACTTTTTCTTACTAATGGTCACTTCAGCACCCAGATGATGCTTGACATCATAAATAAGAACTTTCCTTCATTGAAAGGTAATATTCCCACAGGAAATCCCGGTACAGGGCAAGAAGATATAAAAACTTTGGCTAAAGTGGATAATCAAAAGACTAGAGATATTTTGAAGTTCGAGTTCAGGTCATTGGAAGAAACTGTAATTGATACGGTAAGCCAATTGCTTGAAAAACTCTATTCTCAATAACGCAAATCGGATTGAATGTGAGCAATGCCTATCCTCTTGAGAATAACTGAACTACATTACCTAGATTAAGCGAAATATGTTGCTACCAATCTTTATCAAAATTATTTCATGGTACAAGAGTAATAATACTCGCATTATATCACTTCACGTTGATTTGTCGCTTGCAACTTGCATCGTGTTTTACAAACTTGTCTCTTTTATGGGCCTATCCGATTTTATATACATAAAGTATATGTTGATTTAGAAAATAGAAATTGAAAATTCAAGTCAGGAGCTAACCATGCTTCAAACCAATGTAAGGTACTTGAAGTACATTGCAGAATCTAATGCAGCTTTAAACTTAACTGTAACATAGCAACAATGAAACGGATTAAATAGAGCTCCGACAATAGTCATCAAGAATACGATCAGTTCTTTTGCATTACGGAGTGAGCTTAATAGCATATCGGCATCCTTTAGAAGGAAATTGGAGTAGACAGTGTGCAGTCTTTTATCGGTTCGTCTCCGCTCATGTGTCAGAATCATGGACTCATCAATATAGACTTCGTCTGGATTCGGTTCCGATTAGCGGATTGTTCGGTTCGAGACGGTATGCTTGATCGATAGCATGTAATTGCTTGAAACGTTAGATTTTAAATTGCGCTGCAGATATTACGGACAGAGCTGATTAGCTATAGCTATTTATGTTCATGACTAAGAGCTTGATTTCTATTGCTGGTATGATAGCAAGTTTATAAACTATATAAAGAAAACCTCAAATCATATCAATTATTTGGAGACATATACCGACATATTGTTCATTTGTTAAGAGTTTGAAATGTCGTTCCTGTTTATTAACACAAATGAGATTCTTAAAAAATTCCCTGATACAGCTGATACCTTATTAGTAGACTGTTATTTATCAGACCAACCAAACTGCAGCAGCAGAGTGTTCAGATTATACTCACGTATACCAAAACATTTTCATAGAACTTGTGATGAAACCTTATTCTTATTGAGTGGGAAGGCTGAATTTTATATTGGGGATGAAAAACCACGATACATTGAACCTGGCGAAATGGTTACATTTTTCAAAAACACAGTGCATGGTGTTAAAGCATTGAGCGATGAGCCAGTTGTATTTTTGTCGTTTGACACTCCCAGAAGAAATCCTGATGATGTATGCTTCGTGAATCCGGAAGAAACCAAGGGGGTCAAATTCATTTCCCACATAGAAAAATAATTAGTTTTTATTAGCTCCCAGTAATACACCCTGTTCTTCTCGCTATTTTGTTGCAAACTCCAATCAAGGTCTCTTCGTATTAATTCTCAAATGTAGAACCTTTGATACATTTAAAAATTGCAAGCTCCATGAATTCCTTTTAAAATAACATCCAAATTGAGCCTCCAGAAATAATTAACAATACGATAGCTGTCAAAGCTCCAGCTCCTGCTTTGTCTCTGGTGGTGATTTTAAGTTCGTTTGCGTTCTCTGTATCGTCTGAATCTGTTCCTGCATTCACATTGCTAATAGAGGAACCGCCATTAGATGAATTGTAGGGGGCAGGGAACTGTCTTACGATCGAGGCTAAAATAACCTCCAAGGCTGACATCTGTTCTCCTAAACCGTATACTCCATCCCATCCGCTGACGGACCAGTTTTCTCCACAAGTGATGCCATCTGTACCACCCGAACATGATTGTGCGGCAGCTGAAGCACTTGTATCTAGCCAATTTTGAATATCATCTGCAGTGCTGGGTGCAAGCATTTGAGTTAGTCCTAGACATCTTGCAAATAATGATCTAAATGTTCTTTGATCGTTATTGCAAGTGGTTGATGCACATGTCGATTCGGTCATTATAGAGTTATTGAAAAAATAAGATGATGCTTCTATGATCTCTTCCGTTCTAGTAAGCCAAACGTCATCATTTGAGTGATTGTAAAGGTATGCTGCGCCCGACATCATGATGCCATAGATATAGGACCATCTTTTTTTAGTCATATCAGTGCAATTTCCTGATATTTCAACGCCATCATACAATGCTATTTCATTATTACTATAATTGAGAAGACCAACTCCCTCTAACCAATTCCATACTTTTTCTGCTGTTTCAGCGTATGTATCATTGCCAGTATATCTTGCTAATCTTGCTGCTATGTGTAAAAGGCAGCCATTTGCGATCGTGTTTTTATAATTATAACCAGAGTTCCATGTGAAAATTTGCCATCTTAGACCTCCCAGGCAGTGGTCATCGTCCCAACGAGCATTCATGGTATTGTATACTGCTTGTGCCATTGAGAGCCAGCTATGAGAAGGATCAGTAAAATTTCTCTCGACCGCCTGCATCAATGCCATACCCCAAACACCTTGATCATCGTTTCCTTCTGTCATTGACTGATTTGCTGGAATATAGTCATAGTCGCTTCCAGCTTGGTGATACATACCATTATAGATCAAGTTTTTAAGTGTGTCATTGCTGGAATCGCAGAAAGTATAATAATCTATCAACCCACCAAATGCCTCACCAGCATTCCACCAGTAGTATGGCGCCGTAAACATGCCGACAGTGCCTCCATATTTAGTTCCCTCGTAATAATTAAACTCACCATCTACAACTTCCTTCGCAGCCGAGCAAACAGATTCTACATCTTCAGTGTCAATCAGGAGCCCTAACAGGGTGAATGCACAGAACAATATTTGAAGTACCAATGCTCCATATATCATCTCTTTCTTTAAATCCGTGCTCTTACTTAAGTTCGTGACATAAACCTCTGTTTGACAGTCGAATATTTACTTCAAAATTCCCATTATATATATACATATCTCACGATTTAGATACACAACACTGCGTTTATTATGACAAAGGTAAAAACAGAGCCTCCTTTATGTGCCATAAATATCTTCTTTTTTATAAAGAGGTTGAGGCATTTCAATTTTGACACCAAGCCTTGCGTCAATCGCTGCGGCCCGCGTAATTCGTGCGTTTCAGTTACTGCGCACTTAAAAAAAGACGATGATTAAACTTGAAATTAACTAAAAAAAAACAGCTTTAAGGAAGTTTCAATTCTGTTGAATTTTTTCCTTTGGAAATTAAAGCCGCTACATTCGCTCCAGCCAAAGCCGATGTTTCCATTGTGCTGATAAATTGCTCCATGATATTCAAATACCAAAGATTATCATCAACTTTAAAGTTACCAAATTCACTAATAGGTTTGAGCTTAGGATAGGATTTCCATATTTTTCTATGAATCCAGCTTAACTTAGAATATATGGGAAAAAGAGACTGCAACATTTCATCCGATATTTCTTTAGGAGAAAATATCTTGTATACATAATCTCCTGTTTCCTCAATGAAGTCGTTGACTGCAACAGAGAAGAAAGGTAAGCTCTCAGTGCCAATACCATCTTTTTCAGGCAATACTGTAGTAAGTACTGTTCGAGGAACTTTGCTTTTGTTTGTAGTATTGCCAAAGAAGTACTGTTCGCTCAAAGTTCCGTTCACCGCGAGAAGCGTAACATGCAACGTCACGTAGTCGGCAGTCTTCGGAGTTTGGGCTCCGCTAATCTCAATATCAGTCTGATCAAGAGGGGCTGCTATAATGACTTTATCAAAGTTGCTTGAGGCAGAATCTGAATTTGAAATATCAGTGTAGGTGACATTCCACGCATTTTTTGTTTTAGAAATCTTGGTTACTTCGGTATTGAGTTTGAGGGTTGAATTAGAATACGAAATGAATTTCTCAAAAATCTTCCAATTGCCTCCTTTGACCTGATATGCATTCTCTGCTGCAATGCTCACCAAAGCTCCAATCCCATGAATATCTTCTAGGTTTTGAGCATAGTTAACTCTTGATATTGACTGGATGAAATCAAAAGAATAAGAATCAGAAATACCTTTCTCTCGAAAAAAACTAAGTCCGCTAATGTTCGTTGCTTGAGAAAAATTGCTCTGAATTGTAACTTCAGTCAAGTTTGCAAATGGAAACTCCTTCTCGTAGTAGTACTCAATAAACGTGCCAATAAAACTTTTTGTTAAAAACAAACTTTTAATAGGTGATAAGCCATATTTTAGCAACAATTTTGCTTTGCTAAACCAAGTGTCACTCAATGTTAAAATAAACTCTGTTCCATT
This sequence comes from Priceomyces carsonii, assembly GCF_900007245.1. NCBI lineage: Eukaryota > Fungi > Ascomycota > Pichiomycetes > Serinales > Debaryomycetaceae > Priceomyces > Priceomyces carsonii. The sequence goes on along the minus strand of NW_026946675.1, from coordinate 89,911 downwards.
CCAAACTCCGATAGAATTCTGTATGCCATTCTGCTGCTTTTGAATCTGTTCTCCATACTTCCTAGTTTCGAGTCCAAATTCTTCAATAGATTTCATGAGAATCCTGTTGGCTGAGACAAATATAGACGCTCCTAGCTCCACGTACCAGGAGGAGTTATCATAGACATTAACCGTGGTGGATCTGCCACCAATATAGTTAGATTTCTCAAAGATTGTAATGTCATAGCTAGTATTTGCAAACCTTTGTAAGTAGTAAGCAGTCGCTGATCCTCCTGCGCCGCTACCAATTATTGCAATCTTCTCCTTAGGCTTTGTAGCTTCAACTAATCTATGTGTAAGTCCAATTATCTGCTGTTGCTTTTGAGACGTAGCTAGGAGGAAAAGGACAGAGAAAAAGAAAAAATGGAACGTGAACCTCAATTGCATTGTTTGGTCGCAATATCAAATGTTTCTATTAATCAACTTCAAGCATTGAAACTGCATCGTGTTTTTCTCTACAAAAATACACATTAGTGTGGATTTGCTCTATCCAGGAACATAGATAAGTAGATGATGTGATTAGCAATCGTGTGAAAACCAATTCAGATTTACACATATAGATATCTATGCAAAAGAGCATCACATAATTAATGTGCTATTTAAGCTAATTTAATGATCACTAGTAACGTCGCCTGTCTATAGTAGCTCTTTTCATTAGCTGCTCAAATTCAACGGTGAGTGGCTATCACTGAAAGAAAAATGTCTCCATAACTCGTGCATTGCTAGTCACGATCCGCTTGAGACAGAATTGAGTGAAAACTACCATTTCAATTCTTTTATTGTAGTATACCTTTATATGGCTGATTTAAGACTTTTAAATTCAGTCGGATTACTAATAGATTCTCTCGAGGCAGATAGTATCGACAGAAGTCTTGCAATTTAAACAGCAAATGGTAGCTTTTTCAATGCTGCTGATGCCTATTAAATGCTAGGAAAGTTCCCAAGATACCAATATCATAAGTTGCCTTCAAAACACCTGCTATGACGAACGAAATCCATTGGGAGTTATGATGTGTCAATATTCCAACGATAGAGGGCCCAACCACTTGAGCCAAAGTTTTAACAACATTCACCCAACCAAAGATAGCAGTTCTACTTTCAGGAGGTACTATAGTGGCAAGGAATACGTGCTTTGGTGCAACATCCATTGTTTGGGTCGATGCTCTTATAACAAGAATTGCCATAGTAAGAGATAAGGAATTGGGCAAAGGTACTAGAGCTAAAAGAATTGACGCTGGCAAGTGTGTCACAACCATCGTTACGACTGGCCCCAATCTCTTATTTAGTGAAGTGCCCAACAACGACATAAACCCACTTACTATTCCTGTGACAAAAAAAATTGAGCCTAGATATGTAGCCAGGGCATTGAACTTATACTTTATATAGTAAGATTGCCATGACATTGGGACCAAAGAAGATGCGAATGAGTCTAGAGCAAACAATAAAGATAATTTCGTAACAAGTACTAAAACTGACAGGTCCAAAGACGGCAAAAACTTCCACTGTTTCGAATGCTTCTTGTGGTCCTTCGAGGAAGTACCTGACAACAATTGTGAGGCCTCCGATGGCTCGCCTTCTCTTTCATTATCTATTTGACCTGACTCTTCGCTTGCGACCTCAGTCGACCACTCAACTTTATGAGAAAGGAAACATGATAAGACTAATGTCAATATGGAAAGCAATGTATATCCTAAAAAGACCATCTTGTAGCTCTTTATTAATGGATATTCTAAAACTTTATTACAGTAGTCAATCAATTTACCACTCAAAACAGAGCCCAAAGCAGCACAAAAGGTCCCCAAGAAAGTGTACCAAGCATAAACATCTGAGCGCTGTTCATATGGCGCGATGGAAGCAATAGAGCTTTGCTCCACTGACCTGAATGGTCCCACTTCACCACCACTTGGGGTTAATATACCAACGAACGCTACCACTGTAAGAATAAGTTTATTTTCAAGTGCAAAAAAACATACTCCTGTAAGCGACATCACAATAGAACTCAAAATTAAGACATTTTTTCTACCAATTCTATCTGCAGCAACGGCCAAAATGAAGCTCGATATTAAGTCCCCAACGAAAGTGATTGTCATAAAAAATCCAATGCTTTCTTCATCAAAACTTATCTCGTTCAAATAGAGCGCTAAAATTAACGACGTTGCTCCAAAACCAACTAATCTAATCATACGAAGACAAATGATGATAAACACATCACTACTTGACTTGACTAGTGTCTTGAGACCAATTTCGTCTCCAAACTTATATAACACAGCTCTGATATGCCCCATCTCTGCTATTTCCAATTTGATATAAGTCTTCAACTAATGACTTTTAGCACTTACACTATCTGAACTAAGCAAAAGAAAATTGAGCTAGTTACACGCTTAATTATAAATCCTTACAAAACGTTTAGTATGAGATACAAGGGTCGAAGAAACAGATAATCACAATAAAGGCAAGGTATATATAGAGCAGCAAATGAGCACTCGTATCGAGATGATTGTACATATACATAAATCGAATCAGATTAAATCGGTTACGGGCATTGGCAGGCAAACAATAGGAATTCTTTTCGGAAAACTCTATATCGCACCCAAAAATAGCCCAGCAATGTGCAATAGCTTATTTGTCGATTAAGCATATCCCTCTTTGGCACCTTCAACGATTTGATTTCATAGTAGGTATGAGTTTGAGCACTTTAGAATCTTTCCTATTACAGGACGAGTTACGACGTATATAATATTAAGAGATATGAAGTTCAGAGTAGTATAATACCACAACAGTGTAGGTTATATTTTCCTGCAGAAATCCGAACTTTGTCTGTTATTGGCGGAAGTCGGGACTAGGACTAACTAAATAAGTGAATATAGTTTCTGGGACTTCCGTATGTTTGTCAGCAATACGTCACTGGACGTCCAATAGATTTACTTTAGGGTTTGTCGTTACTGCGACGGCTGCGATATCGTTCCGATATAAGCTCTAATCGTTCCGAAATGTCAAATCGGTCCGCTGAATTCAAATCGGTGCCAAATATCATTGGCTGCCGTATGCCGTTTTATTGCATTTGCAGCAATTATGTAATGCAACTGTCTATATTTTGCCGTAAAGGGTTCCAAAACTTAATTTGAAGCCATGCGGGAGCTTCTGCGAGACATAGCTGAAAAGTACCCTTAATGATTGGAGGAAGGTAAAGAAAATTCCGAAGAACAAGGGAACATTTTCATTTGTCTGTACATATTGATCTGCAAGCTTTTTTTATCTGATTACGATCAGTACATCAAATATTTAAACTCTCCAAAAGATCTGGTAATAAGCCACATTGGGGACTTTTTTCAGTCAAAATGTCGATAGTTGAAAAGGATAAACGAGATGAGAATGATGTATCTTCAGCAGTTAGCTCTTACCAGGATCTCAACAGCCCAAAAGAAAAAGATGCGGTCAGCCAAATGCTAGAAAGCCAGGAATGCCTCTTATCGGGTTCTGAAGTGGTCGATATTAACGATGAAGACGTCAACGCTCTTCTTTTGCCGGAAGATGATAGCGCTCCCGCAAGTACATTGAGAATGTGGGTTATTGCGTTTGGAATCAGTGCTGTAATTGCAGGTGTCGATTCATTCTTCTCTATGAGGTATCCTACAATCAGCATTGGGTCTATTGTCTCACAGATTATTTCTTATCCCTTGGGAGTTTTGTGGTCTTATATAGTCCCAGCAATTTATGTTCCTCTTCCTTTTGGGTTGGGGTTCAATTTAAACCCAGGAAAGTTCAATCGAAAGGAACATGCCTGTATTTATTTATTTTCAAATCTAGTAATAAGTGCTGGATTAGTAAATAACTTAGTAGTTGAACAGTTCAAGTTCTTCGATAGAGACATAGGAATTGGGAGAATGATATTGTTTAATATGAGCTGCTATTTGATATCATTTGGTTGGTGCGGACTTGCAATGGACATTTTGGTGACACCAAGTGATCGTGTATGGCCAGGTATACTAAGTAACATTGCTTTATTTAAAGTATTACATTCTAATAGCAATCCTCCAGTGGGCAAGTGGAAAATTTCAGGTTACAAATTCTTCACTATCATATTTGCGGGATCTTTCGCATGGTATTGGCTTCCTGATCTATTAATGCCTTTTTTGAGCACTCTCGGTGCCTGGATAAGTTGGTGTAAGCCATCCAGTGCTGCATTGTCTCAGGTTTTCGGCGTCAAAACTGGACTTGGCTTATTTCCTTTAACACTAGACTGGACCCAAATAGCATCTCTTAATAATCCTTTAACAACACCTTTCTGGTCCGTTGGTTGCATATTTTTATCATTTGTTTTCTGGATATGGATTGTAATGCCGGGATTATACTACCAGAATCGCTGGCAAACAGCACATTTTCCCATTATGACGAATAATATATATGACACGAGTGGACAGGCTTACAATGCATCAAAAGTGGTTGACTCCAACTGGAAGTTAGATGTCAATAAGTTCAAAAAATATTCGCCCGTAATGTTACCAATTGCATTTTTACTAAGTTTGGCACTCGGGTTGGCTGCGTTTTCAGCAATGATGGTGCAGTTTCTTTTAAGGTTTCGCTCGGATGTAATTGAGCCAATCAGAAAGAGAAATTCTCAGCCAGATAGACATAATGCCATCATGTACAGATATAAGAAGTTTCATTGGTCTTTGTATCTGGCAGTCACGGCAATTGGCTTGGGGCTAGGTTTCGCATTTTGTGAGGGTTGGGATGATTCACAAATTCGTGCTCCAGGATTTATTGTTTCGATTGTTATTGGGGCCGTACTTTATCTTCCATTAGCATTGATAGAATCAAGGGCAAATATAACTGTCAGTTTACAATCTTTTTTTGAAATTATTTCTGCTTTTTGGTTTAAAGGACAGCCATTAACTTTGCTTTACTTTTATTGTTTTGGTTTTGCAACATTACAGCACTCCATGCATTCTGCACAAAGTGCAAAAGTTGGACATTATATGAGAGTTCCGCCTAGGGTTACTATGACTGTGTTGTTTTTTGCCGCTGTTTGGAGTTCATTAGTGAGCCCTTCAGTTGCTGGTTATGTTGTTAATCATATTAAAGATGTATGTTCCACGAACGCGAAAAATAACATGGTTTGTAGATCAACTAAAACTCAATTTAATACCCACTTAGTATGGGGTTTGTTCGGAAATAAGCTTTTCTCAGATGGAGGTCGCTATTCATGGGTTTTGTACTTTTTTTTAGTAGGAGCACTCATAAGCATTGTTCATTTTGCCATACTTTATTTTAGACCAAACAGTTTTGTTAAGCGACTCAGTCCTGTCTTATTGGTAGCTGGTGCATCAAATATTCCATCGGTCACAGGGTTCAATTTCTCAACTTGGTTCGTCGTTGCAGTAATATTTAATTTCTACATACGTCGCAGACACGTAGATTGGTGGAGAAAATATAACTTGGTGATGGCAATTGGCATAGACTGTGGGGTCGCAATTGCAGCCATTATTATCTATTTTTGCGTGGTTTACACAGGGGCATCTAGCCGTATTCAGTGGTGGGGTACCGAAGTTGCTAGCATAGGATGTGATTCCGAAGGTTGCCCACATTTGACAGGTACAATATCAGCACCAACTGGTTACTAAAGAGAAATGGCAATGACCTTGATGGTAAATACAGATGCGTTTGTCGACAAATAATTTAGTCAAGAATTTTCCTGTAAGAAGGTCAGTGCCCGTTTATCATTTAGAATGATACTATTATATAAATATCTAAATTGCAAAAAAATAATAACGAAAGTGAAAAAAAAAAATTTATTTTAGAGGAGCATGAAAGAAAGGCGAAGGTGTAGAAGCAAACTTGGAGCTGTTGGCATCTGTCATCATTCCATTAACTCCAATATTTAATTATTTGTGATTCGACAGAGTAACTTTGTAGGAAAGAAACCCAATTATTATTATTCACAATATTTTCTTTCTAGTCGTTGATATCTCTAATTCATAAATTATACCATTGAGGCTCTTTTGAAATTTCAACTACAATTGAACTGGTACATTTTTTCAAGAACAATTACCCTGATTGAGAACTAGTATGCTATGAAAGGACGATCTATCATTACATTACAGAGAAAATATATTACGAGAATGTGTCCTTACCTGGCTCTTCTCGTCGTCTTTCTCATCAGCTGCATTTATGGTTTCATATTCGGTGATATTTTGAGAAAGTTCTAATTCTTCGACAGCTCCCTCAGTATCAAGTATTCCTCTCCTATGAATGAGATACCATGTTAGGCCAATGAAAATGAAAGAAACTGCACACAATCCTATAGAGCAAGAGTATGAAACGCGATATGTAGGTCCAAATTTAGATTGATAGATTAATGGTCCAATGATTCCCATTAATTGGCAGCTACTATTGGTAGCACCTATCGCTAGTCCACTTGAAGAAGTACCTTTAACTACTCTTATTCTGTCTGGCCACATTATAGGAAACAAACTATTGGAAATTCCCGTGCTAAAATAAAATTGGTTAGTAATTAAGTCTAAGAAGAATTGGGTGCAAAAACCAAGTTGGGTTTTTATACTTACGCTATTATTAGCATAACATACTTTCCAACACTATTATTTATTGTTGCAAGTACGATATAACATATTAGTTGAATGAGTGACAATGTAAATGCCACTGGAAACGATTTGAGAAATCTTTTGTGAATCAAATTACCTAAAACGTTCAACAAAATGAAGCCAAATATAGTAGGCGGAAGTTGCATTAGTTGAGTGTTTGCAGTATCCGTGAATCCTAATTCATATACTATTGTCGGTAACACAAAAGAAATTCCCCATCCTCCAATTCCTTGGAAAAGCCATACACCAATATATGTGTAAAACGTTGGGTCTCGAAGAAGTACCTTTATAGTATCCCAATCGAAATACTTATCATCTTTTTTAGGGGAAGTCTTTGGGAGGTTGCTGAGAGCTACCTCTTTTTCTTCGCTAGTCAAAAACGAGCTTTCTTGAACGTAATTGGGAAGAAGAAAAATCTGAATGAATCCAAGTAAGATCGTCGGAATGCCCTCAAATATAAACACCCACCGCCAACCACTTAAACCCCTAGCACCATTCATGAACGAAATACCATATGCTAATAATCCACTAAAAGCACTGCTTAACATCCCAAAAGAGTAGAAAAGAGCTATTCTTTTAGGAAGCTCTCTTGGCTTGTAGAAGAAAGACATATGGTATAAAACAGTAGTATACCAAGATGCTTCAAAGAATCCTAAAAAAAATCTTGAGGCTATAATTCCGGAAAAATTAAAAGAAGTTGCTTGCAACATCGAAACGATTCCCCAGGAAATCATTATTCTTGTTTGCCATACTTTTGGTGAGAATTTCTTTGCAAGAAGAGTGAATGGAGCTTCAAAAATAAGATATGGGTAGTAGAATGCTGAAAGACACCATGCCCATTGAGAGGAACTTAAATTTCCAAGCTCTGTTTTAATATCATTTCCCTGTTCTGCATTGAGAATTGCAACATTCGAAATATTTCCCTTATTGATTTGAACAAGAATATATGAGACTGAATAAAGAACCAATACTCTATAGTCGATTTTCCTTAGTATTCTCTTGTAAGAAGTTGTTGTCTCTTCGAAATTATTGATCAGACTTGATTTTTGGCTATTTGTACTTATCTGGTCTGACAAGAAATATTCATTGGGCTTTTCGATCATTTTATAAGCTGTCTAACTGCCTACTTTCTATTAAAACGAAGTTTCCCTTCGTTTAAATTTGAATCATCAAGATTCAGAGAAGAGCATTTTCCATATTTAATAGGGTTTTTTTTTTTTATCAATCACATAAGAAAGTTCATTAAGATAATTAGTATTAGCCACAGTGTTAACCACTAAAATCATTCAGCGCCTGATAGCTGATTGAGAATAAAATAAAATTCCGTCTAGCATTGGGGAAATTATTTTAGAGCCACCACAGTTTTGTCAAAGGGCGATAACAAATACAGATCGAGAAATTCGCAACACGCGCACCTTATATATGTTTGAAATAATATCTAACCAAAAAAATACGTTTTGGAATATTGAAAATATGACATCTGTAGAGGGCCCCAAAAAATGGAAGGAGCCAGTTCCTACAAAATATGACTTGGACTGGGCTGATCTAAGTATTATTGACTTAAGTACATTTGACGAACCTGGAGGCAAGGAAAAGCTTGCAAGTGATCTTGAAAGAGCTGTAAAAAAAGACGGATTTTGGACTGTTGTAGGGACTGGAATATCAGAAAGTGAAATGCATGAGTTTTTTGGGCTTGGGCAGTATTTTTTTGATGGATACTCTGACGATGAGAAAAAGAAAATTGAAGTTGACTTTCTGCAAGGGAATTACTTCGGCTACAAGAAAAAAGGCAATAAGAATGTTTTCGGAACTTCAGTTAAAGATAATGTTGAGATTTTAAACATTGCAAAGTTTACAAAAGATGGTGAATTCAAAAAATACCATAAGCATAAATTCGTGCAAGATTATCATGAAGAACTTGAAACAGTTTCAAAAAGATCTTTTGAAGTGGTAAGAAAACTCCTTGTCCTTTTCGCAATCATACTAGAGCTTGACGAAAATTATTTTGTGGACAGACATTTGTATGATGATCCAAGTGATGACCATGTAAGGTTCATGAAGTATCACCCTCGATCTAAGGAAGATGATGCAAAAGTTGAAAATACTTGGTCTAGGGGACATACGGATTTCGGGAGTTTAACTTTGTTATACAATCAAGTGGTTTCTGGTCTTCAAATTAAATTATCAGATGGTCTGTGGAAATATGTTCCCCCTGTTAAAGGTGGAATCATTTGCAATATTGGAGATACGTTGAATTTTTGGAGTGGAGGTTATTTTAAATCAACTATTCATCGCGTTGTAAGACCTCCCCCGGATCAGGTGAATGCTCCCCGAATTGGTGCTTTCTACTTTGTGCGCCCTGGTGATAACGCACAAATCGAAATTGCACCTTCTCCTGTATTAAAAAGGTTAGGCTTATATAAGAAAACGCCGCCAGTGATAGGAACAGATTATGTAAGAGCAAGAGTAAAGAACTATCACGACACAAAGGAGTACTTGAAGCAGAACAACGTCAAATTTAAAGTTGGACAGTTTGAGATAGCAGATGGTTTCGATTAGGTGGTAACGAGACTATCTAATTGCGAGAAGAACCAGAGCTATAAAAAAAAATTGTATATGGAAGAGCTTAAATTCTTAATTAGCTCCAATGCACATTTGAAGGTTTCATTTTCCTATAGTCTAAATGCAAAAATACTGCACTAGGAATGTACCGAGGCATTGAACTCTTCTCATGTAGTCATTTAAAACTTATCGTCAATTGTATTGCATGATTTGTAGACAGTCTCAATTTAAGGTATCAAAAGACAACATTTTAAGACAAAGAAAATTCCAAAAAACTACAGCTCCATTGAAATCAAACTGGGACTGTTGATCCAAAATTAATTACAAACTAACGTGTATTAAAGAGTTTCATCCAGAGGAACTTAAGGTTAATTTAGTATCAAGATCTTCTCTCCTTCCAGAGTCCAAGTCGACTTCATGTATGTTTACCCACTTTGTCTTATTTACGAGCTTCAAAAAAAAGAAAAGTACAAAGAAGAATGGCAAAAGAATGTAGGCGTCGACGAAATTGCCAGCGTCGAAGGGCTTAAAATAGGACCATCCTTGAATCAAGCCAAGAAATATACTCAAAAGTAGACCAACCCAGGCAAGCCAAGGAAACCATAAGGCTCTATATGGTAACTCGTCGAGACTTCTCCCTTGAAGTTTCAATGCTTTCCTAAATCTTATTTGGAGGAAACAAACAGCTCCCCAGACAACAAAAACGGCAACACCAGATAAGTTGACAATATAATTATAAGCTTCAGCAGCACCAGTGCTTATATTCATCAACGATAATAATCCAAAAAGGTTCATTAAAATTACAGCATTATATGGAACACCATGCCTGTTAACTTTTCTAAGAATTTTGGGGGCAGAACCTTCGACCGCTAGGTTGACTATCGTTCTGGATCCAATGTATATGGAACTGTTAATTGCAGATATGCAAGTGATTAAGATAAAAGTGTTAATCAAATGTGCGCCCTGTGACCATCCTGCTCGTGCTAGTGCTATACTCATTGGTGATTTTAAGGTTTTTGTACCAGCCTCAAGCTCAGGTGCATTATATGGTACAGTTAGTCCATAACTTATTGCAACACCTAAATACACCAATAAAATTCTCCAGAAGGTCTGTCTAATTGCTTTCGGTAGAGCCTTGGAAGGGTTTTTACTTTCACTTGCGGCCAATGCTACGGACTCAGTACCAGAGTAAAAAGTAGAGGCAAACACGAAAGTATTTGCGAGCCCTTTGAATCCATGATTGAATGCCCCAGGGTCATTCCAGTAATGAAAACCGAAAGCCTTGGTTCCTTTCACCCCTCCAGCAACGTAAACAATGGAAAATATGTAGAATGCAACCAATCCGACTATCTTGAATAACGCTAGCCAATACTCGGCTTCCCCGAATGCCCCAACTCCTAAAAATTGAAAACCCAAGAAAAAAGCCCAAAATATTAGAACATATCCATAAAGGGGAACTTGAGGACCCCAGAATTGCATTATGGCAGCAACGGTATTGTATTCATTCGCTAACACTGCAATCCATATAATCGTATAGTACCATCCTAATGTACCACCGAAAGCACGATCCACAAGCTTGTTACCTAAGGTTGAAAATGCACCACCCGTAGGGTACATCGTCGATAATTCTCCTAAGGACTGCATCATCGCAAACGCTATTATCCCTAATATCATAAAACTGATCAACATACTGGCGGGACCATTCTCCAACGCCAAGGAAGCTCCAATTAAAATTCCAGGGCCAATGATTCCTGCTAGTGCAATCAACGAGAGGTGTCTATCTTTGAGTTTCCTTTTCAACTTGGTACTATCATCTACAACAGATACATCATAAGTCTCGAAGTCATTTATTTCAGTTTTATCAGCAGTTTTCTCCATTTTGTACCCCAAGTTAATCCATTCTTTCTACCATTAGTATCGATGCATTTTTATAGAAAATACAAACCTCATCTCTGATAACGCAATTTTGCCATCACGTGATTGTGAAATAGCCACACAAAAATTTCTCCTTAACGCCTTTCGATAAAAGTCGTGCGATTTCGTTCCCTCGATGCCATTCTTGTTGGTAATCATTCTTTAAGAACTATTAATCGTGCCTAAGAACAGACTTAGTAACTTAGGATTATAAATTTATATTTCATAGATTAAGCGATATATTCAGTGGCTCCTGGTAGCATTTTGTGGCAACCTTCAATCCACGAAAAAGGATTATTTTAAAAGTGCGGAGGCGTCGTCACATGCTTACAAGCTTATGCAGCTTATTGTAAGTCTATTTTCTTGGAAGAAAATATTTTAAAGGGTTATCGATGTTATCTTGCATATAATGTTTGGAAGGGACATAAGACGATCTCACTACAAGTTGTATGAAATATATTATTTGTTTCTTGTATCTATTTGTCTCAGCCCGTTAATCATTGCTTCTTTTTTCGTTTCTTTGGCATTAACTTCAAAATACGGCATTCAATTGATGATAAGTATGTACTGAAATGATGACATTCTCTTCTCTAATTGAAACAACTTCAATACGCTATATCTAATCCTTGATTAACCTTCATCGAATTCTCTTAATGAGCGACCTGATTTCTGGCCACTTAAAGAGACGATTTTAAAACTGAACTTGAATGCTAGGCATGTTAAGTTAATTTCGCCTAGTAATCTTGGCCAATCAGTTCAATTTTCTCAATTGTTCTTGTTGTATTGTTTAATTCGCTGCAAGAAGATTTTGTTGACCGTTTGATTCTGTAGCTAAGCTGGAGGGAGAATTCTGAGAAATATTGTCCCACTATGCTGAAATTATTATTTGTTTTATCATTTTCATGAAGCTCCGGAAAACTAGATGGCACAACTTCCAGGCCAATTTTGTTTCAGGTCAACAAAATCTTCACATTCATGATATCCGTCCAATAAGTCGAATGAAAAGGTTGAGGCATAAGCTGGTCCTATACATTTCAACGCATCATTATAAATTATATTCATTTGCTTAAGGTGCTCATTCGTATACACGGTCTTTTCAAAAAGTTCGTCTCCCGGACGCTTTTCATAAAACTCTCTTTCTTTAGTAGCATTTAAGTAGGACTTGTAAACCAGAGGCACAACGCCTGAATGATGGTACTCGTTGCAAAGTTTACTTACGCAATTTAAAAAAATGAGAATACATTTCTCAAGTTTTTGGACCACTGTTTCAAGATTTAAATGGATTGACTGCTTTTCGTCTGCATGATCATAAATATTTTCGAAATGGTACATGTGATATTTCAATCTAATGAATATCGCTATATTTATAAGATTTGCTCTGTGCAATATTTGTACGAAAGAAGAAATGAGAATCAAGACACCGACTGGACCACAAAAATTATTTGAATCTTCTGCGAGGGAAAGCAAAATTGGCAACATTTCACCCATGATGACGCATTGTGTCTTTTTTTCATAAAATAGCTTCAATTCCAGAATACTTCTACTTTCAAAGAAAAGGCATAAATGAACATATAATGGTAAAAGAAATGACCTTGTCGTTAAAATTAACTTAGCCTTGTATGTTTTGTTGTAGGTTTCCAATTCTGTAGAATCTAAAAAAGCAGGTGTCAAAAAGTCTCTCAAAAAACCAACACTCTTGAATGCCTCAATTTCAAAATTATTCATTAACTGTACGAAATCTGATACTTTTGTGCGTCCATTCACATCCAAAACTTTATTTATTATATCTGTTTTATATTTTACTAGAAAAGACAGATCCTTGAAATTTTGAAGGACAATTCTTTCCAAGGAGGACAGGGCATTCTTGCTTCCTTCTTCAAAATCCTCAACATCGCAAGGTTTTGTCGAGCAATAATTTCTGTTAATACATAAGACAGAACCCGATGAGCTGGCTTCCAATACGTCAAAAATCAGTAATATAGTCCAAATTTTCTTCCTTAATCTTTTTTCACGAATAGTATATCTTTGTGGTTCTCTATTCAATCCAAGTGAATATGCCATTTGAACAAGCATGCCCGTATTAATGCTATTATTTACCTTCTGATTAAATCCCTCTGCAATTTCTGGATCAATCCTTTGGTGAAGTCGCAAGCATAATGCGCACTGCAAGACAGGCAAGCTAACCCTCGATGTGAGATCATATCGCCTCAAAAACAAATTTGCAACATAGATAGCCTCATTGGTTATAGCATAACTCATATTACCAAAGTTCTTGTTATCCAAAATGCATAGTAAATAGCTGACACGTAAAATAACTAATAAACATCCTAAGTATGCAAAAGTTTCTTTATTTCTGATAACAGGATAAATCACTTCTCCATCAACATTTTCGTCGCCTATTATGTTAGATATTTCAACTCTGAAGTAATCCTCATCAAAAAAGGGCCAATATGCATATATATACCTGAAATATACTGTTATTAACTTCCATGTAATAGCTCTTGACGGCAAAATCGTCCGAATTACATGTAGTAAAGATTCAGTAGTCTCATATAAATGGCATGGATCTATGTCCTCTCGAGATTTCAAGCAGTCAAGGTCGTCTCGTACACTCGTATCGTTCTGTAAAAGACTCAATTTCTTATATCCCAACAACATGCGCATAGCTGGTTCTTTTTTCTCTATGAAGTCCCAAGATAAAGGCCCAAGACCCGTATCTGGAATATGTTCTCTGTCAAGTGGCGAACAGATACCATAAAAATTAATCGTTTCATCCGGACGGTCATAACGGTTTTTACCATTGACTTCTGATAATAGGTGTGAAATACCTTTGCTTCTCGATATAATCTTTTCACTGGTATCCTTTCGATATCCAATAGGAACCTTAAAGACTTGAAATCCTGAATCTTCAGATTGAAGCAATACGTTACTGCTCTCGTATACACATAGTTCAAGTGACTTATTCCTGATGCAAGCAGAGCATGGCTTGCGCTTATCACAACGAACTCTTCTTTCTCTGCATCTTCTGCAAGTTAAAGTTGGTCGTCTTTTTGTCATGCTTTGTAATTAGTTTTTTTATAAACGATTAAACTAATGTACATTGTGGTATATATATTGATCACGTGAAAGGAGATGTTATACTGTAGAGTTTGAAATCAGTTGATAATAGCCATAACAAAATAATTGGACATCAATCTAGAGATATCAGAGAGTGCAAGTGAAATGTAATAGAATGGCAAAGTAACAGAATTAGCGGAAATAAATATTTAAGTTACTCATATTAGAACTTAAACTTATATAAAAAGTCTGTGCAGTTTTCAGTACAAGGATTATTGTAGAAATTTAAGGGTTAATTCTTAAAAAGCATAATAAAACATGTGCTAGAATCATGAGTGCGCTTGGAGATCAATCGAACTTTCTTGAGGTACACGTAAATACTTATAATCTTTGTGGTGATTTTTCACTATTCTCGTTGTATCACTTTAGTGCCACTCTATTTTCTAATTTTAATCAAATTTGCGGAGTTAGGTAATAAACAGGGCCCATCGGACTGTATTTTCACTCTAAGTGTTCCGCTGGATCGGCATTAGTTGAAGCAATAAGTGCGGTTCTGAAAATAGACCTTATAGCCCTGGAAAGTGTCGAGAAAATGTCTGAGTCCTTCAGAGAAACTTCCATCCTATTTTACCTACTAGTCATCTATAAATATTTGATGTTACGTGTTATACAACTGCTATAGACTCCATGTATTATTTCTAACATTCCCGATCGCTCAAATCGGCGAATGAATCTCGAGCGAGCTTCCTATTTCGGAGGCTCGCTCGAGCTCTCGATCAAATTTTATCGTTGCGTCCTCTATCAATATAAAACAGAGTGTTTTCCATCTGTCATTGACCTTATGACCAGACTTTACTATTCCATTTGACTTCGGATAGATTTTAGCCTTCAACTTTTTAACTATTGAATAATTATGAATATCTTGGTTGTTTTTGGGGCAACCGGCCAACAAGGTGGTTCTGTCATCTCCCAAGTTCTTCAGGACAGTAATTTAGCCAAAAAGTTCAAGATTCGAGCAGTTACCAGAGATGCCTCAAAATCAAAAGCTAAGGCTCTTCAACTGAAGGGGATAGAAATCGTCACGGCTAACTTTAATGATGAAAGTTCCATGATACAAGCCATGAAAGGCGCGCACACGATTTTCGCAACTACCGTTACGGAACGCCTGAAAGACGGGAAAGAGCTTGAAATCGAACAAGGAAAAAAGCTTGCAGACGCAGCTATTAAAGTTGCTGCTCAATATTTGATATGGAGCTCATCAACAAACGTAAGCGAAATCACCAAGGGTAAACTTCGTCATGTCTCTCCCTTCGATGCGAAAGCAATTGTTGAAGAGTACATAACAGGATTACCTATCAAAAGTGCATTCTACATACCAGGATCATTCATGCAAAACTTCCTAGAAAATATGTCTCCCAAACCTCTCGGTGATGGTACTTACGGCATTTTTGGGATTGGGGAAAGTGATGTACAGGTCCCACTTATTGACATCGCTGCAGACACCGGTAAGTTTATCGCACCGATTCTTCTGGACCCTGAAAAGTTCGAGGGTAAAAAAATTGCAGCATACGATCGGATGTACACGCTAGAAGAAACTGCAAATATTATGTGCAAGATGAGTGGTAAGACAGTTAAATACGTAAAAGTTGATGAAGAAACCTATAAGTCATTTCTTCCTCCTCTGTTTGCTTTGGCAATTGTCGAAATGCTCAAATACGTTAAAGGTTATGGGTACTATGGAAGTAAGTCTTTTTCGACTGAAATGGTGACTCAGCTGGCGAGTGAGAAGCCTGTTAGTTTGGAGGAGTTCCTAGCCAAGCACCCGCTCAAACTTGAGTAGATCAAATTAATTGACTTTGAGTCTCATGAGATTACTTAAAAGCATGATTACTTTGTAAGGACCGAATTCCAAAATGACAACAGTTATGACAACAGTCATAGAAAAATAGCCCATATCTCACTAGACTAGACTCCGATATGAATATGAAGACAATTTAAAATGAAGAAATTCCACGTCGAACTGATTTACCACCTATAACCTTTTTTAGGCATTTTTGCTTCTCTTTGTTGATAATTTTATACTTTATACAAACCCTGCCAATTTTAAGGAGCAATGTAAAGATGATGTCCAAAACCTTTCTTACTATTTGCTATTTTTTTCATATCTTGAGCACTACAGCTCGATCCTCTTATGCACTGGTCGTACGTGTCTTGTGAGAAAGCGAGTACATGAGAAAAAGATGATGTTCGTTAGGGCATAGCATAATCTCTTTGATTCTCATAACTATGAAGAAAAGCTGAAGTTCTTATACTGGTCTAAATTATCCAGTCAAAATTCGCATAGTCAAATTTGCTAAGAAGGTGTTCAAAAGTTTTATTATTTCATGAGATAAATTCTTAAATGGGCTATCTTTTATCGCTCTTCTCTTGATATCGTCCATCCAGATTCCAATAATCAGTTTTCCACTATCTTTATCTCTTTTTTTTAATATGCTTTAGAAAAGGAATTGTTTGACCCTGTAGCCGATGACTACTAGAGGTCTTAAGCTTCTACGTCTGCAATGTATAATTTTCAAAAGTGCTCTCCAATCATATTGAACATCGTAATAAGCATTTGTTTATCTTTTCCTTTTCATGCTGCAATTTACTGATTTATATTAAAAGCATATAAAATGTTCTGATGATTCTTACATAAATAGTATCTCTTTATGCTATCCAAGAGAAAATATCGATCTATTGTGTTCTCATACTTTCCTCTTAGGGAATAAGTTTCCCGCGACCTTATCTGAATTTAGCGTGAAAGAATGTTAGATATAAGGACCTTACAGTACCCTATTTTACAAACTATTTGGGAGTCATTTAGATAAGATGCCAGAGGCACATGAAACCGTACCTAATATAGAGTCTTACAGTTTTGATGTCACTACTCAGACGACCCCAAATTCTAAGTTGCCTATTTTAGTATACAGAAACGTCTTAGATAAACATTTGGTAACCGGTGCTACCAAAAATAAAGAATACATTGATCATATGAACAGAGTTTTTATGAAAAATGGTTGGGAGGCATTAGTAAGTATAAGCAAATCTGATTGAAATCGCTATTTAGTATAAGTAACTAATAATCAGGGCGTTTTTCCTTGCATAACGAGAGCTCACTATCATCCCAATGTACATGAAGCGTACGCTGTGATTTCAGGGCAGTCTGATTTAATCCTTGGCTTAGACGTGAACTACAATCCTAGCAGTATGACACATGAAGACCTTAAAAAGCTCAGTTATTTAGAGCTATCCATTAAAGATGGTGATATCATAGTCATTCCTGCTGGTGTATCCCATTGCTCTAAACGGTATGATAAAGAGTACCGCTACGTGGGATTATATCCAATGAATGGTGAAAGGTGGAAATCTGTTTCGAGTACACAAGTTAAGGAGGCAAATGGTCACTATGATAATTCTAAGGATGTGATGGTTGCACAGAACGTTCCTCTTCCCATAGCTGACCCTATCTACAACAAAGGTGGTACTGGTACTCTACTCGAACTCTGGGGAGCTTCTTCATAATATTTTATTTTGCCTATTGGGCTCAAATTTGCTAAATTTTAATATCTTTATCATGTCCCATATTTAAAAAAGAAAAGATTAGGATGAGAAAGGTAAATGAATATTTTGACTTCAAAATGTAATCGTGTAGAGATAGACGGTGGTTTATCAAACCATGTATCTAATGTGCTCACCATGTTAAATATCCATCTAACTTTTATTATGTGTCGAGCAGTAACTTCGTATCAGTATGTCAATTAAAATTTTTTTTAATACTTTCAGCAACATTAGTTCCGAATACAACACATTCTAACAAGGAGTTTCCTCCTAACCTATTACCCCCATGAATACCACCGCTTATTTCACCAACAGCGTAGAGCCCATCAACAACATTATTATCGTTGTTTATTACTTTACCTTCCTCGTTAATTTTTATGCCTCCCATCGAAAAATGAAGAACAGGAGTTATCAATCCAACATAGAAGTGAGAGTTTTCAGGTGAGGGACATACTTTGCCAAAACTTTTGCGTCCAAAGCTATCATGTTGTCTTTCAATGTTATCATTATAACTATTCAAAGTCTGGTCAAGAGAATTCTTAATCAATTCTTTATTTACTCCAGATAAATCCAGAAGTAAATTGTAAACATCTGCAATTTTCAATTTCGACATTAGGCCCTTGGATACATAAAAGTCAATGTGATGGGGAGCTTTGAGATAATCGCTCTCGTTTAGCATAATAATAGCTACCGCTGAGTCACCTGCTATAGATAAAGTGTTGTTCGACAGGATTTTACAGCTTTGAAATATTGCAGTAGATACCTTATCTCTAGTAGTTAATTCATTTACAAATCGATTTCCTGATGGCGAAACAAGTATTGCTCCAATTCCACGAACAATTTCACCACACAAAAACTTCCATTTGTAATTCACTTCATCCTTTGTATGTGAATCGAAAGCTTTAATGAATCCCGTAGGATGAACCTGCACTTGATCCATCTGTATCAATTGAGCATCTACATCTCTTTCGGCAATCTTTTGGCCATCTCCTGTAGTCAATAGACTATTTGTCAGCGGAAGATCTAAAAGATCCGGTCTAAACTTCCTTATCAATGAGTCATTGCTTGCAAAATCAGCAGAGAATCCACCTGTTGCTAGTACAACGTAATCACCATAAATTTTTTCCTTATTATTAAGATTCTCATATTCAATCCCCACAACCTTTGTTTTATTTTCTGTAGCTAGAATTCGAACTAGACTAGAATTTTTTAGAATTGACAATGAAGTTCCACAGGAGCCTTTTGTGAACGTTTTCAAAGAATTAATAATCGAGGAAACAATATCATAGCCAGGAGGCAGTTTTCCTGACCCACAGTGGGTTCTAGGAAACGAGTGACCGCCAAGCTGATTCACTTTCAGTAAGTCTATATTAAGGTTAGGACCCGTTAGCCAATCAATTGCAAGCCTCGAGTTGTTCACGAGAATTTTTAAAAGCTCAACGTTAGATAGACCCTTCCCGGACCTTATGGAATCACTCAAAAATGCTCCTACTGAATCACCATGTATTCCGTTGGCAATCTGTTGCTTTGTTACAGATCCGTTGATTCCCGACGACGCTTTAATTGAATTCCCTCCTAGGCAATCGCCCTTCTCCAACATAATAACAGAAATCCCATGTTGCAATAGACGAAGAGCAGTTGTCAATCCTGCCAAACCGGTTCCGACAATTATTATCTTTTCTGATCCCATTCTGACCTCATCAAAGGAGATGTGTGTGAAAGGCTAAATCTCAGAAATCTGATAAGTGAATTTTTTTCAACAATAATCTGCAGGAGGTGTCTTGACATATCTTCCTTCTTTTATTTATCGACTTCTATTAAGAGAAAGGCAGCTAGAAGATCTAATCATTTTCTAACCTGGTGCTTTGAATGTCAAAGTCAAACAAAAGTCTATCAAGATAATTATATACAACTAAATTTATCAGCCTCTGCATCTTAAATAAGTACATCTTTGATTTGCTTTTATATTTTTGGCCAAACGAAAATGTGTGAAGGTCGTTTTCAAAAGGCTGCTTTCTTCATAGTTTGGAACTATACTCATTAATTTGTTTTTTCAAGTGATCACAAATTGGGCATAGCGAGTTAATCATTTTACAAAAGTACATAGAATCAGACGGATAACAAGCTGATGAGAACTTTTCGATAATAAAATAAATATATGCATTCCTTTCTATAAAATTTGCGATTATGGTAGATGCAACATTTTTGATTCTTCTGCATTTGAGAGTGCTGCTGTATATGCTAGGCACCATGTTAAACTTTGTCCATCATCAAGATATTTGGTTTTAAAATTCAGAGATGAGAAGAACTCATATGCACCCGATGGATTGAAAAGAGCCTCGTTCAATCGAAGAATTCCTGCCCAGTTACTCTGCACTTCGTCAACCCAGTACTTAATCTGGTTTTCCCATTCTTCTTTCACGAAGAACAGTCTTCTGATCAAAGAAGAAGCGGGAGTAATGGGTAACATGTGTATTCCATGAACATATTCGGGCCTATAATCTGGGTGACCAAAATATGTGTCGTAATTTATTTTGTTATCATGTAAAATCCCAGCAACTTTATTACCAATAAAATAGCTTGGTTCTATGGTGTTGTTTGACGCGTAAAGAAAATAGATATTCATTGATCTGCTCATTACCGCCAACATTAAATCCCCTCTAAGCTCCATTCTCTCGTCACCTGATACCTTGCCCCATAGTTTCATACCATAGGAGAAGTTATAATCCTCAGATGACGATTCTTCATTTTTACCATCTGGTGATGGGAATAGTCCACTAGCCCATGAATGACCATGAAACCAATCAAACATCCTGAAAGTTGGAAAATAAGTATCTCTAGATGATGGATTTGCAACATCTCTAATCAAAGAATTCACCCAATCTTTATTCTTTTCAACCCAATTACCACCGTATTGATTATCGACGTATCCAATAACCGCTGCTGCATGCACGAAGTATCCGTAGTGAAAATGATGGTCATTATAATAGCTTGAACCAAAATCAGCTAATGAGCCTTCTTCTTGATATGCCGTTGATGTCAAGCCTCCAAATTTTGTGTCGTACATTAATGGATAGTGTTGCCTATTATGCACATAGACCGCTATAACACCCTTCAATGTTTCTAATGTAGATTTTATAAGATCCTTATCACCAATTATATCATTGAGCACCAATAGTATGTATGCATATTTATCAAGTGCCTTTCCTGCAAAATATGTTGAATTTAAAGAGGTTACGGTTTCTTTGATATCAATTGCCAACTCTTTGTTAATTGCATTTCCAATCAAACGTAATTGCTCGGGTGAATAAAAGATTGGTTTCTTTTTTAATTGTGTCAACCAGGGTAAAAATTGCACATTTCTATCTAACGCTTCTCTCATTCTCAATTCGCTGGTGAGATAGCCATACATATTCCCCTTTGTTGTTGACGGAATGATGATTCCAGTATATGATGAATTTGTTGCTTCGTCAAATGAATAAATGTGATGAGGAAGAGTGAATATCATTGGTTTCCCTGACTTTGAGGAGCCTTTCAGAGAATATGTGAACCCATACTCGGCGGACTTTCCATCTTTAGCAGACGCAAAAAAATCGGAATGAGTCGTATATAAACCGGCTGCTTGATTATAGTATGAATCATAGTATGTAGAGCTAGGAGCCACTGCAAATTGAATTATCAATCCATCAACTGCACCTGAGCCTGTGATTGTATCCCAGCTAAGTCCTGTGAATTCGAAATTCTCATTGTTCGGAACAGTGATGTATGCCAAATATTCAACTGAATTGACAAGGGTAATTCTATATTTTGTAGTATTTGGCGACAAAGTTGAAGAAATCAATTTTGCCACAGCCTTTATCCCAACGCGTGAATGTATCTTGGGAATCAAATTTCCGTGGTAAATTGACGTTACAAATCCCATTCCCTGTACAACGGGTATCTCTATAAAATTATTCCTCTTCAGTTGGTCTTCATATAAAGTGACAAGAACCGACATCGCATTCAGTTCATTCAAAGTCATGAATAATTCCGAAGTAAAAGAATCTGCCGAAAAAATCAATTCTCCAGTATGTAATGGATTAGCGTAATAAGATTTTACAGTAGGGTTATTGGTATTGACAGTACCAGTATATCTGTACTGTGGAATGGAATGCTGTAGTTCAAAGCCGTAATAGTCTTTATTAGACAATGATAATCCGTAAGGGTAAGACCAAATCATGTCACTTTGATTGCCCAAAAAGAGATTAGCATAATATTTATTTGTCTGTAATTTGGGGGTTTCAGCAACACCCATGGGAATAGATACAGGTAATTCATATCTAGAGAAGACCTTAGGTACCTCATTTGTTGCTATGGGCTCGAGCAAGTTACCACTGAAACTATTATCCCTTGATGCGATGACTTTGTGGCGATATTCCTTGTAATTTTTGTTTAACTGCCTCTTAGTTACGAGCTTGCCAATAATATGAGGGTAAGATGTCGGTTTTATTTGTACTTTCTCTAGTAATGCTTCTTGAGCCAGTGAACTGGCTAGCCTCAAGCTAGTTGTACCCATCGAAACGCTTATTGACGACCCTCTGATTTTTGTATTTGCTGTAGTTTCGATAACAATTCCACGAGTTATTGTTTTTGTATGAACCAGATTTTCCAAATGGCTTGTGACATAACTTCCAGTATTATAGCTTAAGCTCGTCGTTGATACCACTGGATTTGTTGAAGTCAGTGATGAAGATGGAAAGGAGCTAGCCACAAATAATGTTGTCACGCTAGATCCAGCCTCCCTTTTTAATACTTGCCACTTTTTATTCCTTATTCTTTCACCCTTTGATTGAAGCACAAAGTCTCGTGTGACATCAGTAATATGGTTTTGATTGAGTGTCGTCTCATGCGATATTGTCCTTTCTATCTCCTTATATGTAGTTGTGAATTTAACACTATCAGTTGTTGTTTCAAAGGGTACTCCCAACCCATGTTCCGCTAGAAAAAGAGTCACCGCCATACATATTAGAAAAACGATTTGCATTTAATATATGACAGTAAGCTTATTGTCTGAAATTAATAACTATAATTGTCTTTCCATCAGAATTAATTCCGATGGAAGCGGAAATTTTTATAGACCTAATTCTTATACTGCCTGTCAAGGTATATATATTTTCAAGTGTGACGCCTTTCCACCTGTTATCATATTTTCCGAAGTCCGTTCAATTATTATTTGATTTCCTTAAGGTATGATTTCTCAGTAGTCGTATTAGTGTCAAATGTTTGAAAATATTGCACAATTTTTTCGCAGCAAAAAAATATTGTCGTATCTAAGGACGTCATGAATATTATTTAGCCGCATGAAATTGAGAGGCGGCTCAAATGTGCGATCATAAAGGAAGAAATGGGAAAAACCGTTATAATTCAAGTTCAAGCAAAGGCTTCAAGACTACTTTAGCTTGACCAAATATAAGAAGCTCACCTGTCGACTATAACATCATGAAGATCAGCCTCTTCTTGGTAACTTTGGAGCAAATAATTATCAAAAATTTTAGGACAATTAAAAAAAGACATACAAATTTCCTTTCTGCCCACTGTTGCCGTTTCTGGATTGAATCTAAACTCTTCTAGATTTTGCTGCATTAATTTTTTTAAAAATATTTCATAACTGTGAAATCGAGAAATGAGGTGAAAAAGGACTCTCGTAATAAAAGAAAAAAGCATATAAAGATCTGTATTTGCTTTACATTAGGTGTTTTTCGTAAGCGTTATCATAGCAATCGAAATGTTATTTACAAAGGGATTAGCTTTGAAAGCAATTTTTTTTTTCATTTTTTTAATGGTAGATGCTGATTTCACTGTCACACCTAGATCGGTAAAGGATAGCTACGTGAACGGAACATATGACGGAGAATTTCATGTCATTGGAGCTAAAAATTTCGAATCTGAAGCTTCAGAAATAAAGTACGTTTGCATCTGTCAGCCAATTCATGAAGATGTATCTACTCTTTCTTCAAGCTCTTCGGTCAGTAGCGAAATATCGTCGAATACTGAAGTAGAAACTGAGTCTTCTTCTACGCACTAAGGGGAGATTACATCGGCCAATTCAGAACCAGAAGTTCAAACGACTCCAACCTCGGCATACGAGGAGACGTCTCAAACGGGATCGCTTACGTCAAATTTAATAGGTGCTTCATCTGTTGTTTTGAGTACAGAATCTGTTATTTACTCGACAAGCTCAAGTCCAGTCGAAACAATTCTTAATTCAGGTACCGAATCGTACACTTCTGTTTATGCAGAATCCTCCTCTGTTGCAAGCTCCGCACCACCAAATTATATCACTAGTCTTCCGGAGAGTTATGAGTTGAGCACTATGACAGGAAGTGTAGAGCCTAGCTCAATTGAAGTGGTCACAATTGGATCAATTCAAGGTTCCTCAGTTGAATCGAGTTACAGTGCTTCAGTTGAGACTTCAATTGTCTCTGAAGAGAGCGGTTCGTCGTCAATCGTGCCTTCGATTCCAGTAGAATCAGAAGTACCAGTTTCTAGTCCTAGTGGAGAAAATGGTGGTGCACCCGCAGGGCCTTCTGTACCCATAGTGTCTCAGGATGGTGCATTTCCAGTGAGCCAAGTGTCATCTTCGTTATATTACCTCGCTATAATTTTGAGTTCACTTGCTCTTGGTTAAATTTTAGTGTATTTTATATTTGCACCACATTTAATTTTCTTTGATATTACCCCAAAAATTATACTCAGTACAAATATAATCTTGTAGCTCCTAATATCAAGCCTTAAGTACCAAACCCTTATTTCAATGAGTTTTTAAGCTCCATCTCTATGTCAGGAATTTAATTTTGAAGTTACTCTGCAGTTTTAATCGTGTCACGTGCTCCATCTTGTGGAGTTGAGTTTCTGTAGACTTCGCAGTGTATATTCGGAATCATTTAAGGAAAACTGTTCTTTCTTGAGCAATCTTGCTTTTTTATCCCTCATGGAATCTGACTGGAAGAGGCGCCCAAGGCAAGTTTGTACTTCATGCCAGCGAAAGAAAATAAAATGTGACAAATGCCGGCCTTGTTCACAGTGTGTTAAGGCTAAGAAAGAAAGTAGCTGTGTCTATCAAGATTGGTTGAATACGACGGTACCGAAAGCTCATTCTCCAGTTTCGCAAAAGAGAAGGAAAAACTCTTCTAATAATTTAAATAAGAAACCATGTGGCTCCATTTTGTCATTCGACTATACTCCCGAAGACTCTAGAGTTAGTTCTGACGACAATAAAATTCAAACTTCCACCAAAATGACTTTGATACCAACGGCCGAATTGGAAGAATTAAAACTGAGGCTTCAAGTGCTAGATGAAAGCTTGAAGAATTCAGGAATAACCAAGGTAACCTCCACAAAACAACCTATTAATCGTGTCATATCGAAGTACTCGTGGCTGGAAGAAGGTGAAATACCTACCCTCTGTCAAAATCCATTTGGCTCTAACAATGAAGAGATCAACTTTTATTCCAACTATTCCCCAATATATACGTATTACGAGTCTAGACGTATCAACTATGGACCATTTTCATGGTTCTCTTTCATGAGAAAGGATTCTTATTTATTGATACTTTGGGAAGACATGGTAAAGAGAAAGAGCGACGGCTTACAAAACGAGCTTCAAGAAAGCTCTACAGAAGATACTGAAATGATGGCATCATCATTTGAAAATGACAAAACTACCCATTCTGAAAAGGAATTTAAGAAAAGAGAATTAGAAAGTGAAGGAATAGCAGACACTATGTCTTATGATAGCATTCTAAAAGTGGGATTTCATGAAAGACTAAAAGATTTACCGGACAAAAATAGTTGGGCCTTGGGCTTGACATTTTTTGATGGACCTTTAAACAAGGAATTACAATTAATAGATCAAATTAGAGTCATATTACCGAAACAAAGAGTTATATGGAAGTTGTTGAATAGGTTTTTTTCCTGGTTATACCCCTTTATGCCTTTCTTGGATGAAAAAAGCTTCAGAACTGAAATTTCAAAGATCATTGGTCCAGAAGATTACTTGGATGCGAAGATTACGGATCTCAAAGTGAAAAAGAAGTTGGATTTGGCTCAAATAGGCATATTACTTATTGTGCTTCGCTTAACGTATTTCACTTTGTTTTGTAATAATAACTCGATAAATGAGATGAACTTGACAACTCAGGAATCTTCAGAGGAGGCACAAGAAATGAAGTACCTACTTTTAAATCCAATTAATATTAATTTCATTGATGTTGCGCAGTCCTGTTTATACCAGTTTAATTTATGGAAGAGAACTAATCTCACAGTGCTTCAGTGCGCTCTATTTTTCAAGTTGTATCACTTTTATGCCCCAGAGAGTGGGGACGGTGCTGACGATAGCGATTCGGAGCTATCTCATGTTTTATTAATTCATATGGCTTGTTCCATAGGATTAAATAGAGAGCCGACGAGCATCAAGAATTTAGAACAAGAGAGACGCACCTTTCATTTAGGAAGAAAGATATGGTTTATTTTAGTGTACTGGGACATTTATTATTCGTTCACTTTTGGATCACAATTACATACTAGCGCAACATGTTACGATACAGAATTACCTTCTTTCAGTGTTGATTCTGCAAACACATCAGATTTTCATCTCGAGGAACAAGTAGTAGAATCTTATCATTTTTACCATAAATTCTACTCCCACCTCAAAAAGTTAGTCAGCTTAATTTTGAAAGTTGGTAAACCTGTGAAGTTGAAGGATTTAACCTCTAAGTTGAGCTCCCTTGAAGAAATATGTCATGATATTTTTCAATCGCCTCAAGCAAACACAACAATAGGGGATATCTCTGTCGGATATGTGAGGAATTATCGATCTAAATTATGCCTTGATATCAAATGCTTCCTAATTTCACTTTACTTTCATCTCTGCTTATTTTATGAAGAAAAGAAGAATGAGGAATTATATTTCTTTTATTTGAAGAAAATGCTTTTGATGTCTACCAGTCAAATTATGCCACATTTTTTCTTATTGTTAGGAGGTGATATCTATTGTGATTTTATTGTTAATCCATCTGTTGAGATGGCAATACAAAAATCAAATCAGGTTCTTTTAGCAGTCCTCTTAAGAATAAGTTTCCTTCTTCAAAATTTAAAATTTGAAAATGATCATAATATGAAAATGCAAATGGACCAAAACTATAGACATTATTTTTTTAAACTTGGTGAATTAGCGGGCAAATTGAAGAAGTGTTCAGAGATAAGTATTGCCGCGAGTTCGAAAATTAGTAATCGCTATTACTATGCTTGGAGGATTACGAAAGCACAAAGGTTTTTGCACCAAGAGATATCTGATGAAAATTTTTATCTTGATAACTATGACAAAGGAAACGCATTATATTTCAATAAGTTGACTATATCACAAGTAAATGAGTTGATTGAAATTTGTGAAAATCCTATCAAAGATATTCTGAAACAAAGAATGTCAGTACTGGAGACTGAAGGCTTCGAGAGTAAAAATGCAGATAGGGCAGCAGTGGGCTCTTTAGATTTTCAAGATGGTATTCATCTGCCGTATTTTTCTTTTGAAAGTTATCCTACAAAAGATATTTATGATTCGAATTCTGTCTTCGATTTCAGTGGCCAAGATAATACGAATGTCGATAATCTCTGGGTTCAAACAATCGCAAAAAAGAACGGAATTAGTATTAATGACTCTTCTGCTAATGAGGTTGCTTTGAATGAATACTCAACGGAAAGCAATAACAATATATTTGAATTAAGCATGGCCTCGTCTTATGACATACTTGGAGAACTACCTCTTACAGAGATCTTTAGGCAAGCCGATAGTAATACTTCGAAAGGGAATTAATACACTTTGAATATTGGAACCAGATTTTGCTGCATAAAAAAAATGAGGCGTTAAAAGTCCGGCAAGAAGATCGCGACACAAGGGACATTTCAATTTATTTCGGTATAATTTCTCCAAAGGGTAATCATACCGATATCTCATCGGAATGATTTACAAAATAGGCAATGATATCGAACATCGGAGAAACTGCTGAAGTAAGTTACCTTAGTATCGCTGAGTTCACTGCACAACTTGATTAAAATTGAAGCGCAATTAGAATTTTTTTTCTATAAATGAAGCTGATTCTACCTTGGATCCAAGTTTTGTAAGCCGAGCGATGGGTATGATAGAAACTTTTTTAAGAGATAGTTTTGTTGGATATTTGTTGAAGAAGAGTTTTAATTGGAAGCATTGGAAATATCCTGAAGAAGATGAATCTTATGGTATCCCTGAGGCGTACAGAAACTATATTTGGAGTTTGAAAGGAGAAAAACCCTACCTTGATTCCGATGAGAATTTCGTGAATCCGTTGGAATCGGAGTACATTAAAGTGAGTTGGGATAATGAAAGCGATCCACAAAACCCACGGAATTGGCCATTAATACAAAAATGGGTATTTGTGTTGGAGATTTTGTTTCTCACATCCTCCGTATATATGGCTTCTTCGATCTATACCCCAGGAATCCCGGAACTTATGGAGGATCTCAAAATCGGACGAGTCTTAGCGACATTGCCCTTAACACTTTTCGTAATAGGATATGGCGTCGGCCCAATGATCCTTTCTCCGATGTCTGAGAATGCTATTCTCGGGCGAACATCGATTTACATAATTACTATTTTCGTATTTTTCATTTTGCTGATTCCAACTGCATTTGTTAAGAATATAGAGGGTTTGTGCATTTTACGGTTTCTCGGAGGATTTTTTGCTTCTCCTTGCTTAGCAACAGGTCCTGCATCTATTGGTGATATCTTTTCTTTGCCATATGCTCCCATGGTAATAGGCGTGTGGTCAATAGGAGTAATGAGTGCGCCTTCGCTAGGACCTTTATTGGGTGCTGCAGTGACATTAGCGGGCGGTTGGAGATGGACCTTTAAATATATTCTTATACAGACAGCAGTTGCATGTTTGCTTCTTGCTCTTTTTCTTCCTGAGACCTCCGAAAAGACTTTGTTACATAGAAAGGCACAAAGGTTAAGAGACTTGACATGTGACAGAAGGTTCTTAAGTGAGGGAGAATTAGAACTACAAGGACTAACTTTTATTGAGATATTGATTGATACATTATGGAGACCAATTGAAATTACTTTATTAGAACCAATGGTACTCGCAATTAATATATACCTTGGATTAATATACTCCATAGTGTATTTGTGGTTTGAAGCATACCCTATAGTATTTGGCGAAATGTACAAGTTCGGTCTTGTTACCACTGGTTTATCTTACCTCAGTATTGTCTTGGGAGGAGTATTTGGGGCATTAATATATATACCTTTGACTTATAAAAATTTTACAATTCCTTCCCTTAAAAGAGAAGACATTTCTCCGGAGTCAGTCTTATTCGTTGCTATAATTGGAGCAGTTCTCATGCCAGTAGGTATATTTATATTTGGATGGACTGCCAACCCACACATCCATTGGATAGTTCCCATAATTGGTGCCTGTATCTATTCCATAGGAGCTTTTTTGACATTCCAAGCCTTGTATCAGTATTTGAGTATGTCGTTTTGGAAGTACATGGCGTCTGCATTTGCTGGTAATGACTTGTTTCGTTCCGTGATGGCCGGAGCATTTCCTATATTTGGTAAACCTTTATTTTCGAATTTGTCTATTCCAGAATTCCCCGTCGCTTGGGGTTCAAGTCTTTTAGGCTTCATTTTGACTGGAATGATAAGCATTCCACTCTTATTTTATTTCAATGGGCTGAAAATGCGTGCGCGGTCTAAATATGCTTCTTAAGGTTAGAAAGCCGTTATGCGATTTGATGGGTTTACTTTTTATGAATAGAACTTATAGAATTAATGAATAAATACAGCTTGTTATCACTTCCAGATAGAACTTCTAGATTGAAAATAATCAACTTAAATCTTTAGGCAATGAGACAAAGAATATCATTTATTGATCTGTTGAAATTGTTGATAATTAAATGCTTATGCACTAGAACCGACTATTCATTATATTTGTAGGTTGAATATGGTTTTCGCCATTCTCTGAGGATCTTATAAATTTATTTCCCTGATTGGGCACTTTTAATATTTATTTTACTATTAAAAAAGCTGTAAAATTTTTTTCAATCTATGTTTTCAAGATAATCTTTCCAGCCTGGATTAAATTAAGGTAAAATAAATAAGTAAGAAACAGCTCCAGGTAACACAACTGGATCGAACAACTCATAGTCATCTAGAAGAAAAAAGTCCATCAAAGTTTTAACAAACCCCAAATTATAGTAGAAATGTATTTATATCTTGAGAGAAAATGATTTACTGCCACGTTCGGTTAAATTTCGTGAGACAATTTTCAACAAAAATACAAGCACACAAGATGCTGCGAGGATATATTCAATCAATTAATAAAATATTTGAACATTCTTTCTCAAAAACGAAACTGCTCAGTAGATTATCTTTTCATTAAAGTTTCTTCTTAGAAGTATTTCACGAAAGGAGATTTAAATTTAATATTGTGAAATATTCATTTCAAATTCTCAATTTATTAGTCCTAATAATTTGAAAGTGAACTATTTTGCAACAATATATACCCATATTATAAGCAATTTAACTAACAAATACTGGATTTGGTCAATCCCTATTCCGCATGCTATTTCGTCATTCTAATTTGTCTTTATTCCGCATAGCTTGTTCAATATATGATAAAGTCATAGAGTGATAAGGGAACCATATGAAACAATTTAAAACGATAAGACATCTTTTAAGAAGCACAAATACCCCTAGTATTTTTAGTTTGCAAGCTATCAATAGAAGGAATTTTGGAACTAAATTTGTATTACGCTTTTATAGGAATTTTATTTGATATATATTCAATTTTTCAAACGCAGTTCACACAATTCTCTCCATCTCTGTGCTTCCATTTTCCACCATCTTGCTTCGAAAAGAGAAGAGGATAGCTCTTTTTCAAGCTCCCTGACCCTTTCATCGAGTATTTCGACTTCTTTTTGTCGTCTTTCACGATACCTTCTAGCGGCCAATGTATTTTTCACACGCTTTCTATCTATTTGTTCCACTTTTGTTCCATGAACTGAGTATTTTACGTAGTCCCTGCGCTTTCGCTTCTCTAATCTCCGTCGAACATCAGTAATTCCATTTATTGATGACGGTGAAAAACTTGAGTTGCGAGACGAATCATCACTATTCAGCATAAACTTCCCTGATTGATCTATCCATACTAAATTCTTATGTTCCACTTCTAGCGATTTTCCGGTTTTAAAAACAGATGAGTTGGTGATATCTTTCTCCTGGTCATTAGTAACAGTAAGCAGTGACAAGCCAGATATAGATGAGTTCAGAGCAGTTACTCTTTGGGATCCATCCATTTCACTTGAAGATTCTGAAGAGTGAGCCCAATTGAAGTTGAACGAGCAGTCATTCAATGGCTCAGTAGGAGCACAGGAATTATGAGAATCGTCATTTTCAACGAGATCATTAGTGCTGAAGAAAGTAGATCCAAAATCTGATAGACATTCTTGTGATGGTACTTGCACAAAGTTGTTCTCCCATGATAAATCTGAAATTAAAGCTGTTAGTTAGTTGCGCCGGTACTTATATGAATGCCGACGCTCAATTTCACTAAAATATTAGCACTCTAGTGCTTTGTTTTTTTTTTAAATAATATGTTCTATCACAGCTCTAGAACCCAGGATCTCTCTGCAATTTAAATGCCGACGATAACTCGACTCCCTTTCCGCTTTTGGAAAATGAGTAATAATTGCTAATACAATGATGTGTTTTACGCTAAGAAAAATATGAAGAGCATTTTTCAGACTTTGATAATGCATAAAGATCTCACTCTTCCCCCCTTTGGCAATCTTGACTTCTTCAAAAAGATAGAACTGTCTGTGTCCTTGTTCATAGCAACTGATAAGTGCAACCCAAGATGATTCTCTAACATAAATATCTCACCGTGGATGTTAATACTTCTACTAAAAGTGATTATTTTTTATCATATTATCTAATGCTTTTCCCCTTTAAGATCAACAGTACCCTATGTTTAGCTCTTAATAAATATTTGCCAAAAGGATTTCCAAGCTTAATCACAATAAAGCATCTATAAGTTGAAAAAATATTTCATATAGTATCGATTTCCTTTCACCTTAATGCATTAAATACTGTTATACAGGTGGCCAGACTAATCTCTTTTAGTTTAATCATTTTGGTTTTGTTGCAACTCTTAATCTTTAAAGTAAGTTTGAAAACTAAAAATGCTGAGCCCAAGAAATATACTCCAATATTTGAATTATAGAATCATGGTAAATTGTATGAAGCGGTATTTTGAATTAGATTTGTGTTCCGCCGCGTCGTTTCTAATCTTGATTGAACCCTTTATGTGTTTCGTAGTGCGACGTATTTAATTCAGTCTTGAAATATTTTACTAGTTGAACATCTTTAACACCTTTCAAATATTTGAGAGCAATTCTCAAGGTAGTCAGAGTCTTCCGATTTGTTTGAACGACAATTTCTAATTGCATTAATATTTTCAATAATTCTACTAAAAGGTTACAATGAAAGAATCTGTTTGATTTAAGGCTAAGAAAGTTCCTAAAATGATATTTGAAAGACCGAGGGAGAAGTTCTTTAATATAGCAATCATATAATCAATTCAGTTTTTTTTCTTAACATAGACTATTTCTTTATACCAGAAAGTATAAAATTGTATTGTCTGGAAATATTTCATCTGAGATCCGATCCTTAGGTTTTAAATTTTCAGTATTTCCACGATGGCTTGTTTGGGTTAAACAAAGAGTGTTACTAAGATTGATAAGTATGCGAATAGTTTCTGGATAGCGGTAGTCTTATAAAAATGAATAGCCTCTCCTTTAGAGGACTTACTTGTGCTTGTAGCTGTGACACTATCTAGTTTGTCAACAACAGAATACCCTGCTTCTTCGATCCAGCTGTTTAATTTCGAAGCTGAAATATTTGAATCAAAGGTTGATGAATTAGACATAAATACGATGGCATTTCCATCCTTATCGAATACGACGCCCCCTTTCATGGTTCCCTCTGTATCACGCGTCAAATGTCCATCGGCTTGAAGTCCATTTTCGATGTCACCAGTTCCTTGGTAATCGTGAACAGTTGAGTATAAGTCGTTAGCCTCCGTAGTATTCATAATTTCAAAAATATCAAACTCACCACAACCTGATCGCCAACATGAACAATTAACATTCAGTGCATATTGAGAAGTTCTAGGAATGTGTGCGTTTAGTAACCATATTGCAGGCATGTTGTAATTTGAAGTATCCTCATCCTTCTCTGATTCCGTTGGCATCTTAAACTCAAAAAGAAACATCTTAATTTTCCCATAGTAACCATGATATGCTGGTATTCCGGATCTATAAACACCGCAGTCATTATCGAATCCAGACGAATCACAAGAAATATTTGAAAATATAACGTATTCCTCGTTAGAGGATATTTGAGCATCTTGACTCAACACAGTCGACTCTTTGGCCTCGCTTGTTCCATTCGAGCCTGCATAAGTTAATGCTTTCCCAAGACATGGAGAATCTGTACCTGCTTTAGTCAAGAAAGTTACATTTTCCGACGTCGAAGAAGAGGCCCCATAATAAGCTCTTCTTTCCCAACTCCCTGATGAATTGTCCCCGACCAAAAAATTTTCTGAAGTGAAATACCCAAACAGACTTAACACTAAGGGGCCTCTGAAATGAACAGATACTTCTTCATTAAATGGAGCATTTGAACCCGAAAAACTTGTTGTATCGTCGCTCAATTCGCAAGTACATTTGTCTGATGTTACGTCAGAAAGTTCCTTTACTAGTTGGTAGGTTCCTGAAAACCCAAGGTTTTCAAATTTAATAACGGAATAAGAAGAAGATCCTGATGATGAATCAGATCTATCTTTCAAGCTTAAATCGAAACTTTGGGAAACATGTTTCACACTTTTTGCAACTTTTTGACCGGTGACAACTATTGCAGCGAAATAGCAGAAAGATAAGAATATAGAGATATGCATTTAGCAGATGTATGTCTTTTCAGAATCTTTGACCTTTCAAAAATTTTGAAGATAATCTTCCCTTTTATATTGTTTCTTGAAAACAAGGCTTGTAAGATAAGAGTGATATTAACTGAAATTGATATGCAGTGCGACATCACCAAATTAAAATTGTTTCACGGGTTCAGGAAGTATTGAGCCGAGAGAAGACTGCAAAAATAAATGTGCAGTTTGGACACACATTCAATAAATATTAGAACTGTTAGAAATCTTGCCCTAATGTTTTCCAAAATCTATGGTTGAAGATTTTACCCAATAGCAGATATATGTAGTGAAAAGTTATGTAACAGGGAATTGCAGGATACGCTTCTACTGCTCAGCTTCTCAACTTTTTCAAATAGATAAATAAGAGAATCTTATAACTTTTGTTTGTTCACTGTTTGATCGTAAACATTACCGCCACTGAAAAAACCCACCAGCTGTTCAGACCAATAATAGCATGGTGTAAAAATATTAAGAACCGTTGGAGGCAACCGAGTCCTCAGCAAAAAGGTCAAGATTAATGCTCCGAAATTTATTATTCCTTACAAATAAAAGGTGTCTTGCTTCTTTTCTTCATGTCAGCTTGAATTTCATTTAATTGATAGGTATCCATTTGATCTTTTATACTGTAACGAGAGGACTGCTCAATTACTTATTAATAAGACAATCGTCGAATAAATCATGCCTGGTTGAGCTATGGACTCTCCTGCACCCAGTCAGTAAAAGTTAATAATAGAGAAAAAAGCTCCAGGTTGAAAATCCAAGGGAATTACTATGCTTTTGGCTTATCTTCTTGACTAGGACATTCAGGCTGTATAAAAGTGGTACCTAAAATACTCGACAAATCTCTCAAGGTTCATTAGGTGCGGAGGAGATGTTGAACTTCTGTATGTGATATCAGCGTCATGGAGAAGTCATCTGTCTTGTCAGCAGTAACCAAAATATATGTCATTTATATTATTTTTTGATGCGTTCGCACAGATAATTCATTTTGCAAAATTTCAAATCACTTTTAACGATTTCTATTATCTAAATAATTACTCATGAAAGAGGCTTTTATATTTGTAAATACATATCCTTGCAGGTCCTATTCAGTTCTACATAATTTGTCTATTTCATCACTTGATCAAAACCATGTTCGCTTCAGAAACATTTAAGCTCATAAATTTTTTCATTACCCTGCAGACTCAAAAACCTAAAAACCTATCTCTAATTCTGCATATATATAGTACACGCTTATCATATTTCATTCTCTCACTTGTTAAAAACACAATGCCACGATTGATAACAACGGAGTCATAAAACTTCTTTTGGCTCTCTTTTGTAAATGGAATTGTGTGACTCTCAAAAATGGTAGCTGTAACTATTTCTCAACAAAACTTGAAAAGAAACCAAAGATTATTAATAGCAGCCACAGTGGCTCATTTCTGCTATGATATAAATTGGCTGCAAAGAACATGGGAAAACTCTAATCTCGCTAATATTAATAAAATATGTCACCCTCTCAAGAAATTCAAAATCTCAAGAAACACGATTCTTTGGAAGAAGCCATTCTGAGTCTTATTTGCTTATCAAATAAAAAGAATGAACTCAAATCTTCCTATAAAGGGGGGTTTTCGGATTCATTTGTAGAAAAGTTGCCCCCGTCTACAAGATTAAGATATGACAGATATGATGTTGATTTATCCGAAGGGTATCCTGCAAGGCCACTGACGGAAGAGATTCCGGTATTTCTTGACGAGGCCGTTGCGATTAGAAATGAAGAACTACCGTACATTGAAAGAGCAAAAATTGCTGACCCAGACAAAAAGGCTTTGCTTGGTTCAGCAAAAGATGTTATACACTTGACGAAGCACATTGGTACAGAGATAGTGGGATTGCAGTTAAAGGATTTAACTGATCAACAAAAGGATGAACTTGCTCTTTTGATTGCTGAACGTGTGGTGGTGTTTTTCAGAAATCAAGATTTATCTCCACAAAAACAGTACGAGTTGGGAAGTTATTGGGGTAACGTAGAGAAACACGCTCAGGCTGCACATGTCCCAGGGATTCGGGGAATTACTGTTATTTGGCCCGATTTTCAATTAAAGCAAGGTTTAAATGCCAATTTTAAGAATCCTGCTGGAGGGTGGCATACAGACTTGACCCATGAATTACAAACTCCAGGCATAACTCATTTGCATAACGATGCTATTCCTAAAGTCGGAGGTGATACCGCGTGGGCTTCAGGATACGCTGCCTATGACAAGTTGTCGCCAGCTTTTCAGAAGTTTTTGGAGGGTAAGGATGGCGTCTACATATCTGCTCACGAATATATTGATCGGAATGATCCTTTAAAAGGAAGGAAAAGAATTGAAAGAGAGCACCCAATTATTAGAACAAATCCTGCAACCGGCTGGAAGTCATTGTTCGTAAATCGGTCTATGACAAGAAGAATCGTAGGTTTAGAGCCAGAAGAATCGAAGGTAATTTTAGAATATCTATTTGGAATCTTTGAGAAGAATTTAGATATCCAAGTTCGTTTTAAATGGCAACCAACTGAGGAAGGCTTGGGTACTTCTGCCTTATGGGATAACAGAGTAAGCCAACATTTTGCCATATGGGATTATGAAGCAAAAGAACCAAGGCATGGTACCAGAGTATCCTCTTTGGCTGAAATACCATATTTTGATCCTTCATCAAAATCACAAAGAGAATCATTAGGTTTAGATTGACTGATAAGTTAATTCCAGGTTCTTTTTTGAGTAAGTGTACGTCATTATTGTATGGTAAATAATTTATGAAATGTGTTTGAAGTATGTGTTGTCAAAGTAAGCAAGTAGATAGTTTGTATTTCTAGAAAATATCACCTTATTAAGTGTATAATGACCCTGAATAAACTTCACGAAATTTGTTTGCGTGTCGTATTATGGGTTGAAAAGAGTTTTTATATTTTTATATTATAACAAATTCTCGGATCTGATGCACATTCCACATCTAGCTAATGAGGAAATGAAAAAGTAGATGTTCTCAAGTAGATAGTACTGCTCTTAGCTGGAATTTCTTCTTGAGATTTTGGCTCCAGTTTTGGAAATTTTGCTTTGTCGATGGCTCTTCTTTACAAGAAATGATAAATTGTTTTCGCAGCCAATCTTTGATTTGAAAAAAAAAAAATTGATCTTCCATTTTTTTTCTTTCCTACTAACTTTTCTTTTTCCTAGCTTGAAAATGCACCCTTGGGATTAGCCAAATTAAATTTTAATTGAACTAATTGAGCTTCTTTTGTTATCATCTTCATTGAAAATCCTTACATAAGCAAACTTAAACCTTTCTATTGAATACAAATTAAAATCAGATAAATCTTCATTTTCATTACTTGATTTTTATCTTTAGGGTAACTTTCAAGCTGTCAAAAGAAATTCCTTTCACTAAAAGACGTGGTTAAAAAACAAAATGGAAACACCTTTTTAAACGACGAATGAAGCACCTCTCATCAAAATCACAATATAAATCTTCACATCCTTGCTCTTTATTTTTAATTTGAAGAATCTTCGTAATGGAGCCAGCTGCCGTATTGTTTTTTTCTCTATTGGTGGTGGAGAACGAAAAACGACAAAGTCATACTCTGTGCAGATTACATATTTAGCTGACATTTTATTTTTCTACTGAAAATTTAAAGATATGAAAGTACGATCCAAAAGATACGATTCAATTTCCACTTCATACTTCTTCTATTGAATTTTGCGGAGCTTCTAGATCTCGCTAAAAAGGAACGAGTTGCTATAGAGATACTGTAGAGATACTGTAGAGAGATATAGGTTGTTCTTTTGAATTTGGTCGTTCTGCTGGAGTCAAATTTTATCCCACCCCCCATGCTTCATATCATCCGCCATATAAATAATGTTGAATCAAAATTAGAATTTATCGGATCAAATTCCGTTTTATTATCTTCACTTTTTAACACAATTCAAATGCCACAATTATGACGCTAACATAATAAGTGTAACCAATTTGTGTATTAGGAGAACATTTGAATGTTATGTACTAAACTGTTAGGTGTCCAGATGGAAACAGAGCTTTCAGATGTTGTTTAAAAATTTTGATGTATGATGAGCAAAATTCGAAACCAGGAGGACCGATCGGTTTTTTTTTTTTCAAGAAAGGACTGTGGCTTGCTCTTTATTATCAGACTACAGACAACAAAGAACTTATATAAGAAACTACAATTTCTTGAAATGCTAAAGCACGACAGCCAAAAAGGTAAGCATGTTGAAACTTCAAGAATATCTTCCACATGAGAGGATGGTAATTGAAACGGAAGACGAATTAGAGAAACAAGGAAACCCGTTAATTAGTCACCAAAACACGGAACCTCTTGCACATAAAAATAAAGGAAAGAGAAACATATGGAGTTTCTTTGATGAATATGAATATCGAACAAGCAAACCAAGAAAATTTAAATTTAACTTCAGGAAAGAATCTTCTTCAGCAGAAAAAAAATTGATTCTTAAATTAGATATACTTATTACTCTTTATGGCTTGGTTGGATACTGGTGTAAATTTTTCGATAGCAGCAATTTAAGCAACGCATATGTTTCTGGCTTAAAGGAAGACATTGGAATGAAGGGAAATGATTTGATTGATACCCAAGTCATTTATGGCGTTGGAGCTATTATCTTTACGTTACCTTTCATATACATTCTACCCAGATTTTCGCCTCCATATGTCCTACTTATTGGAGAGTTTATTTGGTCCACATTTACCTTAGCAACTGCAGGAGTCACAAATGTCAAAGCTTTGAAAGCTTTTCGATTTATTATAGGAGCAGCGGAAACATCTTTTTTCCCTGTCATTCATTATTCTTTCTCTTCATGGTAAGTACCATTTTTCATCAATCATTTTGAGATACTAACGGGATAGGTTTAAACCTCACGAAATTTCGAAAAGAGCAGGATTATTTTACATTGGTCAATATTTAGGAGTTCTAACATCTGGATTACTTCAAGGTTCAATCTTTGAGCTGCTTGATGGTGTCAATGGATTACCTGGGTGGAGATGGGTATTCATCATTAATGGAATAATGTCATACGCAATCTGTCTACTTGGGTTCTTTTCTCTTCCTGGAACTCCCTTTAAATGCTATTCTCTTTTTTTGACTGATTATGATATAAAATTGGCACGAAAGAGGATGCGGATAAATGGTACCGATGATGGCCTTAATCTAACAGGCTTCTTAGATAAGGAAATTTGGTTGAAAATGTTAAAATCCTGGCATTTCTGGGTTTTCGCAGTGGGCAACATTGGTGGATTTAACTCCTCTAATTCTTCATCTGGATCTTTTGCTCTATGGCTTAAATCTTTGAATAGGTACTCAGTCGAAGAGCTCAATAATTTAACTGCTATTCCTCCTGCCTTAGGTATTATATGGCTTATCATAACAACCTTTGGTGCGGATTTTTCAAGGAAGCGTTTTCTTATGATTATTTTTGCTCAATTGATGAATTTCATTGGTAATGTGATTTTGACAATATGGGACGTAAACGAGAAAGCAAAATGGTTTGCTTTTTACTTTAGTTATTGGGCTTGGTCGCAAAGTTCTGTGTTTTATCCTTTAATGAATGATATTTTAAGGAACGATGTGAACTTGAGATCCATAGAGTGGGTCATTTCATATATCATCGGTCTTCAGTCTTATACTTGGATTTCTGCAATAGTCTGGCAAACCGAAGAAGCTCCCAGTTTTCGCAAAGGTTTTACAACAGCAGCAGTCATGGGTATCGTCCAAGCTGTCTCAATGCTCATTGGATTATACTTTTACAAGAAAGATGAGAAACAGAAATCACTAGCTGAAGGAACTGAAGTCTATAACTCCATGAGTGAGTATGAAACAGATATTAATTACGAAAATGTAGAAAGTTCAGAAAAAGGTGTTGATTCAAAGGCTGTCACTGAATCTTAGCTCCCACAAGATATCACATTTATGAACGTGGCTTCAGACTAGTTTGAATTTAGTATTTAGCTGATATGTTTTTGCTGAGAGAGAAGCAGTCTTAAAAAAAGATTTTTTTATTTTATTTTGTATTTTTAAGTTTATCGTTTGCATAATTTTAAAGTTTTCGGATATCATCATTCGCCGACTCCAGGATGGGATTTAGTTCTATTCAAGAAAATAGAGTATCTTAATGGTTTGGTCTCCCAATGTGATTATTTAAATAAGGACCTTAACATATTGTGGCTTCGGATGGAAAATTAATTTCCGAAAAAAAGAAAATTTCTTCGAACATCTGCCAAATCAAAATAATGCCTGATTCATCATCACGCTTCTCTCCACGGCATTTAGAATTCTTTTTACCCCTGAAAAAGTCGTTGGCCACATTCTAGTGCTTTCAGTTGTAAATAACACCCAAGCTGCTTGAAATTCTTAAAACCGTTGAAATCGCATAGAAATAAAAAATTGAAAATTATATTACATAGCAATTCCTGTATTGTGGGATGATTGCTGCAAATTACTCAAACAGTACATTAATTTAAATTAAACTAGTTAATTACCTTATCTGTCACTATATTAAAATTTTGAGCGTTCTAGCTCAAGGTTTACATCTGTAACATCGGCAAGCTTCTCATGCTTGTGAACAAGTACATTCATATAATAAGATAAGGGAATCTGCACCACAGTCAAAATCAACGATACAATATAAGCTGCTTTGTAGTAGGGATATTGCTTATCTGTACTCCAAAGAATGATTGTAGCCCATATTAGGTTGGCAATGGCCGACGCCTGAGCAACTCCAATGGTAAACTTGCTTTCAAATTCTGATCTTCTCAAGAATTCTTGGGACCAAGTTAGCATAATGGGTCCATAAACCCAACTTATACCACTGATCATGTATCCAATCCAAATACATGTTTCATTAACATATATAAGCAAAAAGATACATGAAACAAGGTTGAAAGCTAATGCTATCTGTAAGGCTAAATATCTTCCTTTCCAATCAGAGAGCCATCCAAGCAAAAGAGTACCAACTAGGGCCACCGCTTGTGCTGAAGTTGGTATATTATTAATCTCAGCAACACTGTACTTTCCTAAAGACTGAATATACAAAGTAAAGTAACCCATTGCATTAGTAAAGATCATATAGCTGGTGTATGAGAAAATCAAAACATAAAAGGGCCAGTCTAGAATCATTGTCTTAACTTCTGAAAGCTTGAAACCATGGAACTGAACTCTATCACGCCTA
Source organism: Priceomyces carsonii (assembly GCF_900007245.1). Taxonomy (NCBI): domain Eukaryota; kingdom Fungi; phylum Ascomycota; class Pichiomycetes; order Serinales; family Debaryomycetaceae; genus Priceomyces; species Priceomyces carsonii. Next base: position 48,868 of record NW_026946675.1, on the reverse strand, counting down.
TACCTTTTGGCCGCAAAATTTTTTTCTTCATCAGTGAGCCAAAAGGAAAACTTGTTTGGCTTCAAAGGATTATCAGGGATAGCAATGAGCCCAAAAAGAGATAATGGTATTGTTATGGCTCCACAAACTATGAATAGCCATTGCCATCCAGCCTAAAATGTTAGTATATTACCTTCAAACTTCTAAGAATGTATCAATTACTCACAAATCCACTATTTCCATCTAAGTTGGTATAAATCCCCGCTTGCAAATAACCTGAGAACTGGTAAAAGTTAGTATGTGATTTAAATTGCCTTTTGAAAGAATTACTTACCATACTTGCAACATTGGAAGCTGCATATAAAATGCAAGCTCTTTTGCTTAGTGATGTTGCATCGTACCAGTTACTTAACAATGAAAGGGCACCCATGTAAAAAGGAGACTCAAAAAATCCTATTAAAAATCTGATTGCATATAGCTGATTCACATTAGTAACTCTCGAAGTACAAAAGGTTAAGATTGCCCATATCATTTCAGCACAAGGAAACCATATTGATGGTCGAATTTTCAAAATAAGGATTTGGGAAGGTATCACTCCTACTACGTATCCTGCTTCCCATAAAGACATAACATAATTATAATCATCCCCCGTTATCCCAATATCTTCTTTCATTCCTGAGACGTACGCATTTGTAAAGTTGTTGGCATCGAGTAATCTAATGAAATACCCATAGCTAGTAAGTTAGTATGCTTTTCCCATATAATTTTAAAAAACTTTGTCTTACCATCCCCAAGTCAATAAAAATAGGTCTAATTTCTGGATATATTTCTTTTCTTCTTTCGATCTGGGTCCATCCCAAATAAATTCCAAGAATCTGGTCCACCTGCTCTTTTTGTTTTCTGCTTTCTCCACCTCTTCAGAGTTCGCGGAAGAAATTGTTTTCTTCTCTGGCGCACTGACGTCTGTCAAACTTTGATTAACTGACATTCCCAAGTTTATCTTAATATTAAAAGATTTGTCGTGTTCTAATTTCAACCAAGTTAGTGATTATATAAATTAAAAGCATTTATATCATATGTACTATACCACAATCGGATAAAATATTCCTTTGGTAAGAGTACTTTTGAATGGATTATAAGTTCCGCTGTGGCTTTTTGGATTGCATATGAATTGCACAATTCACTATCAAACATGAGAAATCAAATATGGGCTGTAATAAAGAGCTGTAAAACTATAAATACTGGATGTTAACAGATCATGGAGAAAGAACGAGAGAAGAGATGTATTTATATGTATACCTGAACATACACAGATGACGAAAGAAGACTATAACTACGTATATTATTCTGACTCACCAGAGGTCTTACATAGTATTGATCAATGGAATAAGTTAAACGATTCAAAACAAAAAGAAGTCAAAGGTCATTTGCCAGAAAATTGGCCCGAAAAGTTAAGTGGTCCTCATCTCTGGACGGGAGAAGATTTGAAAGAAAGACCTGATAAATACAGATATATTTTAAGCGAAGAAGACAAGAGCGAAGTGTGGAAAGCTGTTGAATCTTTTAAAAAATCTGGCTTGAGTTTAGCAGCTGTAAGTAAAGAGAATTTCACTCTACCCCAACTTGGCAAAACATTAGAAAACTTTGCTGAGGATCTCTACAACGGAACTGGGGTTCGTTTAATAAGGGGATTAAACATTGATGACTATGATGAAAAGGGTAAAATCATTGCATACTTAGGGATAAGCTCTTTCATAGGAGATATTAGAGATGCTCAAGGCTTGAATAGAGCACTCACACATATCAAATCAATCGAACATATTGCAAAAGGTGAACGGGCACCAATAGGTGTGAGTCAACAAACAACTGATGCACAAATGTTTCATAATGACTTTGGTGGCGATATTGTTTCATTATTTGTTCTTAGTACGCCACTAAGCGGTGGTGAATCATTGGTAAGTTCCACATATGCTATTTATAATGAGCTAGCTCACGTAAGACCTGATATTTTAAGTACGTTGTCCACACCTAGAGCGTTTAAATGGAGGGAAGCTCCAGAAGGAAGTCCATTATTATATTACAAGGATGACACATTTATAACCAGTTTCTCTACAAGGTATTTTATTGGATATGGTGAGCTACCGAGGGATGAAAATTATCCCCTCATCAACGAGAATCAAAGAGATGCTTTAGGAGGTTTCAATGCAATTGCTTATAAACATTCTTTATCGAGTGAATTTCAAAAGGGTGACATAGAATATGTAAACAATATTTTCACTCAACACTGCAGAAAAGGATTTACTGAAAACGAAGATAATAGAAGACACTTGGTGAGGTTGTGGTTGAGAAATTCGAAGTTCACCAACTCTATTAAATTACCTGAGAGGTTACTCGAGAAAAAAATACAAAATTTTCCGGTTCAATATGATCAAGAGATCCCTTTAAATGAGGTTGAAGAAGATGCTATTAAATTAAGAAACAACGCGACTTCTATCGATAAGTTTTATTCTAAACCTAAATAATTCTTCTTTCTATATTTTAGGCACATTAAAGTTCTTTCTTTAAGCAATTATTATTTTTATCTAGCAGTCGCAATGTAAGAACCGTCTTTGAAAATCAATTTCCCTCGAAGTAAATTAAAAAAAAGTGTTTTCAAAGCCGTTTCTCCAGAAACAAAATCGTCAAAATGCTTGAAGTAGTCGTCGCCCAAAGGGTAAGGTCTCTCGAAAGGGAAAAATGGCACAATTTTGTCAATATATTGATTCTTTATGCCTTCATTTGAAAACATGTGAAAAACGTTAGTATCCCCAGTGAGTGAAACCCTGGCATCTTCCCATTCGTACTGCTCTTTTTCTGAAGGAAGTTTCTTGGCGTTAGACCAAATACCCGCAATAGCAGCTGCCTGAGCTTCAAAGCTTGTAAAAAGTTGGACAGTTTGAATTATTCCAACAAATGCGAGTGTTGGATCATCTATCTTGAAGATATTATAATATAGATTTTTAACTCTGGAATTGTTTGCGGGAGCTGCTTTATTCTCTGGGACTGATAGAGTGAGAAAATTTTCTTCAAAAAAGGGATAATGATAATGATACCCTGTTGTCAACAAAACAAAATCGAAATCCCGGACTTTCGATCCATCCTCAAACTCTATCTCTTTATTGTTAGGTATAAATTTTTTTATGGGAGGTTTAACTTTGAATTCTTCAGATCGAATGATATCGTTCATCCATTCTAATTTCTCATCTCTTAAGCGCCGAGATAAAATAAAATCTTTTGACACAGGTTTGATATATTGTGTTAGACCAAGTCCACTAATTGAGCTACCGACAAGTACGACTTTCTTGTCCCTGAATTTTTCGTGACCCCTAAAAAACTTTGAATGAATGACTGAGCTAGGATACTTAATCGCATATTCTTTGAGACCTTCGATATATGGTATATATGGTACATTATAATGGCCATTAGCAACCACGATGGCATCAAAAGTTTCTTCATACCAGTCAACTTTTTTCAAATTCTTATTTCCATGCTTCAATGCAAGATGCCATTCACCGTCCCTCTTTGTTATTTTTCTTACCTCGGTATTGTATCTAATATACTTTTCTAATGAGCTTTTCTCTATAAAGTTCTCAATGTAAGCATTTAATTGATGGTGCATTATAAAAGGATTAATTGGACTTGTATCATCAACTAACTCGTGGTCCATAGATGAGAATCGCGTATATCTCTTTGGCACATTTGTAAAAAGATAACTGAATAAAGCACTTCCATCCCATGATAACCGCAGCTCGAATATATTGGACTCAATCCCTTTGTTTTCTGTAGGGCTATTTTTTTCTTCTTCGTGGTTTGGTGTATTAGGTTGCAAGGTTGCAGCTTTAAAGTATTCCTCGAATTTTGTGATTTCCTCTAAAGGTACCTGAGAGTCAGATTTCGAATCTATTTTACACCATACGCCCCCAGGACCGGACTTCTGCTCAAACACTACAATTTTCTCGAAAGCTATCTCCAGAGCTTCTACGCTTCCAAAGGTACTTGTACCCTCTTTTGAAGTATGAAGAAATTCATACAAGGCAGCTAGTCCGGATGGTCCAGCTCCTATAATCGCAACTGATTTGATATTGAAAGTCATGTAGTTTAAATTAAAATTCTACTGAAAAATACTAGAATTATATAGTGACTCCACAGTATGCCTTGATTCGAAATAAATTACAACGATTTCGCAACCGGAATATAATTTCCATAGTATTTAGTTATACAATTCTGGAAATAAATAGGACCATGAGCTAATATTACTATCTAAAATGTCCAACGACTTAAAATCAATGTCTTTCTTAAATAAATCATCGATGTCAATAATACTGTCAGCTGTGCTTGGTGTGGCTATATTGTAGTTATCCATAAAATTCTCTGGATTGAAATCTAGAAGACATTTTTCTCTGTGGTCACTTGGGTAGGACCTCACAACTTTCGATTTATTGAATATTTCATTGTAATAAATTGGCCACTTATTTCTTATCTTTGTTAAAATTATACTGAAAGCTCTGGAAGCTATTTTCCAATCTTTCGAAGCATTCTTTAATACTATGAGCAAATATTCAAAAGTGACCAGGGTTTCCTCGGAACCTGAAAACCCTAAAGTTTTCTCGGATGATATGAAATAATTCAAGGACAAAATAACGATGTAAATAATTGTAAGTGATAAATATTTGAAGGACCCCGTCTTGTTATGAAAAGCATTGAGGGAAATATAGACATCATCAATGCAATCTTCTACTATATCTGCCGAAGAAGAAAGTGAATTTTTGATTTCAAGGGAAAACATACTCATGTTTGCCTGTAGGGATGAAAATGGCTTATTGAAACAGAGTATTATCAAATAATAGTAATATTTGAAGGACATCCTTGTAAGATCATGTCCATGCAATTTTAACTCGCTTTTATTCCATCTAACAACAGATGCAACATCTACCTTCCATTTCATTAATTTGACATTAATGTTATTCAATTTACTAGTTTTAAGAGCAACATTTAATCTTTTCATTTTATCGTCCTTAGTCCCATTAAAAATGTTGATATTCTCCATAAGCTTTTCCAGAAGTATGCTTAGTTCTATCATTTTCATCAATGTAAATTCAATATTTAGAGATGTGCAATCTGACATTAGAGGGGCAGGCAGTTGCTCTTGGTTCAAGATGCTTAAGCCCAAATTCTCAGGCACTTTTAAAGTTACTGCACGGCCAAGTAATATGCTGTTGTAATGGTCGTAAATAAAACATCCCCAATATAGTCTATTTTCAGAATTAAGAACTATCCCATCTTTACTGATACCATCGAACTTTTGCAAAAAATGATCGAATTCTAGGTGAAACCCCATCCTGAATGCCAAACCAGAAAGCATCCAACAGCTAGAGTCATTGTAACCATTATCATAAATAGAGAGGCATAGCAATGATTTCACAGTTGTAGCAGAAGGTTGAAGAGACATTTCAGAAAAAATCATCAGCTTAGCTTTCAAATAAAACTCCCTGGACTTTTCTTGAACATCAACTTCGTTGGCAAGCAATGCACCTAAAGCGCATATTGCGTATACTAGCTCTTCTGAGCAATACGTTCCAACGCCTTGATCAGTCTCTGAAAGGAACTCATGTAAGAACGAATCTTTTTCAATTAGATACTGGGCATCGAAATACTGCCACTTGAAAAAGTTTTCAACAGAACGCATTACTGTTATATCGCTTCTAAGGTTTCGAAATACTCTGTGGAGTTGTTCAGAATTTATCAATAACTTAGCGTTTGGAGGATCCAGGTTCCCAAACATTACATCCTTGCCATATGGCTCCATACCCTCCATGCTCTTATCGTAAAATTTGTCCTCATTATCATTACCCTTAGCCAAATCCTTTACGGAATCCGGAATGTCGATGTCGTTCGAATTAGAGATGCTTTTATATTTTATTAATTGTGAAAGGATATTTTGAAGAGTGTTAACTTGACACTCTAGGGTCTTCACATAAAGGTTTTTATATCTTTTTTTCCGGCCATCATCATTGGTGTTGGCTTTCTCGCATTCAGCATTAGCTCCTTGACAATTATTACATGGCAGGTTTGAATCACACCTAATCTTTCTTACTCTGCAGCGAGTGCATGCAATGGTGCACTTTGAATCCGACCTCTTATTACTCCCTTTTAAAAGCTTATCAACTTTCTGCCGCATATATTATCTTCTGATGAATTATTCTTTTCACTAAAGATTTCTCTTCAGGAATTTTTAACTAAATACTGATGCCACAGCTATGTAAAATTCCGAACCACACTCTTTTTCTAAAAAAATATTCATGGATCTACTTTTTGGAAGTATACTTCACCATGACATTTGATACAACAATCGTAAAGAAAACTCAAGATATTGATCGAGTAAATGAAGTTTTAGTCAGCGCATTCAAAGATGTAGGCACTTCTCGTCTTTTCGTCCGAAGATTACACAAGATTCCTGACACACATTTGGAACTTGATGAGAAGTTATTTGACTTCAGGGACAGATTATCCTATCACTTAAAACAAGGAGGGATCATATTAGAATCAAATGACTTCAATGCCATTGCCATATGGTATTCTCCTGATGTGAAATTCGAGCCATTTGCCTCGCCGGATGAACAAACAAGGCCAGCGATAGTAGAAAAATTCTATAATTCATCACTTGATGCAAAACACAATTATTTCAAAGATAATAGGTTCTGGTATTTGAATACACTTGCTAGAAATAAAAATCAAGAACCTATAAAGGGAGCTATTTCTGTAATAATTGATCCTGTGGTTAAAGAATGCAAACTGAAAAGTATCCCCATATATGTTGAGGCAATTTCGGAACATGCAAAGGAAATATACCTACACTATGGGTTTGAAATAATTAGAACCTTGACTTTAGGAAAGGCGCAGGTGGATCGCCAGGGTATACCTGCGAGAAATGGAGAAGGAGTTAATGTATACTTTATGGTCCTCAAATGTTCCTAGTTCGGTACGTGACCATATTGACTTGATACCTTCCTATGTCTTACAAACAATTTCAAAACATTGATAGGAAGAGTTCAATATATATAAGTCAAATGTATTAATTGTGACCCAAGAGGATAGAATAGATAAGAAATTGAAAATGAAGATCTACTTTAAAATCGTTCAAGGAAACAAATCGCCAAAAGCTTTTTATGGTGCATCACTATCCGACCTTTTCTCAAATCGGGGCTATGTATAGAATATTTTGTAGTTTATACCAACTTGGACACTCTGGAGATTTATCAAAAACAGTTAACAATTTTTTGAACTAACATCCTTTGCTGGCTTTGAAGCTCTAATTCTTAAAAAAGTGGAAAATTTTAGATAAAACAGAATTCAACACTTTCCATATTATCTTAGGAGAAAAATCTTAAGACTCGTCGTCAATATTAAAAGTAGGCGAAAAGATCATAAGACAATAAAAGAGACAATGAGTATAAACTTGCGTGATTGGGGAATTGGGGAACTTTATTTTAAAAAGAAATATAAGACGAAATATATGCGTCTGCAAGAGATTGTCTGTAGCTAAAGAATACTCTGCGACTCAAGCATAGGCTGTCACGTATAGTACGATTATACGATATTTAAAAAGAAGAATTACGCCTATAATAAATGTATTATATTCATATTATCAAGAAATTGAAACAGGCTGTTACGAAAAATCTGCTTTTATTCTGAAGTCTATCAGTCCTACTCAAGATCAATAACCCATGCAGCTGTAAGTCACCAATTTCATCGCATATTCTTAAATCTGCATATTAACCGTATTCTTTTTTAGTAAGTTTTATCTTTGAAGATTGACCCTTTTGATCGAGACAAGCCATTGGAAAATCCGGACCAACAACTCACTCAAATCAAGCAGACTCTGGTCCCTCAATGAGCTTTGATAGTTCTAAAGTATAAAGTTTTTAAATGAAAATTAACAATCGGCACTTGTATAAAAAACACTTGATCTTTCTGACTCCTCTTGTAAGTCTATCTTCCTCGTTCAGTTACAATAGCTCTGTTTGAACCGTATCAAAGAATTCCTGTGCCATAAAAGGTTTTTTCTTTCAAAGCAAGTGATTTATCTGCAATGTAATTCAAACCTGAAACTTCGTTGCAACCAACGCCCACCAATTGTTCCCGGCATCATTTCAAGAGCCTTATCTGCTCCTCTGTTGTAATAAGCTTAGAGTAAGCAAAAGCCAATGTTGCATATACTACAGCAGATACTTGCTTGGCAGGCACAGTAATATTACCGAACGTTAAATCTCTTGTAGCTACAGCGTCAGATATCACAGTGACCTTATAACCTTTTTCAGAAGCAGCTCTAACGGTACCTTGAACACAAATATGTGCCATTGCACCCACAACAATGAGGTTGCTGATTTTTTTCTCTTCCAAAATCAGCTCTAAATTAGTCCCGATAAAAGAATTGGGTTCGTTTTTAGTGAGAACAATTTCACCAGGTAGGTTCTTAACTTTGTCGTTAATCTGAGAACCCTCAGTACCTCTTCCAAAAAAAGGGGCATCTTTCGGATCACCAGGGAACTCATGACGAATATTAATAATGAGGTATTCATCTTTCGCTTTCCTAATCCGATGCAAAAGAGTAGCGACATTCTCAGCAGCCTCATTAATCCCCACCAAGGGAAATTTTCCTCCCTCAAAGTAATCGTTTTGAATATCAATTATAATAAAAGCAGTCTTAGACATTAGTATTCACTTCATTAATTAATTATCAGCTATATGGACAAAATTTTAATAATGCTAGTTCATAAAACAGAGTTCACTCTTTTCCGACGAACCCAGGTAATACTTATGATGATTCGTAAATGTGCAATTTGCCGGTATATAAAGAAGCTCAGTCATGCGTTATTTCACACTTCGGACTTTGTAGCATTACAGCTTCACATGAACCGTGAATTGCAAATTTTCAGTAAGGAAAGAGGAGTTTACAGAGTCAGTGGAGTATTTGCGCCATAAGTTTGTTGCTTATACATCTGATTCTTTCATAATCTTTTATTATAGTTTTACTTGCCAAAACAGATGGTCCATAGTCCGTCCTTTAGCCGTCTTCCGAGATTTGTTTTGGAACTGAGCATAGATGTACGCTAATCTCATTTTAATTTCTTGTATTTTTTTTTATTCCACACTGAATGATCACCAGACTCCGATCTAAGAGCTTTCGCAAATAATTTGATTGCTATAATTTTCAACGGATCGAAGTTTCCAAATTGGTTGTATATTGAAATTTAGGCTTATAATTCATTTAATAAATACCATAAGCATGCAATTGTTATTTCTCATATTGAGTATCTGGAAAATTTGTATTAATCTAAATGGAAGAAAAAGCTGCAAATAGTGAATTACTGGTACTGTATTTAAGAGACATATATACGTTTCAGAGTGCTAGTGCTATGATATATAATGAGATAGGAAAGCAGGATCTCAAAGAAATGATCGAGATTCGGGAATATTATCGCTGGGTATCAGTAACCCTCATTGGAGTCAATTAAGACTATATCGTTTTCAAGAATCTGATGGTTAGATTCTTTGGAAATCTACTTCTCCTATTGAAGTTATAAATATCTGTAGTGTAATAGGTCAACCTTTTTTACAATTAAGTCATTAAAGAGGACCCTTTCTTATACTTTTATGTGATGATCCGAAAATTTTGAAAGAATAAGAGAAGCTATTGTTCGACAGAGAGATATAATTAGTCGTACCACTCAATGTTAGTATAATTTTTATTGAGCATTCTTAATTTGCCGCACTTATCGCAGTAGTGCCCGCGAATCAAAATATCTATTTAGCCGCCAGAACTTTTTTTTCGCCCCGAATTCGGTAATATTTTATTTTGCGCGCTAAGCTGTTATAAGTTCTGATAAGCTATTTATTTACTTGAACGTAAAGAATACATGACAATCAAGGTAGTCACAGTTTATAGGAAATGCAAGAGATACCTACCTACCAAAAAGCAATTATTGTTGAGACATTGGGTGAGAATCCTAAGGTAAAGCTCGTCTCAGATTATCCCGTTCCCGTGCCCCAGAAAGGAGAGTTACTTGTAAGATTGACTAGTTCTGGAATATGTCACAGTGATATTTCTGTTTTAAATGGCCATTGGGGCTTTTTCCAAACGTCTAAGGTAGGCGGTCATGAAGGAGTCGGATTCATTGTCAAGCTCGGGGAGGGTGTCGACGCTAAAGCGTTTCCATTGGGTACGAAAGTGGGCGTTTCCTTGATTTCCAACCCATGTCGAAATTGTTATGCATGTGGGTTGACTGATGGGGAGGTGTTTTGCAAGAATTCATCATTCTACGGTACCGATATTGATGGCACATGGCAACAATACGTCATAATAAAAGAATCTTATGTCATTCTTTTGCCAGAGAATTTGACAATAGAACAGATGTACTACATTGGACCGATGCTCTGTGGCGGTGTTACTGCTTACAAGGCGATAAAAGCATCTGAAAAACATAAGGGTCAAACAATAGTGATTACTGGTGCTGGAGGAGGATTAGGTTCGTTTGGTATTCAATACGCCAAGGCAATGTCTCTAAGAGTCATTGCAGTTGATAGTGGAGAAGAAAAGAAGAGGTTTACTCAAAGTCTTGGAGCAGACATTTTTATAGATTATGAAAATAGTGATGTTCCGTCTAAAGTCCTCGAGGCTACTGATATGAGGGGGGCAGATGCAGCAATTATGTTTGCCCCCAATGAAAAATCATACAACGAGTCCGTTGATTATCTTGCTTTACAAGGAGTTCTTGTCTGTGTAGGAATTCCCAGAGTTGATTCGAAATTTAAATTTTCACCTTCAAAATTGATATACGCTGGAAAAAAAGTTATTGGTTCTTTCATTGGCACCAGAAGTGATATTATTGAGGCTATCAAATATTTTACAAATGGACAAGTCAAACCATCGGTAGAAGTCAAATCAATGGATGATATTCAAGAACTTTTAGAACAAATGCTGGCTGGTTTCATTCAAGGAAGAATAGTTCTTGACTTGAATTAATCCCAGACTTTATATTTCGACTTAAAATGTTACGTTTTCTATCTCAGCTGTGTTATATGGCACATCAAAGCTCCTAAAGCCGTTATTGCCCAGTTGTTTATTTTTACCCCTTCACCTTCTCAGGTTCTGTTTATAGTACCTAAGATCTATAGTAAAGCACAACGAATTTAAAATGCTAAATATCTTTCTGATATTCTTTTTCTCTGAAGCGGTACGGGAAAGAAATAGGCCAAGTATCATAAGACACGAGGAACTAACACTCAATGGAATGTATCTTAATTCCTTTATGATTCATCCACATTTTCTTGAACAATCGGTATATAGGAGAATAGTGATAGATTGATGGTCCTCTCGATTAAAATCATAAACGCACTCACAGTAATATTAGATGCTCCCAAGTTACATTTCAAGGACATGCAGTGCCCAAAGATCCTGTGCTCTTCTGCAGACTGTACTTTAAGCAGTAATTTTTCTTTTTCTTTGGGTTCAACCGATGTTGCTGCATTAATCCCTCCAAAGGAAGTATTCATTGAATAAAGTATTAGCCTTTATGTAATTACTGTCATTACAGTCAACACATCTTAGGAGCCATATTATCTCAGGCCATATTATCTTTTTCATTATCTCAAAAGAATGCAATGTGCAGACCAAGTGCTTCATTATATATGGAATCTCACTATAATTATAAATTGGGGTACTCAACCCATGCCTTGACTTTAAGAAAAAAAATTTAAAGGTGAAAGAATAGCTTAAGTCTTCAAGAAAGCATGAAAATAGCTGTGCAATGGCTAAGATGCCTGTCGACAATCATTCCACCGAAGTAATGGATTTTTTGATAGAACTTTTATTTTCAAGCAATTATAACACAGATGAGGAAGAACTTGACTTTTCTGTGTTTAATGATAATTCTAAGGCAGGAGATGATGCTGATGAGGAAGAAAAACCACAATGAATGCCTCCGAAGCTGGTAAAAGATCTCTAAATGAGTAATTTTATTATGCAGGAATATTAAACTCCATATTGAAAAATACATACTATTCCTATATGTCAATTGGCTACACCCTATACGCTCAGCAAGGCATATTTTGGACAATAGGTAATAATTATGATAATTTGACTTTTGCACGCAACACTTATATAATGCTATTTCCCTTATACAAAATAGGAAAACCTCCTTTCAGCCTCTCAATTCATGTATATCTTAATGATACTAGCTTTTGCAGCCACAATGAAATTCATTTTTATTTCCTTTTGGAATGTCTCCAGGACTTATATGCATATCTTAAAACCAACAGGTAAAGCGACCTATGTCGTTTAATGAATCTATGAACAAGCCTTAACGTAGCTTGTGAAGTATACACAAACGTCAATCATTTCTGTATATATAGGACATCATCTTTTCAAAATATATTACCAACTAGTAAACTTCAGTCTTTTTCGTCAAAAATTGAATTACCAGCTCTGCCAATTATTCGGGATTGCAAGAATGCTTTCTTTTAGATTGGTAACCTTCTCGTGTGGAAAAGACAAAGGTATTACAAATAAACCTACAAATGTGCCTACAAATATATTAATTCCGACGGCTTTAGCTTTCGCTGCCCAGCATCTAATTCCTAACTCCGAACTCCCAATTTTCTAGTTCCGTTTTATTTCAACAAGATATTCTGCGAAGTATAAAAGGTAATAGAGAAAATCTAATTGAATCATCACTTGGAGCATCCATTTTAATCAGTTAAAATGAAGCTCTTCGTTACAGGTGGCACAGGTTTTATCGGGACTGGTTTTGTAAAGGAAGCTGTTGCCAATGGACATCAAATACTTGGACTTGCCAGATCGGACGATTCAGCTGTAGCACTCGAAGCTGCTGGAGCAGAAGTTATTCGCGGAGACTTGGAAGATCTTGATGTATTAAGAGAAGGTTCAAAGGAATCGGAGGGAGTAGTTCATCTTGGCTTCATCCATGATTTTGCAAACTATCAAAATTCTATGGAAATAGACCGAAGAGCTGTAAAGGCTATGCTTGAGATTCTAGAGGGCACTGATAAGTTCTTTGCCAACACGGGCGGTCTCCTTTCATTTCCTACTAAAAATGGAGAGGTCGCTGATGAGTCCACCAAAATAGCATATGAGGATGGTGCCTCTCTGATTCGTAAGCTTACAGAACGGCTCGCGTTGTCCTACATCGACAAGGGAGTGCGAGTTGTGTCTGTGAGGTTAGCTCCTACAGTTCATGGTAAGGGTGATCATGCTTTTATCCCTCGTTTATTGGACAACGCAAAGAATAATAGCAAGTCTTATTATGTTGGTGATGGCGATAATGTGTGGCCAGCAGTACATCGTGATGATGCTGCAGTGCTTTACAGGTTGGCTGCAGAAAAGGCGCCTGCAGGGTCCACACTTCATGCTGCAGCAGAAGTGGTCTCAACCAAGAAAATTGCAATGGCAATTTCAAAAGCTGCAAGTGTCCCTGTTGGCTCAATTAGCTCAAATCAGGCGACAGAAAAATTGGGATTCCTTGGAACCTTTTTTCAGGTAAACGCCGACGTATCGAGCGAAAAAACCAAAAATCTTTTGGGATGGGCTCCAACTGGACTTGACCTCTTATCTGACATTAATGAGAACTACTAGCCTATTAGTTAGGACAATTATGCCAATTTTTATGATGTTTTTATTGCTGATGGATTGTATTTCCTTCTTTCTAATGTCGAAATTTTCCGGAATATCTCTTTCGCTAAAATGCAATGTTTAATTGTTTCGGATTTTGCAAGACTTAACCTAAATTTGAAATAACTTTCTATCTATCGGATTCAAAATGATCAAACGATTTATCCAAGTTTCGGAGAGAGATTTTCGCATATAACCAAGAACACCATCAATTTTATACAATTGATGTCTTTTTCATCCGCTCGACTCATGTGTTCATCTCTGTTTCTTATAGTTACCTTTGCTTGCCGGTAGAGGAATTAGTAACTGTATTACTTCTTTTTCCATTATAATTTGAAGAAATCTTTCAAAAACAATCTTCAGTTCATAATACTCTGTAATTATCTCAATCATCAATAACTCGCTTTTGAAAATGTATTAAAGGTTATAAAGCCCTAACAATAGCGATGAAAGATTGTTAGTTGTAATCTCTTTATAAACTCTTTGCTAAATTCAAATTACTAAATTTGAACAAGAGAAACGCAAGAGAAGAGGTAACATGTGAAGTACTTAGATGATTTAAAGACGGTTTACCGTAGTTCACGAACAATAGCGTATGGCCAAAAGATTCGCAACAGTTTATTGGACTATTTTACAGAATTGGTGGCTAAAAGCTAGTTGACTTTCCTTGAAGAACAAGAGATGAGTAAGGTTTAAATAGTAACCTCCCTGCGACACACCCACACCCACTACTTTAGATTCTGTCATCATTTTCATTAAACGATAACTCAGTCGTCTTCTCGAAATCAATTGGTGAAGGCTCAAACTAGACTCTTATTCTTGGACCTCGAAATGAGATCACGCCCAATATAGAAAAGTATTAAATAATTTTTATAGGATTTCAAACCGATAATTATCAAGGAGAAAGTATCATCTTATAATGCTATAATGGTGGAGTCCGATACCCAATTGCCACCTGAAATAAAAACGGTTTCATGTACCATCTATGCCTCAATTCACACTCAAGATGTTTAAAACGCACTTTCTACTCTAGAGGGCCCCTTTACACTATGTGTTTGATTGAAAATACATTTTGCAACAAGAGCAAGTTGTTGCTCTTTTGGGTACTTCCGACAAGTCTTTTCCGTCTCACATATACGCGAGAACAGGGCATGAAATTCGAATGTATCCACGCTAACGGAGATAAGATATAAGTATTACCATCCAGTGAGAGAATTTGTGGCAAATATAAAAAACTTTGAATATGTAAGGTGCAACTCCTTTTTCACTTTTCATAGAGCGAAAAATCTCCTAAGGTCATTCAATATGAATCTAGATTTTTACACTGTTAAAGTTCGGAACTATGAGTATGACACTGACACCGAATCCGCGACCAACCGAACAATTGCTTGAAACTCTCAACTATGTAACTTCGAATCTTGATTTTTACTTTAGGTTTATAAATGGAGGTGAATTTTATGGGGCTGAGGACGCTAATTTGAAGCTCTTGAAAAAATTTGTTGATGCTAATATGCCAGAGTTTAATCGTAGTCTAGTTATTAGTATCAAAGGAAGTTTGGATCTTACTGCTTTCACCATAAGCAGCTCCAAGGAGGAAGTCTCTCGTTCAATTGAAAATATCATATCTCATTTTCCTAAAGATCTTTCTTTGAGACCCAAAATTATCTTCGAACCTTGTAGGGTCGATCCAAAAGTTCCATATGAGGAGACTATTGGGTGTGTTACAGCATACGTCAAGGCAGGCAAAATCGACCGTGTTTCTATTTCGAAGTTGTTGCTGAATCTATCAGAAAGGCTGTTGGGGTTTTCCCTATATTTATAGAGTTGGAGATATCACTAATGTGTCAAGATTTGATTTTTAACGGGGATTTGGTGCCTGCTTCCGAGCTTGGTATCCCAGTTATTGCTTATTCTCCACTTTGTAGAGGATATTTGACTGATTCAGCTGCCGAAAAAGGAGAAGATTTCTTTAAAGAAATGGCTAAAAACGATTTCAGAAGGCTCTTGGGTAAATTAAAGAGAATGTATCTCAGAATATGAAATTAGTTAAACACCTATATGAGTTTGCCCATGATGTAAAGAAAACGTCTTTAGAGTCATTAGCTTTGTCGTGGATACTTGCAATATCTGAGCGAAAGCAATACGAAGGAATCAACAATGTAACAAAAATCATTCCAATTCCTTCAAGATCTAAGAATGAAAGGATAAAAAAGAACTTTACTGAATTAGTGGGATTGACTGATGATGACCTTTCTAAGATCAAGGGGTATCCACTGAAGTTAAAGGCTTAATGTATAGTAAGGCACTTCTGCACTATGAGTTTGCTTAAAGAGCTTGCGGCTATTTTCTATACCTAAACTCAGAATAACTTCTTTTCGTGCAATATAATGGTATTTTCCTTGGTAGGAAATTAGCGGAACTGAAGTTTATAAAATGATAGCATGGTGTATATTATCGCTGACTTTTTTAAAACCATGGTAAAGAGTATATAGTTTCTCTTTAGTTTTAAAATAATTAATAACTAACAATGATAGAAGTGTATGCTGCTATGGCGTTGAATTCTCTGTTGTTTCAGGATGGTTGGGATTCTATGGCGGCAAAAATTCTGTGAGCGATATCTCAAGAGGTAAGATATTTTTGATCTTGCATGTCTTTTCATATTATGTTCTGACCTTATTAACATTAAATACGAAGTTCACCTTTTTGACTCTCACTGTTGTGTTATTGATATCAACAATATTTATGTAAAACGAGACATTCTTAAGAACATGAGGTAATACAATACTCCGTGCATGTCCACTTCAAGAAGCAAAATAACATCTTAGCAAGATTAGCCCTCACTATAGTATTATCCATATCGAACTCCTTTTTTATAATGAAGTAGTTGAATGAACATAAACAATACACATGGTAGTTTAACTGAAGTTTTTCTTCAAGGTGGACCAGAGCAGGTTTTCTTTTCAAAATCTGTACTATTTCCTATACGATCTAATGCAAAACAGATAAAATGTAATCTAGTATTCCATTTTGTTTTGATATCTTTGACCTAATTAAAAACTTTATTCAACTTAAACGATGAAATAAAAAGGGAATGGATATTCAGTGTCTTAGATATTGATTTTTATTAGGGTCGGCTCATATATACTTGGTGGCTATAGAGATGGTGGTGGTCTATATACAAAAGCTTTTCAAAAATAAAATTTATTGAGAGTGGTCTGGTGATCAGGTTTGTTGATAGCAAAGGCTGGCATTTTTAGCTTTCTAAATGAGCTCTTTGTAGTTCTAATTGATAATCCAATCAGATAATATTGCCCTCAAAATATTTATTTTTTTAAAAGGTTCTGTAACTGCTCAATCGATTCCTTAATTTGCAGCCCATTAGCTTCGGTTAATTCTTTTTCGTTGATTTCATGAGAAAGGACCATCTCTCTCGTCAAAGCGATCTTAGGGCTTGTCTTGGTAAGATGCATGCCAAATCCATCCCCAAGCACTTTATGGAGTTGCTCATTGCTGCTTGAGCCCCCATGTCCGCCAAATGTCACAATTGTTGCCGGCTTTTGTGTAAATTCTTTGTACAAGACGTCAAAGGCGTGCTTCAATGCCCCAGGATAGCCATAATTGTATTCAGGTGAGACTACAATGAAGCCATCAGCCAGCTTAACCTTATTGCTCCATGAGATTACCTGCTCATTTGTATAGCCACCAAGTTTAGGAATCCCCTCTTCAGCATCAAAGGGGATTTTCAAGTTCTTGACATCAATAATTTCGAGGTTGTTTTCGCCAAATATTTCTTTTGCAGTTGCTGCCACTAAGTTCGCGATAGAGGGACTTAGTCTCAACTTTCTTGCACTTCCAACAATTAATAGGATTTTCGGGGCCATACTTAATTTAAATTCTTATTCTTTTAAAATAGGTCTCATATATTGATAGAAGGTTGTACTTAAATACATTCCAAGATTTTAGCCCTGAATATTTTAAAATCAGTATCAAATACTATTTTTACTAAAACACGGAAAAAAGATGCGGAATGATTTTGTCAGCGCGAGACACCTAATGCAGTCGTCAGGGATACACGGAGAAAAGATGCGGAATCCTTTATTTGTTTTTACCATCAGATCCACCAATGCATATCTTAAGGGACTTGCGAGAGAGTGGAGAGCCGAGATGTTTGCCAATTGTTAAAGTCTTTTGATGATCAAATAGATAAAAGATCTAGAGAATGTGTCATAATTGACTGATAAAAATCGTGTTGTCAACAAGATCATGTCCTCCCTACAGGCTGCAATCTGTTGGTGGAACTCGACGCTTTATTGAATTTGAAATTCTTCCATACTAAGAGTAAAAAAAAATACTAACACTATTGAGTTAGTGGCATTTTCTTTGGATGAGCAAGGTTGAAACTTCCCTGTTGAGGATTTCACTTCATCCGTTGCGAAAAGAAGCATTCCGATAGATAGACAAATGTGTATGCTGGGTACATAAGCATAGGTAAGGCTTTCTAGATCTAATACATCGAATCCTTCTAAGTAGTAAAGGAAAAACTTGATTCTAGCTAAGGAGGGCATCTCAGTCGATCACCGAAACGGCCTGCGGCTTTAATTGGAGCTCATAGGATCCCGCTGACCCAATTGATGAAAAGCGTGGCACGGAAATAACAGCTCGGAGGTGAACAGTTGTCCGACTTGAAACATGGATAACATGCTTATTGAAACTGAAATAAAGTTCTCAATTGTTTCGTAGCTATATTTTTTACCATCATTTATAACATGCATTCATAAGGGAATGAAAGCGATTTTTCATCTCAAAAGTGCGTTTTCAAGTTTATTTTGGCTTATTGAGCTCGTTTCCCAATTAGTTATTCTTCGGATTTTGGCTGTCGCTCTCTTTTCGACGAAGGTATATTCTCATCACAGGAGAAGAATTGATGCCGCAGGCCATTATTGCTGTATGAATCTCGATTAGAAAAGGTTGAGCCGAGAAAGGTACAACTGTAAAGAGAAAATGGGGCCTATTATTTAAAAATAGCAGATATGGGCAATCTATATTAAAGTTGAGCCCCATATCAGTGCATCTATGTATAATTTCCTACAGAAAGTGATTGTAACAATGTTATTGGATCTGTATAAGGCCGAAAGTATCTTGAACATGCCCAGAAGGACTATGTGATTCGCATAATGCCAATGTAATTGATATGCTAGATGTTGAAGAGCTCTCTTTGAATGAGCTACAATCCAAATGAGGGCATTTCGTGATGTTTGCCTGTCCGAAAATCTTTACCATCACTTTTGGGCATTCAAAGTGCTCTTTTGTCTTTTCTTTTGAGAAAGTGTTATTTTTGCGAACCCATTTCAGGACCGGTGGTGGTGGTGTTACCTTCGCTAACATTTTTGGGAACCGGTGGCTTGGTGGCATGGACGGTGTCAAGAGAGGTGCAAGAGATTTTTTAGTATGCAGAACTTGTTTAATATACAGTATTAGTTCATTGACCAATAATATAACAATATATTTTGAGCACGTGATCTGACTCTCCTAACATTCTTGGTGTCTGGGGAGGGTGTCTAAAGAGGTGGCACAAAGCAATATCCATCCACTCCAACCGGTCGCGAAATATGTAACAAATATTTAACAAAGCAAGTGCCACCAAAAACTCATCGAACAATCAAATACTCTAATGATGAAATCAAAGATATATGTTCTCGCTCTATTTACTGCTATATCCTTCTTTGCGATGGTTTCAGTATGGTTTAATGATACTAATTGGTTGTTATGCTTTAACGGAAAACCAGCATATTATAGATCCTTATCAGTGATGCCTGATGATCAAGTGGTGATTGGGGAATTCATTAATCCAAAAAATGAAAGTATAGTTTATACTGTGGAGACATCGTCCAATGATCAAGCAACAATTATCCAGCGGTGTAAATGAGGCTATTAATACCCATGCTGGTGTTATACCGGATAACTTCACTTACTATTTTGCGAATGCGCGCCTAGTTCACAATGACATAGTAAAGCACGCAAAGCACCAAAGCTTGAAAGTGGAACTGACGATAAACTACACGTAATAGTCAAATATGGGACACATGAATTGGGTACTGCTATCGGTAATATTGTGTCGGTGATAGTGGTTAATGTTGCAGGAATGTACATAAATGATTAAATAAATGGTGCAAAAGGTGGATCAGAATGCGTTGAGGCTTCTCGGATAATACCCATAGGGAAGACCTGAGAATACGCTGCCGGGATATGTAACACTGCCACCTGCGCTATGGGTAATAATAAATGCAAGACTACTGTTCTGGAGTCCCATTTAGAGAGTGGCTTTAAATAGGAGGACAATGCTATAGATAATCATCCTTATGTTGACTCTTATAAAGCTGGGTTGAGTCATTCATTCTTATGAATAAAATACCAGCCAAGCATTCAATCATTTGTAGCGAGAGGGTTCCCTTGCATTAAGAAAGTGTTAACTAAGACAAAATTTAAGCCACTTGAAGATAGTTTTTTAACTAGTGAAAATTCAATTCTTCCCGTAGTTCCTGTTACTAGATATAATGGTATTTTTAATTTATTACTGTGTATTGTAATACAATTTCGATTTTTGCAGTGACTGAAAAATATTTAGAGACAAATGTTTCACTTTACGATCTTTAAAACTTCCGGCTCTGATAAATGATGCGTGGGTCTCTATAGACCTAAAACTTAAAATGTTTACTGAATTTTGAATATAAGCTTTCGAATTAACCCCAGATTGTTGAAAGAAAGTAATTCGATTATAGATATTCATTATTTTCTTAAATTAGTAAAAGCGAGAAGCACCCTTTCCCAAATATTTGTCATATTTAGGACTCTAAGGGTTGAGTTTAGCTTTCATTATTACCACATCATTGGATCCAGAGGCGCTTTCATCAGTAGATTTAGAGTTACATACGAATGCAATTAGAGCAGAAAAAAAAATGCAATATATGGAGCTAGTTATTTCAGTCTCAACGGTTGCCTGAATATTCAAAAATTTCATCGATCGAAAACTCAAGAGTCATTCCAACTCTTTTTAGTTATACTCTTTTTAGTTATAAAATCTCTTGATTTTATTTTCAAGTAATTTCCTTGTAGCAGGCCAGTATTGAAGTGGGGCATAGACCTTATTAGATTTAACCGAAACAATATAAAACTTCTGAAAGAGCATTAAACATGTATACCTTGAAAAGAAAGATCATCTAGAGGTGACTGTAACATCTTCATAAATGATCTCCCCATCATCGCCTTTTGAAGTTTCTAAAAGCCGCAATTTCTTAATTCTTCTCGTTTGCTTTTCAACGTCGATCGTCAAATACCAGGTTACTACTAAAGAGACAAGTGCTAAACCAAGAAACATCAATGAAATTCCATATGGTAGAGTATATCTAGGCGCATATTCACTTCTGAAAAGTTGAGGCCCAATTATTCCACCAATTTGTGCCCATGCATTCGAGAAAGCAAAAGAAAACATAACCTCTGTTGAGCCAATTAAAGATTGTTGCAACCAAGAAGTTAAGACGGAGCCATCAGCTGATGATACCATCGTGGCAACACAGATGAAGGCATAGAGAGCAGCTTTATTGGTAATCACAGTTAGACAAATAAACGACGGAATAGCAAGTGATAAAGAAAGAAGAACAATATAAGGCTTTGGTATATAACCTCTATCCGAAATCCAAGAAAAAAAGATTCCAGAAATAATAGCTAAGGCTGCCGGTGGTATTGATATTAATTGAGCCTGATTTGTTGTTGTGAATCCAAAACTTTGAACTATTGTTGGCAACCAAAATGATAAACCATATCCACCCAAATTTTGGAACATCTTAAGACACGTGAAGCTGTATGTCAAGGGCCTTTTTAGTGCTCGCTCAATATCTTTTCTACTAAAATCCATGTCACTTGCCCTGGGCGAATTTATCGGTAGTCTGGCCATTATAAATTCTCTTTCTTCTTGTGTTAAGAATTTGGCATCACTAGGAAAATTAGGCAAGAATATTAGTAAAAGAAAAGAGCATAAAATAGTGACTAGGCCTTCTATTAGAAAAACCCATTGCCAACCACTAAGTCCAGCTTTTGTGTCAGCAAATTGAAATCCATAAGTTATAAATGCAGTTAAAATGCTAGAAAACTGACCCAATACGCCTAAAAATGCCATTCTAACAGTAATTTCGTCCGGTCTATACCAATATGTGAGTTGGCACAACGCACCTGGAAACATACCTGCTTCAAACATTCCTAGAAGAAACCTTAAGGACAATAATCCTGCTTTATTTTTAACAGCAGCATGACATGCCAATGAGGATCCCCATAAAAATGCGATTCTAAATTGATGGATACGTGGTGTTGACTTTTTGAGAATCAACGTCGAAGGGATCTCGAATAGAATAAATGGAATGGTATAGATAGTACTTACCCATGCCCAATCGTTGACTGACATGTTAAGTTCACTTAAAATGTTTGTGCTAGCACCTACATTCATAGTCTTGACAAAACCAGCATTATTAACATCCAAATTTTTGCATAAATAGAGTAATATCAACAAAGGCATTAATCTAAGATCAATTCTTCTAAGTAATTTTTTCTCATACGCATAGCCAAACTTATCTCTGGCGGCATGCAATGTTTCATCATAGCCTTTAATTTGATCTTCCTCGAAGGAATAATCAGCCAACTTCTCCTTTAAACTAACCATTTCGCTTTCACAGTAGGATGATTTTTATTTGATAAAAAGAAGCTAGAAGAGACCCTATTTGTATAAATTCTTTTACTAGTACTGCTCAAGTTATTTGAAAAATAATTATGTGTTACCGTTCAGGTAAAAATCCACAATTAATACATTTCATAACGCCACAGTTGATTTCAAACTATTAGAGCAGTCAATACACCACCATTGTATATTGTTCGTTTAATTTTAAGCTATAATAGTGAAATAATAATGCATTAGATCTATTTCGAAAGCCGCGCATTATTTATTCGAATACGAATACTTCGCTCAATTTTCGCAGATTATAATGAGAACCAGATTGACAGCAAAGCAAAAGGATTCAAAAAGAAAAATTTCTCCCTCTTTGAAATTCATGAGCTACAATTATAAAACTCTAATTAGATTTTTGTTACTCCCTTAGATCACTAACTCTTAGAAATGCCGCCACACTAATACGCATGTACGCTATTATATATTTGCTGGTGCCAAGAACCACAATTTTCAACGTTCCGATAATACGAAGAACATTTTAATGTTATACATGCAAATTCGTTAGATCTGTCTCCTAAAAGGACAATCCAGCCGCATTCGGTTTTTGAAAACACCATAATAACACGTACATCCATTATTGGAGATTTTTTGATGATAAAAGCCACAGCTCCTTTATAGTTTCTCCTAACAAAGATAAAGTTAACGTTAAAACATGCAGAAACGTTAAATCTCCACATAAAAGAACTGACAATCCGTATTTCAGGCCTGACAACAGAAACTCAGAAAAAAAAAATTTTTTATTCTTCAATCTGTGCACTCGTAACAGGTAGAATATAGCTTTTTTAGTCTCCAATGGTCAGTCTACTAGATATCGAAGCTTTAATTGACAAATTAACAATTTTGGAAAAAGCTCAATTGATAGGAGGCATAGACAGATGGCATACTGTTCCTCTTCCGAGTCTAAATATTCCTTCGATTAGGTTTTCTGATGGTCCAAATGGAGTTAGGGGTACGTCATATTTTCCAGGAATTGCATCCGCCTGCTTTCCTTGTGGGACAGCTTTGGGGGCTACGTGGGATAAAGCACTATTGTATGATGCTGGTAAGCTAATGGCAGTTGAAGCAAAGCATAAAAGTGCACATGTTATCCTAGGCCCTACGGTGAATATTCAGAGATCTCCTCTCGGAGGTAGAGGCTATGAGTCCTATTCTGAGGATCCAGTCCTATCTGGATTGGAAGCCGCTGCTGTCATCAGCGGTATTCAAAGCGAAGACATTGGAGCTTGCATTAAACATTATGTTTGTAATGAAATCGAGGATGAAAGAATCGCCATTAACATTAACATCAGCGAGCGCGCTTTGAGAGAAATTTATCTAAAACCTTTCATGTTAGCTATAAAGTATTCTAATCCAGCTGTTATAATGACGTCATACTCCAAGGTTAATGGAATACACGTATCGCAAAATAGAAAATTATTGATTGATTTGCTACGAATTGAATATGGCTGGGACGGTACGATAATTTCGGATTGGTATGGGACATACGACACTAACTTATCAATCCAGAATGGTCTAGATCTTGAAATGCCCGGCCCCCCAAAAACAAGGTTACCACATCAAATTTTTCTTAAAGTCAAGTCAAATGAAATTCACATTGATCATTTAAACGAGAGAGTAAGAAATGTTTTAAAACTAATCAATTTTACAAAAAAATCTAAAATTACAGAGCAGGGCCCACAGGACGAAAAAAATAATACCCGAGAAACTGCAAAAAAGTTGAGGCTTTACAGTTCAGATGGTATTGTATTGTTGAAAAATCAAAATGATATCTTGCCTTTATCACGGAGAGAGAAAATTGCAATTATTGGTCCTAATGCGAAAAACACATCAGCTCACGGTGGAGGGTCTGCAGCCTTGAACTCTTATTATACTGTAACCCCGTATGATGGCCTTAGTGAAAAGTTGCCCTACGAACCGCAATATACAGTAGGTGCGTATTCCCATAAGCTTTTACCTCCTCTAGGTATCAAAATGACCAGGGAAGATGGGCTGCAAGGTTACGATTGTAAAGTATATCTTGAGCCTTCAAGTGTTGTTAACAGAACATTGATAGACCATTTGTCTTTGACTAATTCATATCTCAGACTACCAGACTATAAAAATAATAAAGTACCAGAGAATAATATCTTCTTTATGGATATAGAAGGATTTTTTATTCCTAATCATGATGATTATTATGAGTTTGGTCTCACTGTTGTTGGAACTGCTCAGCTATTTATCGATGGCAAACTAGTAGTTGATAATAAAACAAAACAAAAAAAGGGCGATTCTTTCTATAATACTGGGACAGTAGAGGAGAGAGGAAAAAAGTACTTAAAAAAAGGGCAACAGTACACAATCAAGATTGAATTCGGTAGTGGCCCAACATCAAGTTTATCACAAACTACAGAGTCCCTAAGTGATGCTGGAGGAGCGATAGCCTTTGGTGGGTGCAGAGTGATTGATGCTGAAAAAGAAATTCAAAATGCAGTTCAAATTGCAAAAAACAACGATAAAGTGATAGTTATTATTGGTTTGTCTAGAGAATGGGAAAGCGAAGGCTATGATAGATCAAGCATGGAGCTTCCGGGCTTCACCTGTACCCTTGTTAATGAAGTTCTGAAGGCCAATAAAAACATTATCGTAGTTAATCAGTCTGGTACTCCTGTAGATCTACCATTCATTGAAAATATTTCTGCATTTGTTCAACATTGGTTCAGCGGTAACGAGGGAGGAATGCTCTAGCAGATGTTTTGTTTGGCGATGTGAACCCGAGTGGAAAACTACCCTTAACGTTCCCAAAGAAAGTTCAGCATACTCCTTCTTATTTGAACTTCAAGTCAGATAGAGGTCAAGTTAATTATGGAGAAGGGGTTTTTGTAGGTTATAGATACTATGAAGCTATTAGCCAAGAAGCTCTCTTTCCTTTTGGGTTTGGCTTAAGTTATACGAAATTCAAGCTTCTCGATTTAAAATTGAAACAGATCTCAAAAAATCAAATTATAGCTTCTGTAACACTTGAGAACATTGGATTAAGAGATGGTAAAGAAGTCATTCAAGTTTACGTGCGTCAAGAGAATACTACAGTGAGTAGGCCACCGAAGGAATTGAAAAATTTTGAAAAAGTCTTTATCAGAAAGGGTGAAACGAAGACAGTCAACATCGATGTCGATATAAAACTAGCAACCTCCTTCTGGGATGATTATGCTAATAAATGGATCAGTGAAGCTGGGGAATATAAGGTTTTAGTTGGTAACAGTAGTGAAAACATTAAATTGCTCGAAACTTTTATCGTTGAGAAAGACTCATTTAGTCTTGGCCTATAATTCCGACCAAGAATGTACTCCTTTACAATATTAATAGACTTTATCGACTTATTAACCAATAATGTTGCGTTATTTATCTGCGTGATTCGATTCTCTCAGCATTCTTGGTGCTACCTTCACTAACACTTTTGGGAACCCGTGGCCGGTGTCAAAGATGGTGTCAAGAGATTTTTTAGTATGCAGAGCTTAGACAATATACAGTATTCATCTATTGACCAATCATATCGCAGTAACTTAGAGGCACGTGATCTGGTCCTCCTAACATTCTTGGTGTCTTGGGGAACGGTGTCAAGAGAGGTGTCAAGAGAAGTATCAAGAGAGGTGACAAGAGAGGTGGCAAGGGAACTTCTTAGACACCGCCCTAAACACCACTCTTGACACTTCCCTAGACACTTCCCTTGACGCCGCTTTTTTTTTGGCTTTTCTTTTTTCTATTGTTCTGGTTTCCTTTGTGGGAATCCTAATTTTAAGGGGGTGACTTACTTACTCCCTCATCATCCCCCCCACCACTTCTTCTTCTTCCGACTTCTTTAACGCTTTTCTCTAGTCTTATCTCAGTAATTACTGTACCAAGGTTGAATAGGGTCGTTCATAGTGAAGATCTCCATGTGAGAGGGAAATGGACGCTCTTGGACTGATTACTGCTGATGAAATTTTGGAATCTTATGGGGATGGATTTCAAATCGATATCATCAACTCTGAGCCAAAGTATACTCCTGAAGAATATGATTCAAAGTATGAAAGACAGTTTTCATATGATTTCAGAGAACCTTTCTTCAATAAAGTAGTCCCTACATACAACGTTTTTGTAAAATTCTTTGTCATACTCGGAGCCAAATAGAATGTTCTCCTTTACCGTCGTGCTCTGGATCCAAGGGGTACCGCTGAATAAAAGCGATCCATTTATAATGAGCTTTCCATCAATTCGTTTCATAAAGCCTGCCATTGCGCTCGAAAGAGATGACTTTCCTGAACCGATCAGCCCCGTAATGACAACAAACTCGCCTTTCTTGATATCTAGATTTAGATTCTTCAATCCTTCAAAGGTGTTTCCTTCGGAAGAAGTATTATCCGATGACCAGTTACCGGGGGACTGTATTGTCTCCTTTGTTTTGAAATTCGTCATCACTTTGTTCAAAACATTTTCATCAGAGATTTGAACTTCTTCCTGCTTTATATCATTAGGGGGGCATTTCTGGATCCTCTTTTCATTCATTTTGTCTTTCTTATTGTTTTTAATTTCTCCTTCATCAACTTTTGCTTCTTCGATGTCATTGCGATTCACAGCATCCCACTCAAAATAGGCAAGTCTCATTACAAGAGCTAAGCTCTGCTTTTCTATTGTCTCCAGATTATCTGACTCGTCGTCATCAGGAAATTTGGAATCTTCTTCTCTGGCTGCTAAGAATTCCCCTACTCTAGATAAACCTAAAAATGTGTCAGATCCAGCTGCAACAGCAATAGGAACAATATTGAGCTCCTGGCTCAAAATATTGAATAATGAAAGCGAAGCAAAGATTTTTGACGGATCCCTACTACCCCCGACAGCGTACCACACTAAAAAGGACGCCATTGAAGTGAACAATGTCGTATTCATAGCTAAAGAAAAGAGTACGTGTATAATGATCTGCATTTTGTATACAACGTTCATTTCTTTTCTTCTTGCATGGGATATATAGTCAAGATAAGGAGGCTCCCAGGAGAAAAATTTAATGATCTTCAAATTAATTAGCACCTCCTTGATTGTGTCGACCCTTGAATCTGTGAATAAATTAGCTTGCTTCCTCAAGGTGAAGAGAGAAACGGCAATCACTCCCATGAAAATGAAAAATGCAACCAACACAGCAAGACCGACCAAGGATGCCGAGCCAATATAGACCAACAAAATAGCAATCGATACCCCAATTGGGACAGGGGATGCAATCAAAAAGGGCTGAAAATGAAAACCAAACTCAACTCTGGATAAATCAGCTCCCATAATTAATGTTATCTTGGAGACTGGGAACTTGATTCTCGACTGTTCACTCAATTTGTATGATTTTCTCAACATGACTCTGGTCAATACTGCTTTGGTTTGGATACCAGCCACCATGGCTCTGTAGAAGCTGTGGTTCAAGAACACTCCTGAAATGAACAACAAAATAGTCGTGCCGATCGCGTAGCCGATTCCATCACCAACATTATTATTGAGCCCCAATGCGTGTTTTTCAACGAATTGAATCAACTTCCTAGTAAGTAAGGGCCCACAAGTCTAAGCTAGCTGACTGATCATCATGTAAATGCATGCCCATGTGTACTGTCGTCTAAAAGTATAAAGAATTGCGAACAACGTTGCCCATTTCGACGGATTGAAGTCTATATCAGTTCTGGTCAAATTCTCTTCTAAATCCTTCATTTTTTTCGCATTTTCATAAACCCTCGAACGCTCTCTCTCAATTTGATTGCTAAAATGATAATCAAAACGTTCAGCTAGGGCCTCTACTTTAAGTTCGTCGGTCAAGTAGAACAAATCGCTGGACTCTAAAGTTCTCTTGTAACCGACATTTAATACTGGAATGAGCCACCAGAAGAAAAGCCTCAAAAAAATGTTGGAGGTATCCACGGTGAAAGATTTCCTTTCTTCCTCTTTAGTGATAAGTGGAACCTTCTTCGCTAAAAATGGCGTTAAAAACCGTTTCTGTAGTTCGGGATCCTCCAACCTCAAACCTATCCGTTCCTCGCTCATTCCCGTAAAAAGAATTTGAAACAGCATAGAAAAATCTCCAATGAGAAAGTCAGCAGAGACTTGGATTTACCCTATCAAAGCGTTAAAACAATTCAGCCAGGATTCATCTCTTAAGTAGAAATAAGAAATTTGCCATCAAAGTGCTTAGCCGCACGCTACGTCCCAAGCGGCACAGTTAGTCGCAACTCTATCACACGGCTTTTAGTACACTATGATTTCTTCCACTATGCTACGATATGATACGATCAGTGGCGGGCATTCTTGTCTTAGATATTCAAATATAAATGTATCTGGGAAGTAGTTGCGGCTTGAAAGCTCATATTATGAAGATTCGTCGAGGACTGGCTCTAGATTTGGTTGCGTTTAGAATGAATTTGCCCCCTATCGTCCTACATCCGCAAGATACGTGATCATGCCACGCTTTTCTTTCCAGTTCCCGACATCATCCTTGATATCATCCTTCACACAATCCCTTATTTTGATGAGCAATATCATAGTACTAATTACTTATCTAAGCATCGATTTTTTGAGCAAAAACTTTGGTCGAGAACACGAAGATCCGATAGCAAGGAATTCAGGGCCCTCATATGATTGTCAAAGTCCGGGGAAGGTTGACGTTCACATGAAAAATAAATTAAGTTCTGCTAATCTCTTTCATGATTAATTCTTTTTCAGCCAGCCCGATTTTAAAGTTCAATGCTTCAAGAGTATAGAAAACCTTTCAGATACATTGACTTCGAAGCAATATGAGGCGATGAGTTGAATCAGTTTCTGTCAAATTTGTGTCAGCTTTTTTGGTTATTCCACAATAAAGTATCATTTTGTTTAGGAACTTGAGGTATCGCACCTGGAATGCTGTGACCTAGAATTATCTCTCTTGGCATGGTTTGTCTTTTTGGACCTATTGGTATCTTTCATTAAACCTTTGATATACCATTAGCACAATTTTGCAACTTGATGCCATTGGCATCGTCATCGTTGTCTTTTTTGAAATTTCTTGTGTTTGACCTGCTACTCTTATAAATTTTACATGATAAGCAAATGATGGCAATATGGGGATGTGAAAGGAAGGCAATCCTTATTCAAATGAGTAGTCATGTAGGCTTCTTTAAACTGTACTTCTTCAAATTTTTCAAGTTTCTTTATTGCCTTCTCAAATATATACTCTACGGAACCCAAAATTATTCCAATACGCTATCAAGTCCGCAACTGTCTTTCGGCGTTACCTACTTTGAATGAATTATTGGCGTCATTTAAATTCAAGTCAAATGCAGATAATAAATAGGTGTGAGTCACGTGAGATAGGAGTAACATCACATTGTGAAGCTATAGTATTTTGAATAAGAAGGAAGCGATTCAAGGGCCCCTTCTAAAGGTTACGATTTGAGTATTAAAAACATCAGCCAATGACTATGTGTTAGTATTTAGGCTAATTATCTGCTAGTGATTCTTTAATATGTAGGATGAATGAAAAAATATGGTAATAGTAGTGTATGCATGAAGCATAATATGCTTCATAGTTGATGAGCAAGGAGCACGTAAGAGGAAAGCAGTCTTAACAGAATAATTCAGCTTACGATATCACGGTTAGAATTTTTAGTTTTGATGAGGCTGTTCCGAGTATATTATTGTCAAGCTATGAACCATGTGCTGATGATGAGTTAGAGTCGTACATAACACAGCATTTTCGCAAGTTGAAGAGTATCCTAAGGGCACAGACCGATGTGCTCCAGTGTTGTCGTTAGTTATGAATCTATTGTTCGTGTTTAGATATTCTTGAATAGTATTGGGTTCTCAAGGATTTTCACTAAGTTTTATCCATTGTATGCTTCAAAAATGTTAAAATAATATCCAATGGTTTTCACTATTGTGATAGAGCCTTCAGGACAATTTTTGAGAGAATTATATATCGGTCTTCTAATGTTGTGGGCCCTTTAGCTTTATCTGTTCGTTCTTTGGTACCCCCCTCTCTGTCCACATTAAATATCTTGATTCACTATTGGTTTGATTGTGCTCCCGTATTCTCTAAGTTTCCAAATATTATTATCAAGAGTTTGATACAGTATTTTACTAGGGACTGTCACAATACAAATACCTTCATTGGCATCGATTTTATTTGAAAAGAACAAAAACTTAGCTCTGGAATGTGTCTAATAATAACAATAACTAAAATAAAGATTAGAATTTTTCTATTTTTGAAATTCTGAGGAGTAATAAAATACTTTTCAAATTAGGGTGAAACATCTATAGGCGCTTAAGCGTTTTTTTATGTGCCAATCTGGAGAGTATGACAAGCTGATTTCTCGTCAAAGAGACATAATGTCCCCATTTAGCAAGCCCTTTGCAAAATATTTGAGTTAATTCAAAATGATCCAGGACTCCGCATAAACAATTGCTATAACTTCCTACTTTTCTTTTCATGCTTTTATTGAATACGGGCTGGACGAATGTCAGACTTAGAGCTGGGTACCGTAAAAATTCTGCGTGGTGTGCATATGAAGCTGCATTGATTATATAAGCGCACATTTAGCTCCGAATAGTTTGTATTGACATAAAACAAGAATTAAATTAAGGAGGCCCTTTACCTGTGTGAGGTACCATTTAAAGGAGCAAGATATCAGATGTTTCTCATAAAATAAGATATTGCAAAAATATGTCGGCCAAGAAAGTAACATCAGAATTTGACCATCAAGAACTTAAAACTAGTGATGTACATTTTGATAGTTCATCAGCTTCGTCAGAAGAATCACTTATGGAGCCATCTCGGAGACAATTTGTGCTATGAAATCAACACGTCAACGGAAATATTACCATCTTCACTTCTGAAGATTCGGCTTCGAATTATGATGCGTTTAAGGAATTAACCCCGGATCAAGGGAATTTCAATAACATATTAGAACTTCAGAAACAAGGCTTAGGAATACCGCTTCTAAAGGTAAAATTCCATTACTTTGACGACAAATATGCTTCAGTATTGAAATATACTACACCTCAAGGAGACGCCCTCTTTGAAGAAAAGAGTGATAATCACGAAATATGTACCATACGGAAGAAGTTGTTCAGTTCCTATGTCAGATATGAATTCCAATTTGACTTCAATGATCATAAAAGATTCACGATCTCTTTTTTCATGCACTATAAGCTATCAATCGGGGATACTACACCATTCCCAGACGGAAATTCTTTCAGATGGATACATTCAGAATACCATGAATTGTGGCTGAAATATTCTTATTCTTTATTCTTGATAGATGAAGATGATTTGTCTATGGTCGAAAACATGGATCAAGTAAGTGGAAAGTTAGATCCAAGAAATGAATTGGTGCAGGGCAATATTTTAAATCTTTTCAAGTTCCGTTCGAGAAAGGTGAAAGATAGCTTCATTCCAAACGTGAAGCTAGGTTCTTTGAATTATTCCAAAAGAAAATCTCTCGGGTCTTACCAGAGAACTGCAAAATTCTTTTTACGAAGTCTCGAGGAAGCTCGAAATCTTGAAAGTACACTTTCGGTAAATGATGGTGACTTGATGTTATTATGTATCTCAAGTATATTAAAGAGACATGAAGATAAGAGGAAAAAGCGGAGGTACAGAATGCCAACAATAGCCGGTGCGGGTAGCGGTAGCTGAAGAAAAGTGATTGCTCCTTAACAAGACTGTTTCTGAAATTGAATATTAAGGAAAAATATTGTCTCTCTAATATATTGAAGATGAACCCTATACATCTGTAAGAATAATAGATAAAGATCTTTATTCTAATCTCTTACGTATAAACGCATCAGCTTGCTTTTTTATATTGTGAACCGATCTTTGATGGAGGTATATTTCCCAGACCTCCTCTCTGCTTTTATAGATTTACGCTACCAGTAGTCTTGACATTGACTCTGATAGGTAATACGAGAAATGTTTCTCATCTATATTTACTGAGAGGTTGCCATGAAGTATTCAGAACGTGACTGGCCAAGTGGCGTAATATATGTGCGGTGATGTTAATAAGATCGACTTAAAATGTCGTACGGTTACAGTAAGCTGAAATTTATGTTGGTTTATCGTGTCGACCAAAGCCATCTAACTCTTATTGTAGCAACTGACAAAGGAATCAAAGTGGACAATGTTGTCGCGGGTGACAAAGTACCTCTGGGGCGGCCATTTCCAGCTCAATCTTTAAAGAACGTGGTGGATCTTTCCCTAGAGGACGCTAGTCCTTGTGTCAAGGTCGATGACACTTGGCCCGGTATTCTTGAGGGACACCGTGCAGGTATGTGGACGGTTGCACTTACGTGCTCAGGCAACTACATGGGCCTTTCATACAAAGAGTTTAAAGCATTATCGGATCTGGAGTTAAAAGAAAAGAGAGCCCATGTTGAAAGGGTTTTTCAAAAATCCAAGCCACATTATTTGATTGGGAAAATTGCTGAATTACCAAGAGTGATAGAAGACATAAATAGAAAGATGAAGAAGCGTGAGGTTCCTCAGACTCTATAAGTATTTAATAGAAATCCATCTGGATAAATGCATTTAAAATTATTTTAGATAAATAGGGAGACTTAAGTTGATCTGAAATCAAACACTAGTATTCAAGTTTTCTAAGTGAACAATCTTCGTTTTGGTTCCGATGCTTGGTGTTCAGAATAGTTTTCGATGAAGTTTCAAATTTTCACTACCTAAAATTATATAGCTGTCCAAATTTTGAAATAAAAGTCCATAATACAACAATAAGATTACCAAATAGAGATTTTAACTCTTCTAATCTCTTTGTATACACTCATCGGTTTGCTATTTACTATTTATGTCTTTTATTGGCGGTTTTGCGAAGGAAGTATCTTCCCTACAATAGGAAGGGAGAATGGTTGAATTTACGTTTCACAAGTAATCAGGTGATGTTATGTTTATGACTTTATGTGCAATAGATATAACCCTGGTTCGTCTTCATTATGCTTCTATTTAGTGACATTATTATGAAACCTTGGGTTCTGTCTATAGGAATTTTTTCTCTAGAATATCCTTCTTGTTCTTCTTGTGGTAT
The DNA here is from genome assembly GCF_900007245.1 of Priceomyces carsonii. Lineage (NCBI taxonomy): Eukaryota > Fungi > Ascomycota > Pichiomycetes > Serinales > Debaryomycetaceae > Priceomyces > Priceomyces carsonii. Next base: position 15,336 of record NW_026946675.1, on the reverse strand, counting down.
AAAGTTTTTTGTATGAGCTGGAGGATATAGATACTGGTTTTAAATTGAAATACTAATTGCTCGATCTTGCTCGCGAGTAATTTTCCTGCCTCTTCAATGATACATGGATATGATTCGTTTCAACGATCAAAAATATTGCTGCTGTTGATAGAGTTAGTTCTTTTAGGATGCTGTGTCAAAGAAATAATTAGAACCACTATGTGTCCTGGAATCTAACTTATCAGCAGTAACAGCAGACCCGGCCAGCACTATCTATTCTTAATTCGCCACAAACCGATGTTATGTTCACCGTCTAGTCCATCAAATAATAACGAGTATGCCGATATTTCAGGAAAAACATTTTGGCTTCTGCCACCTGATTACCAGTGTACATGTCGTCCATAGCTTCGTATTTATCAGCTTTTTCACACCCCAACCTCGAATCCTTAGCTTTAATCGTGTACCAGTTAACATTCCACAAATCTAACCTCTTATCTAGGCGCCTTATAATATCAGTTGTCATAGTCGCTTCATTTGACCGCAAAAACCGGTATATATCTCTCGATATATTTATTCCATTGGATAACATTACATCATCACCTTGAGTATCATGGTAGTGCATCAACAATACTCCTGATTCATTAGGAGTCTTTCCTTTCAAAACGTCAAAATCAATGTAATAGTCCGTGTTGCTCGTGTTAGTAATATAGTATGCAGACACAATCTTCGTTAATCCATCCGTGAGATCGCGTTTACCAAATGTGTTATCAGAAATTCATTGGGTAACGTTGACGTAGTTGAGTTCAGGATATGTATCACTGTAGTGATATTCAGTAAAGGTTTGGTTTTCAAGTATCCTTTATCCAGACTGTTCTCCAGTCCTGCTTTGTATGCTCCCTCAATAAATGAAAAGAGAAGGAATACAGCAACTGCGGCTATGTGGGAATCACTATCACTTAATCTTCCTACAAGAGTGGTAAATATTACGTATGTACATGTTAGACCGCAACCTGTTTCTCAATTCTTTCGTATCAGCCATAATTTAGACAATTCTGCCTAGACTATTCCTTTCCATCCTCGTTTCTGAGTTAGTAATTCAGTCGTTCATCGAGTTTAAACACTGGATTTGCAAAAGGAGACAATTCCTTATTTTCTGAATACGAGTGCTTAGATTTCTTATCATCCATCACAACTATTCCAACACAGAGAAAGCCAAGAATAGCAATACAGCTTAATAATACGAAAATATGGGGCCAATAGGAGTTCCTGATCCTTTTGCAAAAGACAAGGATCGGAGACTTAGAGATTGGCAGATAATTCAAAAACAAATTACTGCAACATAACGTATCACTGCCAATATCTTAAGTTTGTCTAAAAGTCTTAATGGAGCAAAAACCAAGAATTTATTTTATCTTAAAAGGTGCCGAGTCACTACAAATACTGAATTATAGCCAATAATAACCGCTGATATTTCGTGAGAGAATTTTAACTAGATTTTATAGAAATCCATATGTTCATTTTGACCAATGAGGCGTCGTTCCTGAGATGACAATAAAGGTTGATCAGATGAGGATATAAAAATGGAACATTTGCTATTTTGAAAATAAAGGTTGAATTCGCCAATGGAAAGGTGATAATATCGAAAGTAGAAAATCGTATTCAGAAAATTGCCCCATCAAAATCTTTTCTATTAATCCATAACAGAAGATGAGTTAGTAAGCAATGGTACCATCCCAATAACTTTTCAAATCTTTTGCCCTGAGTGTCATCTGCCATCCAGTTGTAGTTTCTATCTCATTCAAGAGGTTTAATATCGTTTCATGTTCTTCATCACTACTTAATAGTTTTCCTGCAATCCACAAGGGCTGGACGGCGTTATTCCAACAGCCGCTAGTTATTTGTTAGTATATAACAATATAATATGATTATTCATACTTACTGATTGTGGTTGTGTATACTTATTGCACATATCTGCTTTGCATGCCATATCGTAGATTTCTATTAGAAAATGTTAGTATCATCAAGCACCCACTAATTGGAAATATCATACTTACTACGCCATACGAAGGAATTATTTTGTAACCTCTGGGCTTATTCTGAATCAATAGTATGATAGACATATGATATAGCTGATTTGCCGAAATTGCAGGCCCATTTAAGAAGAGAATACCTGGAAATGGTTTCTCTTCATATTCAAGAATGGGTCTCAACTGAACTGGACGGTTAATATACCAATCAATAACTTCATTCCACAAAATTTGCCATTCCTCCTCAAAAGATTTGGTTTCCTTAGCTATCAAGTTCAAAACTCTTCCGCACAAGAAAACGATGTAATTGGAGTACATATCTTCAGAGTTCATTCTCAAAAACTGCTCTTTCAGCTCACCGATTGAAATATCTCTTCCTATCCAGTACTCTGATTCACATATGGTAGATTGCTCAGCAATGACAGCAGAATTGACATCCATCCTTGCGTAACACCAAAATAAAGCTCTTTCGAATCCGTCACTGAAACCATGAATATTATGAGCCTTGAACTGAGCACAACATCCTTCTAAATGATGTCTCCACTCATCTGGTGCCGATGACATCATCTCGAATACACATAATATCACACAGGAGCTAATCATCGCTTTGTCCATAGTTTTATCAACAGTGGGGATTAGTTGTCTCAATGATTCTTGATAAAGCCTTATGGTGAGCTCAGGCTCATAATTACTAGTAACTTGCTCCTTTTGGCGAGACGAAATCGCATATAAGGCATATAGTAACGCGTTATTAGTTTGGGCAAGTTCTGGTATCTTTCTTCCAAATTGTTTCGATATATCAAACATATCTAGCCAAGGTGCAATTTCATATAAATAGTTCTTTAGTAAATTCAACTTTTCAGAGGAAGATAAAGATGGCTTCTCGTGCTTAAAGCTATCCAAAATTTCACTCATTTTGCTTTTATTCTCTGTTTTCAGAACTATGTTCCACATACTATCTTTGTTGACAAAATCTGATTCATTTAAGTAATTTGTCAGACTTCTTCCTGCTATAGGGTTAGGGTCAAATGAATGTAATATGTTATTGAATTCAGCGGTTATTGTAAAATCGTTATTCATATCAGGAGCAGAAACTACGTTGGTAAACATGTAGTCTCGTAATGTATTATTAAGATTCTTATAATGCAAAAAGGGAGTCATTATTGAATCTGGCGATAAAGCAGGGATAGTATTGGTCTCAATAGCCAGCGGTGGCCCTCGGAGAGTTTCTACACTTCTTGATGTATCTCTTTGCGGCAATTTTTCGGCAACATTAGTAAATTTCGAATGACTACTACTCCCTAATTTGGCACTTTCAACCTCCTGAAACAATATATATTCCGTTCTCTGGCTAGCTCCATGTGAACCAAAATTGGCAACACCGTCTTTGGCATCGTTTACATTCAATAACAGATTTAACGATATTTTACTAGGTGTTTTCTCATTTACTCTTGGCAGAAGATTGGCAATTGTAGTATATGATACAGGCAGATTCTTACTCTTGGAACCCTCATTTAAATTATTCGATCCTTCATTTTCATAAAATGCAGTTGAGTCGAGTGGAGAATAGTCACTTGTAGCATTTCCACAACATTGAACGTCATCATTATTCACATCTGCTTCTGAAAATGGTGGATCTCTTGATCCTTTTAACACTTCTGAAGTCAAACCCTTTTTTGCCAACTGCATTCCTTTGTCGGTATTTGATTCTCGGTGTGACATTCTATCACCAATAATATTCTTCGACTTGGTATTTTTAAAACAAATGGGAAAATTGTTCTTTGGAATTTCAATGCTCAAGCTATCTTTGTTGTTTAAATCATCCTTTCCATGCTCACTATTGCTTTCTTTTGAATCTCGCCTCAATCTGCCCCGTCTTATCCCTGTAATACTTTTGATAGAATTTTTATTAAACCTACCATAATTGATGGGCCATTCACAAATTTCGTTATTTTTTACACACAATCCACACGAAGGTTTACCCTCGTCACATTTCTTGTGCTTTTTGCGACAATTTAGACATCCAGTTCTTACTCTTGTAATTTCCCTCATGTATCATTCACCCTTGTATCATGACTCGTATTGATGTAAAACATGGTGTCGACATTCAATATAAATATTTTTTTTTTCTGCATTTTGAATTACCTTACCCCACACAGCAAATCAATACAAGGATCCTGTATATCAGTTATTCTATAGCTTACGAATCATATACATTCTCTGAACAGCTAGAAAAAAGAGATCAAATATATAAAAGAGAGATATTAAAACTAAAAATTTTTTAATTTAAATCTTGAAATTCATTTCTTATGTCGGCATCCACTAGCCACTGAGAATAATACTTCTCTATTTTTTCAGCTATTCTGTTTGCATTAAAACCGAAGTATTCATACACAAGGCTACCAGGAAGCGATTTACCATATCTAAGCATATTAACACCAGCAGAAGCATACCTCTCCCAGCCTTGGGGTGCATATGCTTCAATAACTACAGTAGGTAATTTTCCTCGCTGCAATAGTGATCGCTTATATTCTAGGGACTGTTCCTCGAAAAGCCTCAGACAAGGAAAAGAAATGACCCTTGATTTGATGCCTTTTTGATTCAATATTTCTGCTGTCTTCATAGCAAACAACATTTCAGCACCTGTTCCAATTATGTTAATAGACAGGTTGTCTACATCTTGAAAGACATATGCACCACGTTTAACTAGATGCCTCATTGAATTATTAGGGAATTGGGTAAGATTATGTCTCGAAAGTGATATTATCGAAGGTCCATTTTTATTTTCAATAGCGATTTCCCAAGCTCCTGCGGTTTCTTCAGAGTCGCATGGGCGAATATAGAGAAGATTAGGCATAGCCCTGTATAAGGCAGTAAGGGCAATGGGCTGGTGTGTTGGTCCATCTTCTCCCATCCCAATTGAATCATGAGTGGCCACATGAATCACTTGTAAGTGAGCGAGAGAACCATATCTCACAGCAGGGGCTGCGTAAAGATAAAACATGAAGAAGGAGGATGTGATAGGAATGAAAGTTCCTTTGCCGAAAGCTGCAATACCATTCGCAATTGCAGCCATAGCGTGCTCACGAACGCCATAATGAATATATCTTCCTGAGTAGTTACCATTTATTCCGCAATTCGTTTTAATTCTAGGATTTTGAAAGTCTACCTTACCATTCCAGCTCAAGTTCACAGATGGTGATAAATCTGCTGTGCCCACCATGATTGTGTTAATTTCTTTAAAAATTGGATTAGAAATGAAGCCGCTAGATTTCCTTGAAGCAGTAGGAATATGAGGAAATGATTTCGGGATTAATTGCTTCCATGCTGAATCCAATTCTCCCTTAATACGCCCATCAAACTCTTTTGCTAACTCAGGGTAAGCATTTCTGTAATTATGAATCAATTTTCCCCATTCTTGGGTTAAATTATCTCCTTTATCTTTGAGATCTGAAAAGAAATCATAAACAATGTCCGGAATAAAATATTTATCCTCTGGACAGATATCATTAGCCAAATGTAACTTATCTACCTCTTCCTGCCCAAAAGCGGAACCATGCGCTTCTGCTTGCCCCTCAACTGAAGTACCAGTTCCAATCACAGTATGAACATTAATGAATGTTGGTTTGATATCAGAATTTCTAGCTGTTTTTAAAGCTTCCACAATTTTTTCGACATTATAGGACCCATCTTCGACATCTATAACATTCCAATTACAAGCTAAAAATTTGTCGCGAATTCTCTCTGTATTTGTGAGATCAACAGATCCGTCGCAAGTAATCTGATTATTATCGTAGATAACGGTTAAATTGTTGAGGCCCAAGTGTCCTGCGAGAGAGATTGCTTCTAATGCAACACCTTCTTGTAAGCAAGCGTCCCCCACCATACAAAATGTATGATTATCAACAACTGAAAAATTGGGTCTATTGTATGTTGCCTGCAAATTCTTCGAAGCAATAGCTAATCCTACAGCATTTGCTATACCTTGGCCCAAGGGTCCTGTGGTGACTTCAATTGCAGGATGTTCATTTTCAGGATGTCCAGGACAATATGAATTTAAATCGGATGAATGATAGGTCTTTAGTTGTTCCATGGTCATGTGTTTATACCCAACTAAGTGGTGAAAGGCATACTGGAACAAGCAGGTATGACCATTTGATAAAACAAATCTATCCCTATTAAAATACTCCGGGTCATTTGGTGAGAATCGTAATACATACTTCCATAAGGCTATACCAATTGCAGCCATGTCCATAGCTCCACCTGGGTGACCTCCATTAAATTGCTGAACTAAATCTGCAATAAGAACGTGAAAGATTTTCAAGATGTAAATATGTATGTCATTTCGGTTAGTTATTGTATTGTTTGATTTATATGATAACGTCATTATTTATATTAGGTTTGCTAGTCTTTTTTGCTATAACTGACTACTCGACACTTCATTTCACTTTTCTTCTTGGCTTTTACTTCGTCTTCACGTTATACTTATAATAAATTTTATATCCGATTAGTCTCATTTCGAGATTCGTTGCATACCAATTCCTCAAAATGTCTTACCTAGATTTAGATCATATTTGCGGCAAATATTTCCACTTTCAGAAGTTACATCTTAGTTAACTTTTACGAACATTCATGCTTGAAGATCAACTCTGGGGGCAAAAATACGCGCAGAGTGGAGTAGATAGTATTATAAGATATAAAATGCGTCGCCAACCCTACATTTTGAAAATACTTCTAATATACTTACTATTCAAATCTAAATAACTGCATTGACTCTTAAAAAAATGACATTTGAAAATAACATTGCTCTTCAGACCACCTCTGACCACAACATCGAAATTGTAAATGTGTCTATTGGGCACCCTGATAAAGGTCAAGTATTAATTCACGTGAGGGCAACGGGAATTTGCGGTTCAGATATTCATTTCTGGAAAACTGGTGCAATTGGTGAGTTGAAAGTGTTGGGCAACTGTACATTGGGGCACGAGGCAGCAGGTGATATTGTAGGAGTCGGAGAGGGTGTAAGAGACGTTCAAGTGGGAGATCGTGTTGCTATAGAGCCTGGAATTCCCTGTGGCAACTGCTTTTTGTGCACCGGAGGGAACTATAATTTGTGTAAGGATGTGCAGTTTATCGGCGTGTATCCATATCATGGCTCAATGCAAAAGTATTTGATTCATGATGCCAAGTTCATCCATAAACTTCCAGATAAGCTAAGTTATGAAGAAGGTGCATTGGCTGAACCGGTTTCAGTAGCATATCATGGCATCCAGAGAGCAGAACTTGAGCTTGGTAGTGGTGTGTTCATAGCTGGAGCTGGCCCAATAGGATTAGCAGCACTATTATTGGCTAGCAGTCTGGGTGCTTGCCCTATCGTTATAAGCGATGTAAATGCTTCCAGACTTGAATTTGCGAAAAGATTAGTTCCTTCTGTAAAGACTTACCAAATTAATCCCAAGATAAAAGATACAGAAAACGCAGCAGAAATAAGAAAGTGCTTTGGGAAAGATGAAATCGATGCACCAGCATTTACTTTAGAGTGTACTGGTATTGAATCCAGTATTATTACAGGAGCGTACGTAACTAGAAGATCAGGGACACTAACGCTCATTGGAGTTGGAAAAGATACTATCAATAACTTTCCCTTCATGCATCTATCTTTGGCTGAGATTGATGTTAAATTTATTAATAGATACCATGATTCATGGCCCATTGTTATAAAATTAATGGATCAAGGTATTATTGATGTTAGACCCCTTATTACTCATCGTTTTTCTCTTAGTGAATCTATTACAGCAATGAATGTTGCATCAGATCCTTCAGTACACAGTATCAAAGTAATCATTGAAGACAATTGACATAGCTGTTATGACTATGAAACCCTATAGATTATCAGATTAATGTAATTTTATGAAATCCATTGAGTGGCCTTTGTAGTCAATCGTTTGTCGTATTGTAGACCCACTATATTAATTTGTGACTTTACTAGTGAATATACTGTGAATACTGTTGTATTTTCTAAAAGCTAACAAAATATGACGGAAGAAAAATAGTAAACTTTTACTTCTGAAATGCAAAAGACTATTACAAGCTTTACTAATTGGTAAAAAATTTCAAATTTTTGGTGATATAAAATACAGACTTAAATTTTTCACTACGGAAAACCTTAAAATCGTAGCCTACCAATTTAGAGCTTTTTAGACAACTTCAACGTGTTCCAATGCCGGGTCCTTCTCATTTGCAGTTGATGTTTGGGATGAGTTATCTGGAAGCTTCATTCTCAACGAGTCAGTATTTACTAAACCCATGAATATAGTTCTGTTGTCGCAGAAAAGCTGATCAATGGCTTCCAAAGTGAGTCCCTTTGTTTCTGGGAAAAAGAAATAAAACATAAAGACAAACGAAAAGTTTGTGCAAGTAAAGATCAAATACGCCTTCCATTTGAGTCTTGTTATTATTGTTGGAGTAATTTCGACAACGAAAAAATTCCACAACCAATTGGCCGAAATCCCGATTGCTGTTCCTTTGGCTCTCACATGCAAAGGAAGAATTTCAGGAACAATCACCCAAGGAATACAATTTCCAGAGGCACCGAATACCAATTGGTAAATGAAAAAGAAAGCAACAGCGGCAGCACCGGTGCTCTTCTGGAGATCAGGGTTACTTTGAAAGCTTAAAAGTATGGAGATCATAAGCATTGAAATACCACAACCGAAGTAGCCGTAGACTAGAGGTAATCTTCTTCCAAGTTTGTCAGCAAATAATGAAGGAACAATAGATCCAATCGTAAAGCATATTTCAGACACACCTCCAAGAATCATGGCTAAGTTTCTCTCAAGGCCGACATTGTGAATTAAAACTGTAGTAATATAGTAATTTATCAAATTTACGCCTCCCATTTGCTGAGCAAACATTGACATATATGCTAGGATGACTCTTGTTCTGGTCCGAGGCTTGTCTGGCTTGAAGAGCCTTTTCCATGTGTAAGAGCCTTCTTCTGTCTCTAAAAGCATAGCTTCCTCTATTTCCTCATAAGCTGAAACTATTTCAGGATCAGTTTCAGGTTTTCCTAAGACATAGGATAATATCTGCCTCGCTTCTTCTTTTCTCCCCTTGAAGAAACAGTATCTCGGAGATTCAGGAACTGTAAAAGTGAGGGCTAATACACCAAGAGCAAAAATAATCTGCGTAGCTATTGGCAATCTCCAATTTATTGGACCAGCAACAAAAGATAGTCCATAGTCAAGCCAATATGCATATACCAAGCCAATACCCACAAATAAAGCTTCTGAACATACCAAACGACCTCTAGAGGTAGGCCTTGATAGCTCAGCTTGGTACATAGGGACAGAGCTGGTCTCCATGCCTGTTCCTAATCCAGTAATAAATCTTCCTATCATTAAATGAGGAACAGAAAAAGCGCTTGTTTGAAGAGCTACACCTATTATTATTACCACCATTGATACTGCGATTGTCCTCCTTCTTCCCAAGGAATCTCCTGTGAAATAGTTGAGAATACACCCAAAAAAACATCCTAATGTATAAATAGAAACAATAATTCCTAAAAAAGTGGATCCTGGATTCCCAAATTGATTTAAGAAGTCATCTCCATTTATTAAGTTACCAACGATCCCCTGCTCAATTCCAAAAAGTATGAATGCCAATTCACAAGTAAAAGTGACAGCTAAACTTGCATGTTTTCCACTATTCCAAACTTTAAAGTACTTCATATTTCAAAGTTATCAAAGCTATTGTTTGGAAAATTGCATGTAAGCCGCCAGGCCCCTTTCATTTACTTATATAACACCAAACTTCCTTTTGTTATTACTTCTCATTTTTTAAACTACGTATAATTCCTGTTCGTGAATCGATGGGGTTCAAAAAGCCATATATTACCCCACATTTTTGTGTCGGCTATTATCTCTTAAAATGTACAACTATATACGCATTCTACTAGGAAGGTCCTTCTACCTCAACAACGAAATTAAAATAAGGGAAACCTTCTATTAAGCAACTTAATCTCTGGGGTTTCTTCTCTTTATCGCTTAAATGATATGAATATAGCCAATGCCCTCTGTAATAAGGTCGACGAGAGATAGTGATAAACGTATCTGCAAGTGAAGAATCACGTTTCCTATACGGAAATACTGACCCTGGCGACGACTGTTCAAGTTGCAAAATCATAGCTAGGGTTTTAGGCATAGATGCAATTGACTTCATTAATGATGGTACAAAAATTGTTTCTCATGGAAATGAAGAATGTTAAGAGATGCACATTATTCACTTGTTGAAAGATAAAATCACAAAAAGTGCCTCCTGAGAAGATAATGTACTAATAGATGTATTTTAGACAATTTCCTAGTTAGTTCTCACGTATCAACATATTTTCTCCTCGAATTGTGACATTTTGATTTTCTAGATCCTTAGTTTCATTACATAAAAATCAGCTCGTTCTGGCCAAATAGGTCGTAATTCGGGAACTGAGAGAAAAGACAGATTAGATAAGCTGCAATATTCAAACATCGTGAGATGTACGATGCCGCTAAGGAGAAGATTAAAGTAACTAGGATATCTGTATCACTAGAGCTGCTTAAAATACTTAGGTAGTCCTCTCAAGAGTGAAGTATAACTAAGTTGTACAGACCTCGTCAAGTCAACAATATTCGAGATTTATTGCAAGTTGCATTTGATAAATCCAGCAAAGTCAAAATAGGTAAGTCCTTTCACATTTGAATTGAAGAGAGGGTTATTTCTGTTTTCTCAACGTTCTACAGTAATAATATTACCCCATGTAATAAGCTCAGCCAAGCTCGGCGTTAGTTAATTCCAGTCGAGAATCAGCTTACTTTTCTATGTGAATTGTTCCTTAGCAGCTCGCGTGGAAATGATAACTAATACTCCCCCCCCTTCCCTCAAAGGACTTTTGAGAAATTACCTATTTAGTGTCTTTGCTCCCTAGTAGCTGCGACTAATATTGCCTAATTAAGCTTGTTCTAAAGTTCTGACTTGTGTATGTGAGAACACAAAAAATAAAGAGAAAGCAAATGTCAACATAAATGAGAATTTTAGAACGTATTTAAATAGAATAGATGTTAGTGATTCATGATATTCTTCATCGTAATTTTATTAGTCGTGATACTAGAGAAAACGATAGTTATTATTTTGCAACATGTCCTCTCAAACCATCAGAATGGCGTCTGGATATAACTTCCCTTTAGTTGGTCTTGGATTGTGGAAAGTACCGAGAGATAAAACCGCCGATCTTGTATATAAAGCAATAAAGAGTGGATACAGACATTTCGACAGTGCTTACGATTATCACAATGAAAAGGAAGCAGGTGAAGGAATTAGAAATGCAATAGAAGATGATCTTGTAACAAGAGAGGATATATTTATCACCACAAAACTCTGGAACAACTACCATGCGAAAGATCACGCATTAAAAATGGCTAAATATCAGAATGACACATGGGGGTTGGGGTATATTGATTTATATTTGATTCATTTCCCCATTGCATTAAAGTATGTCAATCCAAAAGAAATTGAGTTCCCATCCTGGTGGTGCGATAAGAATAGAAGTTTAGTTGAAACAGAGAGGGTCCCAATGAGAGAAACCTGGGAAGCGCTCGAATCCTTAGTCGACCTTGGAATTGTGAGATCAATTGGTGTATCAAATTGTCTGGCTCAGACTATTTATGATATTCAAACTTATAATAGATATCCAATTTCCTCCCTCCAAATTGAACACCATCCGTACTTAGTACAGCCCAATTTAATCAAATTTGCTCAGGAAAAAAATATATCTGTTGTTGGGTACTCCTCATTTGGGCCACAATCTTTCTTAGGGTTACCCGAAAAGTTTTCCGAAAGAGCCAAGAATGTGACAAATTTATTTTCAAATGAAGTTATCGTGTCAATTGCTGCTAAACATAACAGGTCTCCTGCTCAAATATTATTACGGTGGGCCACTCAAAATAATATAGCAGTGATCCCGAATGCTCTGATCAAGACTTATTTGGAGCAAAATATATGCTTGGATTTCGATTTGACTGAAAAGGAAATTGAACTCATCAATAATTTGGACCTTAATTTAAGGTTCAACGACCCTGGGTTCTTCTTGAAGGATCAATATGCATTAAATCTTTTTGAGTAGCTGATTGTTAGATTAATAGCTTGCTTTATTATGAATTGTTATAACGGAATCGTCACGAGTAGATGTGAATTTAATCTGTGATCTCAAATAATAACACGATATTGAAATGCTCTTGATATATATAAATGATTTGATCTTTGTATTTTTATGCAATAAAATAAGCCAATAAAAAAGGCGGTAAATCTTCTTTTCATTTCTTAGCAGACATAGATCTAAGTGAAGATTGATTTAAGCGACACAAAATACAGACCGCTTAAATCATTCATTTTCTAACTAGTTACTGCCAAAATATCAAGTGCTATAGTTGGAAAATATCGCTGTTTTCTCTTAAGACTAATGAATATGTATGTACAGCTCTCTTTAAAAAAGAGATGATGTTGCAAAATCGTGGTCAAAAGCATTGAAAATTTCTTGAGCAAAGTTATTTCTATGTTGTACAATCTGTGGCCAAAAGTTTCTGTATAGGTTGTGTACAGCTCCTTCTGTACCTATTAAGAGGATGTTTTCAGTTCTGAGTTTTGCCAAATAGACTGCCAATTCTAGCATAAAAGATGGGGTCATATTTGGTATTAACGGAGATTAACGTAACAGGTGGGCACTTTTTTGGGAACATCCATTTCAAAGGTATTAAAGATTCATGAATCCAGTCATCAGTATCATCTAATACTACATTAATTCCTCCTTCTGAAAGAATTTTGCCTACTCTTGTGCCTAATTCTTTACTACCGCTGATTCCATTTCTCTTTTGCAACCCAGGCGATGGGGATTCATTCCCGGAGGTTCTTTAATGAAAATATGAACTAAATCCTCACCAGGCTTTTCCTAATGTGCCCCTAGAATCACTATGCCTTTAACATTCCTCTTTTCCGCATTCCTACCTTGCTCTTCCCAATCCTTGCTCACTACTGATTTTTCATCAAGCATCATGGTGGAACCATGCGAAACAAATATTATCGGAAATGCCTTGTCGTCTTTCATTATGTACTGAATCTTAAGTCATAAATGAATTATAAATGAATTTGTTCATATTTTCAAGTTTTTATAGATGCAAAATTCGGATTCGGAACAAGTGGCAAAATTTATCACTTGCCCTCAATTAACTATAGCTGTGGGGAAAAGCCTTTTAGAAGAAGATGGCAATAGTTTGCAAGTTCCTTAAATAGTTCTATATGAATCACTTGAGAACATGGTATTGTTGGGGAATATATGAATGATGAGTTGCACAAAATCATGAAGATGAAATGTCATACCACCTGTTTTACATTAGGATCACATGTTTTGAAATAAAGTAATTTTGTGAGTATACGAAGCTAGGAGGATGGGGAGCTAATCTTTCACCTCTATATATTGACCATTTTTTTGCTTGTTCTTAGTCAGACTTGAGATAGTTGAAGTCTAACCAATTGTGAAAAAGTGCAAACATTTATACATACATATTTTATACATCATTTTAACAATGTTCATGATATTTGAGGACGAGGTTCATTAAATGGAGGAGTATATCGATACTAGTATTAGTCTTAAGGATTAAAAGTCAGATACCTAGACATTTTTACAATTTAGGATATATAGAAATGTTGCAATTATGCTAATTAATTAAGCCGTATGAGAAACATCGAATCCGTTTGCTGTATCGCTATTTTCGTCATTTGGTGGTTCTTGGCTAGCCGCTTCTTGTATGGCAAGCTGTTGGAATGCCTTTTGCTCGAAAAGACTTTCAAAGAGTGCAGCGTAACCAAATTTAGATTTTGTTCTCAATTTAGCACCGAATTCCTTGAAAAGGAAAGGTACTGGAACCATTGCTAATGAGATGAAAGCAAACAAAGAAGTGGCCCATTCGATATGTAATTTAGGGTACATTTGTACAGTGAATAATGGAAACACTGAAACCAATAAATAGCGTAAGAGGTTATTTGCTGCTATAGCAGATGCAAGAGTAGCTGGTGGATACGACATAGAGAGTAATAAATGACAGAAAGGAAGATTAAGAACAATCCAAAACCAAAAGGTAAACCAGCCGCAATAGGAGCCATCCAATGGACAGATATCGTTCTACCTGTCCATGCCAACCAGAATAATGCTATTGGCAAACTGACAGCACCGATTTCAGCAGAAAACAATTTTGATTCAGGTGCCCTTAGGATAAGGTTGCCATTTTCATCTCTCTTGCCTCTGTTATCATCGGGGTTTCTAGGGCTGTATACTTTCTTAAAGAAATATAAATGTTAAAACAAACACAATAGGCTCAACAATCAACATCTGTAACGGTCGAAGTAAAGTGACTATGGCCGTGTTCTTCACATAAGCTTTGTCTTTTGGAGGTTTTAGTACCTCGATACCTCGTCTTTGAGCTCTTTTCGACAAAATAATGGGCATTTAGGTTTCTGGTAACAGTAAGACAAATGGAAGAATGAGTCCTGAAAGCTAAATATAGATCCACATAGTCCATTTACGTCCCTTTTTTTCAGTTGCAAAGCCGCCGACAATTGGCCCTAAGACAGGTCCTAAGAAAGGAGCTAAGGATAACATAGACAAATCAAAGCCGATATCTTGGAATGCCCTAATATCACTGATTGAACCACCAGCTACAGCCATTGCTGGAGATGCGAAACATCCACAGAAGAACCTCAAGATTAGAACAGAATAAATGTTATTGGAAAGCCCAACACCCATGGCAAATAACATTGAAATAGGCAAGGAAAAAACATAGATAAAACGGCGGCCTGAAATCTCAGATATTGGAGCAGCAATTGCTGGACCAATGGCCAAACCAAGTAAGTAGAATGTCAAACCAGAAATACAAAGCTCTGGAGAAGTTCCAAACAAATTCACCATACACCTGCAACATACAATGAACTTCCTATTGACACACACAAGCAAACTATAGCTACTGTAAAAGTCACGTACCACTTATTCCATTGAGGCCAATTATATGGGTTTTCTTTATCTTCTGATAAATCACAATTTAAATTTTCAACCGGTACTGGTTCATTCGTTTGGGCCGCTTCGCATACATTTTCCGAAACCTTAGCCAGTTCTACATCATCCTCTGATCTACTCAAATTGTGTCTTGTGTTCTCAGCATTTGATGCATCTCTTGCTTTGTCTTTGAAAGGATGGTGTCAAGGATGATATTAGAGTGTTAACTTTCTTAACTAATATCAAGAAAATTTAATT